>NC_071611.1:79805817-80105817 GCF_024509145.1 Vidua macroura
CTTGTGTCCTTGCTCCTGGCTTGCTGCTGAAAACCTGCGTGTCCAGCGCTCCTGAGAACAACACGTGCGGTCAATAATTTCAGAGCCCTTGGGAGTCTCTTGAGGACTGCCCAATGCCCCACATCTCTTTTGGACACTCAAATAGCCCATGTCTGTAGAAAAGAGGAGCTGGAATAAGTCTGTTGAGTTTCCTGAAAGGAACAAAACCTTTGGACAGCAAGCAGCAATCCCACAGTGCTGTCAGGACAAAAATGCCAGCAAGTGATGACACCTTGAGGAACGGACTAGTGCAGTTCTGGGCCATGTTTGCCTGTGCTAGCAGCATCCTGGACATGAAGGCTCATGTGCTGATGGTGACCTCAGGCCGCCTATGTTTGTGTATTTCTGGGGGGCTAGAGGAATCCAGCTTGACCCTGTTAGGAAGTCAGTTTGGAAAAGAATGGTTCCTTTTTCCTTTGTCTCTTTTAATTTGGTTTGTTCCTTTTCCCCTTTGGGCAGCTGTATAAAATTTAGGTCCTCCGGGGGTTCCCTGGGTTCCCAGCCAGTCCGGAGAGTGATCCTCGGCTGGCCGGTCCGCAGGGAGGGGTAGATGAAACCCGGAAAGCTCCACCAAATAAAGACGAGACGTCTCCCGAGCAGCAGGATCCGAGAGGTTTATTGTAGGAGAGAGAAGGAGCACGAGGAGAAGGCAAGGAGCACGAGGAGAAGGCAAGGAGCAGCAACACTCTCGGAGGGAAAACTAACTCAGGGAGCCTAGTACAAGGGCGGGACCGAGAATATAAGGGCAGAGGGATAGGAGTGGCTAGGGCACAAACCAACCAATGGGTAACGGGTAGAGGGGAGGAGACGGGATGGGGTGACATGTAATGAACCAATCGGGATACAGGAGAGGAGTGGCATTCTAACAGGGTCCAATGGGATTAACAGAACAGAAGAACTTTCTAGAACCGGGGAGTGTGTTAAGCTTTGACAGACAGCCTCAACTGGGGAGGGAAACAGCATGTGATTGACAACTTCTGGCTATATTGAAGTTGCCTCCCAAGGGAGGGCGGGGACCCCTCCCACAACTCCCCCTTTTTGGTTTATTAAAAAAACATTCCCCATTGTTCTGGTTAACAATTTCTTAAAGATAGTTAAGGCAACAGAAATTAAGAAAATTATGATTAAAACCCAAACTAAACCTTTAACAATTGGAATGGCCCACCCAGGAACACCCCATTGAGAAAAGATCTTGTTCACAGCGTCCACAGCCCCAGTTTCAGTCTTTAAGTCCTTTACCAACGCCTGGATCCGCTGGATGCTGGCTTGGATGGATGTGCTCTTTGATGACAAATTGAAGCAGCACATCCCCTCAAAGTCCTCGCAACTGTGGCCATGGGCGAGCAGCAGAAAGTCGATGGCCGCTCTATTTTGTAAGGTGGCATGCCTGGTGGTCTCTTCTTCCGCCAAGAGATCTGATAAGGCGGCAGAGGTAGCATTGGCCTGCTTAGTCATCCAACACCCCAGGTGAGAAATCTCACCAAGGGCCTTTGCTGCCGCATACCACGGTAAAAAGATGGATGCAGCGACCCTCTTTCCTTTGCCCCAATCATAAATTTCCGAGTCGCAATTTGGGTCAAATTCCCCATAAGATCTTTTTTGGCGTGCCGATTGACTTCCCCTTTTCCAATCAATAATTTGTGTTTTGTTGGGGGTTAGGGTAGTAAGCCTGCCAAGGCTACAGGGACCCCCTTTGATCTTAGAGGGGATCCCAGCCCACACCCTGTCCCCACAGATTAAAAACACACCCCGAGGGAGCTCCTTAGGGTATGGGTAGGACTTGATCAGAATCGGGCTAGTATAGTTGCACCACTCATTAATATATTTTTTGTCAGTTGGAGTGACCTCTTTGATGTTATACTCTATTTTTCCTTGAGGGGCCTTAGTGTAGAATCTAATGCATAAATGAGCCCTCGTGGACCCCAGTAGGTCCAATTCCTGGGGTTCCTGTGGTGCCTGCAGTAGTGTCCTTATCCAACTCCCCCAGGAGTCCGCCGAGTTGGGTTTCATAGCTGTGAGTGGAAAATCATTTTCCGACAGGGGGACTCCCACCAGGCATGTAGACAACGGGTTGCCTACACCTCCCATGGCCATGCAGAGTTGTTCCTGTCCGATGGACTTTGCCAGCGTGACCCAGACGTTCTCTTTGGGCTGTGGTACGATCCAGCTTCCTGCCAGGTGAAGCCACACGATGATGAAAAGTGCTGCTGCAGGAAGCTGGTCACTGCAGGGTGTTCTGGCTGCTGCGACTACCATTCTGGGTGGACCAAAGTCTAATAAATAGACACATAACGGAAATAAGAATAGTGACCCCTTTGAATCCCCATCCTCCCCCGTGTAAATCGAAATAGTAACAAAACAGGAAAACAAAATCAGGTCAGGTATGAGGGAAGAAAGGGTGAGGAAAGTGGTAGGACGGAAAAGGGTGAGGGATGGTAGGGGATGGGGTCAGAGGATAAGCAGTCCAAGCCGGCGGGAAATGCCGGTTAGTTATTAAGGTCCTGACGGCGATACTGGCTGGTCTAGTCTTCTTCCTTTTCCTTCGACTCCACGCGACGGTGGTTTCTGATGGAGCTGGCGTCTCGGGGGAGTGTTCCGGGGGTTGGCTTTCTGTAGAGATGTCCTCCCGGTACGGTTTGATGAATTTCCCGGGGATCCACCTGGGGCCCTGTTCTGTTGAAACACATCCATACCCTCTCCCCCACGTTATTAGAGGGTATGGACCTTTGATAACTTTAGACTCAGGGTCTTTTATGAGCACAGGAGGCCTCTCCTTCAACTGCGCCCTGGTGTTATTGTGGAAATGGCGCAGGATCGGGGGGTTTGGCTCGCGGTCTGAACAGTTCATGAAATTGAGAACATACAGGGCCTTGCACAACCTCTCTACAGGGCTCGTGGTGATGGCCGAATCGTTTTGTTGTTCTAATAATTTCTTAATCTCTTGGTGTTTCCGTTCCACGATTGACTGCCCTGTAGGGTTGTGTGGAATTCCAGTAACATGGTCAATGCCCCATAGTTGCACAAATTCCATGAACTGTTTGGACACAAACCCTGGTCCGTTATCAGTCTTTATAGTTTTTGGGACACCCAGAGTGGAGAAAGCCATATATAGATGTTTTATAATGTCTTTGGTTTTTTCCCCCGTATGTGTGGAGGCAAACACTGCCCCCGAGAATGTGTCCACCGACACGTGGAGATATTTGAGCCGCCCAAAGGAAGGAAAATGAGTAATGTCTGTCTGCCAGATGTCCAATGCTCCCAGTCCCCGGGGGTTAACCCCCGTCGCTACTGATGGTAATGCGTGGGACTGGCAGTTGGGGCAGGTGGCTAAGATGGCTCGCGCCTGCTCCTTAGAGATCTTAAATTGGCGGCATAGAGCTGGAGCATTCTGATGGTAAAAGGCGTGGCTCATCTTAGCCTGCATATGGACATCTGGCAAGGTGGGTCTTAGAACTGTCTGGTTTACAGAAGTGGAGGTGGCCAGCATCGCCAGGGTATCTGCTCTCCGGTTACCCTCAGTGATGTCACCTGGCAGGTCGGTGTGTGACCTAACATGCAGAATATGATAAGGTTGCTCTCGGTGGGAGATCAGCCAAATTAGTTCTGAGAGCAAGCTGTAGAGTGTTTTGTTTTGAATTTCTTTGAGCAGGGCATGTTCGGCCCGCTCTGCTATCCCGGCTACATATGCCGAATCAGTTACCAAATTGAAAGGTTGTTGGAATTTTCTGAAGGCTCTCACAACCGCTGCAAGTTCAGCGATTTGGGGGGATCCCTGAACTATTTGGACGTCAGATTCCCACTTCTGACTGTCCGGGTCCTTCCAAGTGATCACTGATTTGTGGGATCTTCCCGACCCATCAGTGAACACTGTGAGAGCATTTTTTAGTGGTATTTTGCTTTTAAGAATTTTTGGAGCCAGGTATAAAGTGTCTTTAAATAATTTGTGCTTGGGATAGTGTATCCGAATTTGACCAGGATAGCTATCTACTGAAATCTGCAAATTTTCATTTGTTTGTAAAAGGAAATCCAATTGGTCCAAATTTAATGGTAAATAGATGCATGCTGGGTCACACCCTGCGAGGGTCCGGAGGCGCTGGCGGGCCTTAATGATTAGTTTAGACATAAGTTCAGGAAATGTTGATACTGTCTTGGCGGGTTGGTGGGGGAGGAACAGCCACTCGATGATAAGGAGTGGGTCTCTCTGGCTGTCGTCCCACTGGAATAGCAGGGCGTGTAAGTTGGGGGACTTACCCAGGATGGCACACTGGATTGGGAGGGACCGCGCGACCCGATGCGCCTGGCGGGACTTGATAGCAGCTGCGACTCTCTCCAAGGCCTCACGGGCATCCGGTGTGAGATGTCGTGGGGATGCCAGGTCGCCGTCGCCTTTCAGCAGGTGGAAAAGTGGCGACAGCTCCTCTGTGGTGAGTCCCAGGAGAGGTCGAATCCAGGTGATGGTACCGCAAAGCTGCTGCAAATCCCGCAGGGTCCGTGGGTCGTCCTTGATGACAAGAGACTGGGGCGCGACGGTCCTTCCCGTAATTAGGAAGCCCAGGTATTTCCAGGGGGACGACAGCTGGATCTTGTCTTCTGCGATTTGAAACCCCGCATCTTTAATGGCTTTAATGGTCCTGTCCAAGGCTGCTTGTAGGTATGTTGAGCTAGCAGCACAAATCAAAATATCATCCATATAATGAAGGATGATGGCCTCTGGAAAAAGGCGACGAACTGGGGAAAGGACCTGTGCCACAAAGGTTTGGCAGAGCACCGGAGAATTCTTCATTCCCTGTGGCAGAGTGGTCCATTGATACCGTTTGTACGGCTCACCTCGGTTGAGAGAAGGAACCGAAAACGCGAACCTGGGAGCATCTCCGGGGTATAACGGGATGTTGAAGAAACAATCCCTGATATCAAGGATTGCGAGCTGCCAATCCCGGGGCAGCATAGAGGGAGAGGGAAGGCCTGGTTGCAAGGGCCCCATATCCTCAATAACATCATTAACCCTGCGTAGGTCTTGGAGCAGGCGCCACCTGTCTCTGCCGGGCTTTTTAATAACAAAGACAGGTGTGTTCCAGGGGCTGGTGGAAGGTATTAAATGCCCCAGGCGCACCTGCTCCTCTACTAGTTTGTTGAGCGCATTAAGTTTTTCGATTGGCAAGGGCCACTGGTCCACCCACACCGGTGTGTCTGTTTTCCAATTAAGCGGTGGGGAGGTGCGCTCCGCAGTGGCCCAGACTAAAAATCCCACGCAGGGCTAGGGATGTCGAGACGGGCACCCCATTGGGACAATACATCCCTGCCTAATAATTTGATGTTAGATGCAACTACGAAAGGCCGAATTGTGGCAATCTGGCCCTCCGGCCCCTCTACACACACGAGGTGCTTACTGCGTCGGGAATTGACGGCTCCTCCCACGCCGGAGATTGTGCCACAAGGGGACACTAACTCCCAGTCGCGCGGCCACTCTGCCTGAGGGACGATGGTAACGTCTGCACCGGTGTCTGCCATCAGGTCCAACGAAATGTTTTTCCCCTGAAAGACAAAGGTAGTTTTAATAATTGGTCTTTGTCTGCTAACGTTCTGAATGAAGAAAGCAGAAGGGTCTTGATCCTTAGGAAAGTCTGATAAAATGTTGCAGCCAGTGTCATTGAAGTGCATATGATCGGTAGGAAAGTCCGATAGAATGTTGCAACCAGTGTCCTTGAAGTGCATGTGTAAGATGTAGCACAGAGCTAAAGGAGACCCTCTCGGCAGAGAGAACGGAGGATGATGGCACACCACGGAGACGTTGAGCTCTGCCCCTGGCTCGAGGTAGACGACCTCTGGGATGATGGTGAGGTCGTCCAGCGTGCTGATGGAGTCCCCGATGAACAGCACTGTGACGGGGTGGTCGCAGTATGGTGGCGGCAGGAATCCTACCGGGACACGGACCAAGTCCTCATCCGGAAACATAATGTGGACGGAACTCCGGAGGACTTGGCGGCGGGCACTGTTCAGTTGTTGAGTCCGTCTGAGGAGCCGGAGCCCGTCCTCCTGGCTGCGGATGTCCGGAGAAACGTGCCGTTGGGGCAGTGGTTCTCTGGGAGTGATGGCAGCACAGGGCGTTGGGACGGGCCATTTGTTGTCGTAGCGCGGCCCCTCAGCGCGCTCCGCCTCCCGTTTCCCGGCCGATGATAACGAGGATTCCTGTAAGGTGGTCTCGGGGAGGGGTTATAATGAGGGTAGGACCTCTCTGGTGGCCAGTGTGGGCAATTGGCTTGTATATGGCCCAGTTGGCCGCAGCCGAAGCAGCGCGTGTTCATGAGGTCCACCATTGCCTCCCCCACACCTCTGCTCACCGCAAACGCCACAGTCTGCTCCATCGATGCCGCTTTTGTGCACGCCTCGACCATCTTGGCGATGGTCGGCTCCGGATCCTGGGGGAGAGCTCGCAGGATCTTCTTTGTCTCCGGGTTGGCATTGGTCAAGGCCATCTTACGCAGCAGTTCTTCTCGAGCCTCAACGTTCTCAATCTGCCGGTCTATAGCCTCCTTTAACCTGTCAATATACTTAATAAAAGTCTCATCAGGGCCCTGGAGGATGGATGTGAAGTTCTGGAGAGGCGTGGTTCCATCAGGTATTTTTAGTAGGGCCTCCTTCCCAGCATCTCGGATGTCAGTTAGCAGATTGTCGGGAAGGAGGATCTGATCTTCTGGTTTACTAAATTCCCCTTCCCCTGCCAGCGCCTCCAGGCCCTCGGCGCCATCTCCCAGCACCTCCTCAAGGTCATATTTGGTTAGAATAGGTTTTAATAGCTTTTTCCAATGTATTTCCCACAGAAGAAATTCTGTGGGGGACAGCAGAGCCTTTGCTATATATCGAATGTCATGCTGCACCAAAGTATGTCCAGTAAAAGTAAGGTCCAATATGTTTTTAAAAAACGGGGAATTTCTCCCATAGTCCTTGGCTGCCTTCCTCAATTCCTTCACCTCCGTATATGGCAGCTGTTCCCACCGCGGTTCCTTCCCCCTCTTGAGTCTAACCGGTGCTGCGATTGGGCCTAGATCTCTGGCGAGATCTAGGTCCCCATCCCTAATGGCCTTGGCCCTTATCCGGGCCCAGCCCTCCCCTGGCTTGGTTGTTGGCCGGGGGTCGTCACTGTTCTCATCCTCTTCTGAAGATGAGGCAGGACAGGCTAGGGCTCGAAGCCTCTCCCTTGCCGGTGGGTCCTGGTTATGAGAGACCCTGCAGGCCAAGATGGCCTGCTTCCGGCAAAGCCTACTTCCGGTTCCGGTAGCGTGGGAACCGGAAGTGGCAGGAGAGGGGGCGTGGCCTGACCCACCCACTGGGACATGGCCTGACCCACCCACTGGGGCGTGGCCTTCTGGTAGGCCTGTCCCACCCACCAGGGGCCCGCCCAGGGGTGTGGCTAGGGAGGCAGGGTGGGAGGGTCCCGACGTCACCGAGATCGACGCATGATGGGGGGCGGGACCCGACGCAGGGGCGGCAACCGACGAAGGGGGCGGAGATGGTAAAGTGGCGGGAATCGGAGGGGTTGAGGAGGAGGAGGCGCCATTTTGTGTCTCAGGGCAATCGGCCACGAGGCCGCCGCCATTTTGAGGTGTTATTAAAACAGAACTGGAACTGAGAGTAAAACTGGGGTTGGGGGCATGAGGATCGAGGGAATGGATAGGGCTCGTGCTGGGGTGGCCAGTCCCAGCACAAGAGAAGGACAGAGTGGAACGGGAGGCAGCAGGGAGACGGTGGCAACCCTGTGCCTTATTTTGGCAGGATCTATCTCCCGATTCACCCTTAGGGGAAATGGGGTTAGGAGCGAGGGGGGCGGAGTAAGGGGTAGGAAAACTGGGACCCGAACTTTCCCCTTTTTGTTTAACTAAATTAAAAATAATATCATAAATAGGAAAAAATCTTCCGACCCTAAAATTCCCAGAAACTTGTAAATCATAAATACAACGCCCAACTTTTCCCCAGAATGAAATAGAAAGAACATCCTCAGTAGAGGCATCTGGAAAATGATCAAAAATGAAAATAACAAAAGATTTAAGGACCCGCTTATTAAAAGAAACATTCCCCAACTGAAGGGTAGCTTTAACTTGGCAATAAAAGTCTCGTCTTGCAGGGGAGAGGCAGTTACCCATCTCCTCACTGCAGAAGGGAATCCCCACCCGAGCAAAGGAAAAAAGGAAAGGATAAGAGCCTGCGTCGGCTGCTCTCCTCGAGCAGCTGCACTCACCCAACTACGACGCGGCGAAAAGAAAAGCTGAGGCGGGGTAGTGGAGCTCTGCTGGTGTCGTGAAATCCGGGGCTTCCCTTGAAGCTGCAGGGTCGGATATCCACGACTTGTCAGCAGATCCAGGAGATAGGAGTCTTCTTAAAACAGAAGAACAGCTACTCCTGGGATTGGCGGCGAACGGCGCTTGTAATCCCACAGCGCAGGGTCACAGATCCTCACACGGCAGGAGACGCTCGTCGGAGACCGGGGCAGCGATCACCGTGTTCGAGGCGCCAATTGTATAAAATTTAGGTCCTCCGGGGGTTCCCTGGGTTCCCAGCCAGTCCGGAGAGTGATCCTCGGCTGGCCGGTCCGCAGGGAGGGGTAGATGAAACCCGGAAAGCTCCACCAAATAAAGACGAGACGTCTCCCGAGCAGCAGGATCCGAGAGGTTTATTGTAGGAGAGAGAAGGAGCACGAGGAGAAGGCAAGGAGCACGAGGAGAAGGCAAGGAGCAGCAACACTCTCGGAGGGAAAACTAACTCAGGGAGCCTAGTACAAGGGCGGGACCGAGAATATAAGGGCAGAGGGATAGGAGTGGCTAGGGCACAAACCAACCAATGGGTAACGGGTAGAGGGGAGGAGACGGGATGGGGTGACATGTAATGAACCAATCGGGATACAGGAGAGGAGTGGCATTCTAACAGGGTCCAATGGGATTAACAGAACAGAAGAACTTTCTAGAACCGGGGAGTGTGTTAAGCTTTGACAGACAGCCTCAACTGGGGAGGGAAACAGCATGTGATTGACAACTTCTGGCTATATTGAAGTTGCCTCCCAAGGGAGGGCGGGGACCCCTCCCACAGGCAGCATCCATTTCTCCAGTCAGCGGAGCCTCTCTTAAGCCTCTTCTGACAGCCTGATCGCTGTCATCCCTGCAGCCAAGTCATGCAGGAAGCAAAGGAGATGACAAGGAGCACTTCAGCACTTGGAGAACTGAACCTGTGAGAACAGGTAGAAATCCTGCGGGGAGAGGGGCCAGGAAACAGGCAGCCATCAGAGCAGGAAAGGAAGGTGGCATCTCCTTTTCCTCGCACCTGCTGATCCTGCTTTTGAATTTCTGCTTGGGACAGCATTGCTGGAGGGCACAAAGTCACTACTGACGTGCACTTTTCAGGTGGGGGGTGGTGTGAGGCATGAAGTGTCCACTGATTATTTGGGGAGTTTGGCTGGCACTTCATGTGGAAGTGTCTTCCTCCCCTCACCAGGAGTCGGAAGGGCAGCGTCTGGAGGCACAGCAGCTGCTGGCACAAGGGGAAAATTTCCTGGCAGAGGTACAGAAGGAGCAGGAGAACAGGCTGCTTGAGATGATGCTGTAAATTGCCATCATGCAGCCTGGGCGAGAAAAGATAAGAACCAGAGACAGTCAAGAGGCACAGAGTGTGAAAAGAGAGTTTGTGTGTTGTTTTGGACTCCTCTGGGCCCCTTATGGGCACTGTTTCTCTGGACACTGTCTGTCTGGGTGGCATTGTCTCTTAGCTGGCCCTTGGTAAACAGTGCTGGAGAGATTTTTGTGTCTTCAGGGAGCGGTCTGGTGAGAGGCTACCAGAGCGCAGGTTTGAGGAAGGCAGGAATGGTGCTGCAGGCCCAAAGAGAAAGGGAAGCCCAGAACTTCCCCTCAGAAGGAGGGAGGTGCCACGGGAAGCCCCTGCAGAGCCAGGCTGGAGCTGTGGGAGAGGGCTGGCTGTCAGGCTGCTGAGGAGGTGCCTGAAGCTGCTGAGTACGTCCTGTGCATTCCTTGTCCAGTCGAGCAGTGTATTATAGTGTGTGTGCCTCAGCATGGGCTGTAACACACGTTCCTCCTCCTTTGGTGTTGGGAGAGACATTTTGGACTCCCTACAGAAGCCACTGTGGCACTTGGATGCAGGCAGGGAGCATTTGGGGCATTCCTTTTGCCTTTGAGGGCAGCTGGCAGTGGGTGGGCTTTGCCTGAGCTTCCCTCTACAGTAAAGACAAAAGCAGGGATTGTTTTGGGAGCAGCAGATGGCTGTGACCTAGCCAATGACTCAGAGAAGGTGTGTGTGCTAGTCTGGCCACACTGATCAGAACACTTGGCTTCCTAGATTCCCTTTAGACTCCAGACTTGTCACCAGTCTTTGGAGACAAAATACTTCAGAGAAATTGATTGGCTGTAGGGCTGGTTTCATACTGCTGTTGTTTCTATGACTGTTGGTACTTCTATTATTCCTTCTCCAGATCACATGGGCCCCTGCCATCTAAATCCCAACTCTAAGGGCTTTTCAAATGAAAAGGAAGGAAACTTGCAGCGAAGCAATCGAGGAAGCAGAAGAGATGACCAGGACCACTTCAGGATTACTTCCTCCAAAGGCAGCTTGGAGCTGGGCTCACAATAAAAGTCCTATACACCCTCAGGCCTTATTTTAAATGATGTTAATATCAGCACAGTGATGGCTTGGTTTGCTGTTTGGGTTTTTTTTTTACTTTAAAAATATACTAACATTCCCAAATGACCTTAAACTGCTAAGGGTGTTAAACTACTGAAAGAATCCATTAAATGGTACAAGAAAAAAAATTAGAAGTTCCCAGCACCATACCTGTGCTCTTGCATGAACTTCTACAAGGATATTTGAGTCCTGCTCTTCAAGATATTGCTTTTCTTTCTGCCTGCAATGTTCCTGTGCTTTTAACTGTTCAGACATTTTCTCAAAAGCCTCCCCCTGCTTCTGCTGAAGGTTGTTCATAGTGTCAGTCTTGTGCTTGCAAATATATTCTAGGTGAGATATCTGTGTGACAAGAATTTAAGAAGAAATTATTATTTACCTTTTCACTTTGAGTCAAGCACAGACTATTCCAGCATAAAATCTAAACTGTAATTTCTTCAAAATTTTCATTAAAACTAAGTAAAACCCTTGCACAGCAGATGAATTACTTGGTTCTCAAAACAAAACTGAAATATATTTTGAAACAAAATATTTTATTTGGTTTGGGTTCTGCCATCCTTTTACCACCTTGCAGATATTTGTCACCTTCTTTGTAGGAAACCTAAGCCAGACACTTCGAACATTTTTTTAAACAACTGTATTAAAAGTTAGTATATTCGTAAATTAATAATCAAGTATATCCTTTAGAAATTTGTGATGATTGCAAGCAATAATTAAAAAACAGCGTTTAATTTTTTGTTTTATTTGTGGTTTTTGTTTGTTTTTTGTTTGTTTGTTTTTTGCTTGTTTTTTGTTTTGTTTGTTTTGTTGAAAAGTCAAGACATTCCAGATTATTATTAAGTTTTGAAACAATTTCAGGGAATTCTAGCATAGAGAATGTTTTCCTTACAAGTAGCTCCTAAGTTTACGATGTGTTTTCAACAAGCATGAAGGGATTCAGTCTTGTGGTTTAACACTGCACCTCCCATGCAAATTAAATGGAGGAATGAACCAAGCCAACAATGATCTCTAAATGCACACACCTGCACTTTGCTACTAGAAAATATCAGCAAGACACTTCCAGATAGATCATGCTGAGCTGTAGGAAAAACGTTTGGTGCAACACAGTCTAAAATCCCAGAAAAGCTGCTAAGTACATGAGAAGATCCCTAGAGACCTCACAATCAGTCTCAGTAACAAGGCTCAATCAAAAAGCAAGAACAGTAAGACACAAACCCCACAAACACTGCCAACAATATCCATCTCCTTCCCTTCCCATGTCTTTCCTTCTCCCTTTCCTCTTTTACTTCAAAAGAGAAATAAACCAGAAAACAAAGTGGAACCCTGAAGAGTGGCTTAGCCACTCTTAGCTTAGTCTCTGGACCCAGCTGATCTATTTAGAAAGGGTTTTTTTTTTTTTTTTTTTTTTCCTAAAAATACAAGGTTTTCTGGGAAGAAAGGCCACGTAAGCTCACTTGCATTAATATCACTCAGAAAAGTACAGCTCCTCCTTCACACAAATACTGACATGTTTTAGAATAGGTATTTCTATTGTGTTTCTGAATAAAAATGCCATAATCCGAAAGTTGCAATTAAACAGAAAACCCCAGACTGGCAATCTTTCAAATAGTGCATCTGAGTCATAAACACATCATTTAAAGATGGTATTCCTGGAGAAAGTGTATTTTGCCTATGGATTATGGTAAAATAAAGACTTGCTTTATGACTGGAAATGACTACATTCTGTGAGTTTCTTCATCAGTAAGATGAATTTATTATCCTTGAATTAGGTGCCTGTGGCGGGTATCAGACAGTCCTTTCAGAATGTCCTGCACAGAAAGTGGAGCTGAGAGACTTGATGCACACTCCAGTCCCATCTAAATGCTCACAGCAACAGCATCAAACTGAGCAGTGGACCAGCCATAATTAATGGTGTTCATTTGTTAATGTCCAAATCCTCTTGGGGGGATGAATACCACTCCTTCTTCTCCTTTGTAACGAGACTGCAGTGTGCACAAATGTCCCTGAGCTCAGCAGAGGCAGCTGATGCCTGGGGACACTCAGCCTCTCGTTAGCCTTGTGGAAGTTCAAGATCAGGGCTTCAACATTCTCACGCAAGAGTGCACAAAGCCCTGTCCAAGGTAACTCTTCCAGGGCGACGTCTGAATGTTTGGCAGGCACATGGGCGTTTGCCACGCTCTGGTATAAGTTTAGGAGGATGGACAGCTCCCTCTGGAACACAAAGAAAAATTAATTGCTGTAGCTGGGCAATGTTAAAATCAAAAGAGATGCATCATATGTGCAGTAGCGGTGCTGCGTGCAGCTGAAAACAAGCCCTCAAAGTTCATTCTCACAGCTTTACAAAATTCCTCAGTTCATTTCTAATGATTGCAGCCATAACATTGCATAATCTTACAGCAGAGTAAGAAAAGAGATTTCACAAAATTTATCTAATTAGACACAGTATGTCTATAAAGTATGTGGATAAATCCCAGTGCTGTCGGGGCCACAGCCGTGACCTGGCACAGATAAAAATTTCCGTGCTCTTAGTGGATGCAATTCATTCTCCCTTGTTAATACTGTGAGGTGCATTCAAACTGTGCCCCCACACAACTGCACAGCACACAGAAAACGGTCCAGTTGGCTGGGCAGCACAACACACTCTGAATTTGTTTAAAAATTGGTTTTGCATGGATTATATACGATTAAATAGCTGGCCAAAACAGGCCTACAGCTCCATCAGTCAAACTCCACAAGCCATGCCTCATTGCTTTACAGTGATTTTAATCAGTGGCAGAATAAATGGATTCAGGTTATAAATAAATTTCAGCTACAACAGCACGCAGTAGAATTTCAATTCTTCCTAATTTTAGAACATACAAGTGACTTAGAAACTTTGATTAAGCTAATAGAAAGCTGTTTCTCAAATGCCATGAGGACAAAGTATGTAAAGCACCGTATCAGTACAGTCAGAGATCAAGATAAGATTCTCAGACTAGAGTGGAAAGAACATATTCAGGGAGCATAAAAGTGGTATACAAGATGAAAAAATACTGTATAGGTCAGGAAAGCAGGAAGTGAAAATGAAGGGAAGAGAACACACTGACATTTTCACACAATTTTGGCACGGGTATAGCAAAGACCAACAGCAATATATTAAAAGTTATCTATACTTAGTTCCTGCTACAGTCTCCTGCTTTTTCATTTTGGGAAGCAAAATCAAAGCTGTCTCAATGGAGTAAACAGGATCACATACAGGCACTCCTGCTTCCCAAACAAATACAAACAGCTTTGGGAAAAATACAAACCCATCGAAGGCAATAAATACCTGATTTCATAAGGGAACCACTAAAAATGGGGGAGGTGGATGGTGGGCACTGCTGCCCTTGGAGTCGTGAGGGGAACCCTGCCCACACTCCATCCCCACAGATAAGAAACACTCCCCTGGGGAGCACTCTGGGGTATGGAGAGGACGTAGACAATATGGGAATGGTGTAATTGCACCAGTTGGCCGAATTATGTTCTTTTCAAATTGGTGTCACATCTCTTCTAGGAATTAATTGGGCCTGCGTGGCATCAGACCATAGCTGATTAGATTGCTTATAGTAAAACTGAACACACAATGTTGCTTTGGAAGACCCCAATTCTTGGGCTTCTTGTGGTGCATGTGGTAAAATCTTTGTCCACTCATCCCAGGTGCCCACAGGGTTGGGCCTCTTACCTGTATAGGGATAATCTTTGGATGCCAAAGGGATTCCCAGCAGGCATGGGGATAAAGGCTCTTCCACGCTGCCCATGGCCATGCAGAAACTGTCCTGTTGTAAAGACTTCACAAGAGTGACCCATATATTTTGCTTGGGCTGTTGGATGATCCAGGCAGTGCTGGTGCCGACAATGATCCAGGGCAGCCTCACAATCATGCTGGAGAGCATCTTGATGTTTGTCCGGGTACTGGGCTGTAACCTAAAAATTGTTACAATAAATAAGGCACCTTATTTATTGTAACAATTACATGAATCCCTCTCTCTCCCCTTTTCTATGTGCATGCCTCTATTCCACTTTCCCCTGTTCCCCCTTCCTCCACTCCGCTTTCCCCGTTTTATTAGTTTAAGAAAACAAGGAAGGGGTCAGGGGAAAACATATGGAAGGCTAAAACTGAGTGAAACTAGGAGAAAAGGGAAAAGGAGATCAGGCAAAGTAAGGTATTGGTATGAATGTAAGTAAAGAAATTAGTAAAAATATCATCTTTGATATTTTACAATTGGTAGATGGGCAACAATATATCCAACCCATGAGGGAAGAGGGAAAGGAGAAACCAGGGGTCAAAGAGCCAGAAGTCCATGGGCGAATCTGTCTTTTACTCCCAGGAGGACTACTCTATGCTAGCTAGTCACTGCCATGGCCAGGGCAGAAGACTTGGGAATTGACTGAGAGAGGAGAGTTGATGGGATGCTACAGCTTTGTCCCAGACAGATGCCTGAGGCATTTGCAGGCTGCAGCAGTTTCTGGCAGGCCCTTTTTATAATTTTCTGATGTCACTGCTATCCTGCAAACCCCAGAGACACGTCTGTGGAGGCATGGCCAGTCATGACTTCTAGTTGTTACTGAACCTTGACACAGCTGGCACCTCTCTACTTAATCAACTGAAAACCAATGATGTTTAGCTCAAGAGTGTTAACACAAAAAATACATCCATGCCTGAAGAAAGCAGTGAAAAATGTTACTGAAGGCAACAACTTGTCCATTTAGTGCAAGATTGTACAAAATCCTGCCTGCTTTAATAGCTGCACTTTAATTTGCACCCAAAGGTACAGAGCATCCTATGCTTCTTTAGTATTCATGTGGGCACAGCCCCCAGTTCTCTATAACTCTACAGCGTAATAATTAGAAAACAGATGACATTTATCAACTGAAAGAAAAAAGAATGCAACCACCAAAGGATTCATGATCTGGATGACATAATAAGGGGGAAACTTTCTTAAATCTGAGATGACATCAAGATAGGGAAAATTGGAGGCTTGCTGTGGGATAAGAGTCACAATTGGTGCTGACAGATGAAGCTGTTGCTTGAAAAAAATCAAGTGACATAAAGTAGGGATAAGCAGACATTAGCACATTTGGTGGTAGACATACAGGATGTGAGCTGGATGAAAAACTTTATGAGATTTATCGTGGTTCTCAAGTTAAACTTGAATTAACAGAATTGTGCTGTTGCAGAGCGGGACTTCTGCTTTTGCCTTCCAGTCTCTTTTCAGTGACGCTTTAAGCTGGTGTCTAGTTCTGTGTGCTGTCATCCATTCAGTTGGTGGATCATTTAGAGAAAGACAAGAGCAGCTTATGATGATTGGAGATACAAAACATGGGGTTCTTTACTCAAAAGAAGGTGGAACATCTCATTCTGGGCTTTAAATATGTAAAGACTGTTTTTCTTACCCACTCTAATGGCAGAAATCAGTGTGTTAACTTCCTTTTTGAAGCAGCAATCCAAATTGTATCTGGGAAAATTGAAATTAGGAAACTTGCAGAAGAGAACAGTGAAGTGCTAGGACAGAGCACACGTGGAGGTTGTGGCATTCTTAAAAAGTAGCTTAGACACCTATGCATGAGGGATGACACATTTTTGAGTCTGGTATGTTTTCTACACTGGTAGGACTTCCTTGCCTCTCTTCCTCTGTTTAAGAGTTTGTCTGCTGAGTTACACAATTTGTCTCTTGTGCTGATAATCAGGCAAACGTGCAAGATCCCATATAGTGCCGTAGAGACTTCCATTATACAGAGCTCAGTGGTCACAGAGTAAATATCTGTGAAAAATGCGTATTTTATAATTGGCTCTTGGCAAATATTGAATTGAATGCTCTATGTATTATGGAGGGTTATTTTGTAATACTGTATTAATCCTTTCTAAGTAGTGTGTTAAATATAGTCTTAGGTTACAACATAATGGTAAAATAGAAACTCTGCGATGTAAGATATTTTTTACTAGCTCAAGAAAGGGATAAGATAATCAAGAAGCTCTTCGCACAGAGATAACAGCAACAGGACACCTAATGAGTTACTGCCTCCTTATGGGAAAAGACAAACATTCTTCCACCTTCTCTCCATCTTTATGGAGCCACCAGGATTAAGAGGAAGGAGTTGACAAAAACCAGAAAAATTCTTAATTTGCAAGGAATTTCTGCATCATGTATGAGATATATGAATATGCAACAGGCTGTTGCTTTTAAGGGCTATTCCTTTGTTCGCAAGACATGTTTTTGGCAGTTTAGTGTCCAAAAAGATCCAGACGTCCATAGTTCTTTGCTTTTTATTTTTTATTTATTTTTATTTGTATTTTTATTTTTATTTTTATTTTTTAATTTTAATTTTATTTAATTTTTAATATTTCATTTCATTTTATTTTCTCGTAGTGTCCTAATCCTCATTGTCCAAATTTTTATTACTCTAATTTTATTACTATTTATTTATAATTATTTTATTACTAATAAACTTTTAAGATTTTAAAAAACAAGTGATTGGTGTTTTTCACAATATCCCCTTGTAGGACTGCAGTCTGGTCTAGAGAACCTTTTCCCCCATTTCTTTCAACGTTATTGTTATAAATAAAATTGGCTTTCGTAGGTGGGGTTATAAATTGTTAATGATGTCATGTTGTTATGAATTGTTAATGAATGTAATGAATTGTTATGCCTAATTAATGCAGTAAGTTCTGAAGTTAAATGTACTGTAGCATGAGCATGTGCCCGCTAGAGGAGGGTGGTAAGAACTTTCCAGAAGGTTACCTCACGGCCTGATGACAGCAGCCCGGACTGTAATCGGACAACGAGCCAGCCAGTGACATCGAAGCATCCCAGAATGAGTGGCCAGGAACGCACCGCAAATTGGACCAACCGGTGACCGGAAAAAGGCCAATCTATGAAAGGATCAAGAGCGCACCAATCCGGCAGCTTTAAGAGACTTTAAAACCCCCGGGTGCTGAGCGCCTGGGTCTTTCTGCGCAGCCAGTGTCCAAGGAAGCACCCTGTGCTGCCTACAGGCTGACACTTGTATCTCTGACTTGCTGCGTAGGCCACAGGCTTACCCTGGGCTCTCGTCTTCAGTTGCTTTGATTTTTAATAAACAGGCCGGAGCTTTTTAAAAGATCCTAGCCTCATTTTGCCTGTTTTTAACATTTATGTTTACGCTTTGGTTTAATCCCTTCATAAATGGGGACAAACATAGAAAAAGTCCCATAAAACAATCAAAAACTGGCCTGGCCAGGGCGGAGCCGATGAGGCGAGCGGCGGGTGGCCGGGGAGGGGGAAAGGGGCCTGGCTCGCGGCAGGACCGCCCGGCCCGGCCTGGCCGAGACGGGGGCCAGGGCCCTCCACCTCCTCACCCATCGCAAGAGACAGTTCCCGGGTTTTTTTGTCTTTAACATGCGTGTTTCACAGAGCCATGTCCAGCTTCTCAGTGGTTCAACAGACTGTCACTTACAAAAAAGCTTTGCATCACTTCCCTGAATTTCCTCCCATTCCCAACCAGGACGCCCATCCAAGTCCACTGCCTTCCCAGTCCCATATTCAGAAAACATTTGTTAACTGATTGTTATGAATAATTGATGTAGTTATTGACTTCCACTATTATTTGCTTTAGTAAATTCTTCTGATATAGTACAGTTAAAAATGGGACCACACTCCCGGTACTAAAAGTGATTTCAGCATTTATTATAATGAAAAGGCCTAAAGCAAGGGGGCCCGCAGGCCGAGCAGGAGCGTTCCCGTTGAGGATGCCGCGGCGCTGGCACTGGGTCTTCTTGAACAGCCACGTCCTCAATGTTCCAGGTGGAGCGAATTCAGTGGGTCAGATGCCCCTTTTTATCCTGTTTTTTGTCCCTTTGGATTTGTTTCTTTTTGGATCCTTCATTTGCATGAAAGTTTAAGGGGCTTCATTGGCCCATTACAGTTCTGTCCAGGCTGGCTGGTTTCACTTGGGGGGTGGTGCACTTTACTCAGGTGTGTGAAAAATGCATATTATGTGATTGTCTTTTCACAAATATCAAAATGAATACTATAGATGTTATGTTGGAAAGTTATGTTAATTAACTTATTAATTTTGTATTAATTTTTGTAGTGCTGTATTAATCCTTTTAAGTAGTGTGGTAAATATAGTTTTAGGCTCTAAGATAATATTAAAATAGAAACTATGCGATGTAAGATACTTTTTTTAACTAGCTCAAGGAATGGATAAGATCATCAAGAAATTCTTTGCACAGAAATAACAGCAACAAGACACCAAAATTTCAAAAGAAGAATTATTGCCTCCTTATCAGGAAGAACCAGACTTCTTCCAGACTTCTTGGAGCCAAAACACTGATTTACAAGATGAGGGGGGAAGTTGACAATAACCAGAAAATACCCTTTGTTTGGAAAGAATTTGTGAATAATGTATGAGATAGATAAATATGCAACAGGCATATTGGGTTTGAAGGGTTAATCCTTTGTTAGCGAGGTATGCTTTTGTGGCTTAGTGCCCAAGAGCATACGGATGTCTGTTATTCTTTGCTTTTTATTGTCTTTTGTTGTCCTAACTTTGATTCTCCAAATTCTTACTGTCCTGTTTTTATTACTATTCTTTACTATTAAACTTCTAAAATTTTAACACAAGTGACTGGCGTTTTTCACAGGTGTAATACAGTATGCTGAGTACCAAGTTTCTTATAAATACCCTTTTAACCCCTTTTACCATAACCAAACTAACAGCACCTGCTTAACAATTATCAACTATTTTACAACCCTTTCTAACCTATTGTTAACAATTCCCCCCTCTAACTATTTGATCAGGCTTCTAGCCTGCATCAACCTTTTAAAGTTCCACTTCGACTTTTCTCAGTTGCTTGTGGAAAATGAGATGTTCAAGCATATCTCTGGCATTCTGATCACTCTGTTCTTTTATTACGGTTACTTTTTCACCATTTTTCCCTTCCACGTTACCTTGCAGCATGATGCTGCTTTGGACAATGCTGGTTACTATCTGGACTAGACATGGAATTACACATGGTAGAAATATTACACTTGCTAGTGCACACACCACAAAGAAGACCAATTTCTTCCACAATTTGCCATTCCAGGTGAACGAGTTGTCCCACTAATCAGATTCTCCAAACAAGTGTTCCAACACAGGTTAGTTTTCTAATATTTTGAGTAACGTTTTTAATTACATGACTGTGGTCATCGATCTCTAGGCACCATTCTGAAGTATTAAATTTTCCACAGATCCCTCCTTCCTCTGCGAGGAGGTAGTCTACTGCCAATTGAATCTGGTAAATTACTGATCGTGTTTGCTGTTGCTGCTGTTTAAGAGATCCATGGTCAGAGTTTGATTTGACATTATTTCAAGCACTGCTTGTAAATGGATTCGACTGAGCACTCACACTGGGCTGTTCCACTCGCTGATCACCACATGTCGCTGTCGAGGTGGTCGCAACACAAAGCAGAGACCACACGCAGTCTCAGATGGCAACTCTTTATTATCGACAGTGGCTGACCTTTTATATACTTTCTAATTGTTTATACTTCTTCTGCCCCAACTATTGGCATCAATAAATCAACATAACACCACTGGTGAAAAGTAACAGTGACTTCAGCTAACTTTCTAAAACTACGTTGTCCAGCTACGAAGTTCTCTCCTTATCTTTCCTCAATTCCTCTCTTCTCTCGGTCTCCTTGGTAACAGCCTTGGAGAGAGCTCCTTATCAGCTTCTTGCTTCTCAGCTTCTCCTCGCTCCTTTAGCTGACAGGCCCGCCGTTAGCCCCTTCCGCAGTAATTCATCCATGAGGGGCAGAAAACAAGTAGAACAGAATAGGATTAAAAAGTCTGGTGATTAATTAGACTTGGTTTAAGTCTGACACACCTTGAGATGACACCAAAATTAATCATCCTAGAGTGCAGCCTACAGCCCACTACCCGCATTTCTGCATTCAGGAAACATAGTTTCTTCCTTTTACACTGTCTTAATTGAAAATCTGAAAGATTCAAGAGGAATTAATAAATCCTCCAACGAGTCCATGAAGTTTCCTCTCAATGATCTCTTTAGTGCTACTGCAGTCTACTATTCAAGTATACAGGGACAACTACCACAATACTCTCATTAAAAATGTGTGCTTTGTTAAAATAACCATTACAAAAACCCTAATCAGTCATAGTAAGGCAGAATCCAAAAACTTCAGGTGTGCGTATAATATACTCATGTAGTTGGAAAAAATTAATACACGTTTATTAGAACAAGTTTTGTTTTAAAATCTCATTTTTTCTACTTTGCACAGCTTTACCTCAGCAGTCCACAAATTATTTTTGCTGTATTAAACTAGTGAAACAAGGATATTTAGTCTAGATTTTAAGTTCCAGAAGGAAGTATTATGCAGCTGTTATAAATGGAAAGTTAAGTTAGGTTCCTAATTTATCAGTAAAATACCTAATTGCAGAATGAGATCAGCAAGAAATTCTATTACTTTGGAAGAGCAGGGTGATATGTTAGAGAACTCTACCTTTCCAGACACTGGAGAAGGAGGACTAGCACAGGGGCTGGAACAGCTACTGCTCTCTGCAGGCTTCACTGAGGACTGAGCTGGTTTGTCAGCTGAGGATCGTCTGGAGAGCAAAATGTCTTTTTCTTTGTACTTCTTTGGCTGGCGGAGTGCAGGAGAAGCAGATTTCACTGAAACCCTAAAAAGGACATACCTTGAGTTCAGCAACGACTCCAGGACGAAGGCTGGGAAGAGCGTGATTCCCAACAGGATCAGATATGCCCCAGGTCTTCCCACAGCTTTCTCCACTACTCCTCACTCCTAAATTGAGAAACTCTAGTTTCCAGGGTGAGCAAATGACAGAGGACAGGAGGGAGAGTTGAATGATCCTGTGCTAGCAGATCTTTCTGTGTCTACAACATGTTATCAAGGCAGCATGAAAACTGCAGGGATCCCATGTCTTGTGAGCTTAGGAGTCGACTGAAGGCAGAAGGATTTCATCCCCGTCATTCATGTGCTTGTGTCTTTGCTGAAACGGGAACTGATGTGCTCCCTAGGGAGATTAATTTATCCAGAATGTAATTTCCTACTAGAATACTGTTTCACTGAAATATTTTGATGAAAACAAAACCTATGTTGCAGAAATTTTCTGGAGCACAGAACAGATTTACCTATCGCAGTCATCAGTAGCTTGCAGCAAAAGGTTTTGAGGTTACTTCCTAGTCACAGTCTACAAAAAGACCATTTATCTTGACATGTGCCCCCACTTTTTTTGACCAAAGTGGTATTTTGTTAACAGAAATACAGCTTCAAATAACATACTTTGGCAAAAAAATAGTGGGACTATTCAATATCTTTGTTTACATGTATATACAAGAAATGAGGAAATGAACTTCTAACTTTCTGTATCCAAAATGTGGATCCTTATGTAAGATCCAGGAATAGGAACCTGTCTGCGTAGGAGAGCAGTTTAGGATATTTTTGGAAAAAGGGGCAAATCTGTTCTCATTTCTACTAATCATCATCATCACAAAAAAGTACACTTTTCAGAACAGTTTTACAAGGTGGTTGAGCATTTATAAAGGTGAAAAATTATTAGGAAGCTTCTCAAAAGAGGCATTAATATTCTATCTAAAAATTAATATTCTCTCTAAAGTATTTTAATCCTAGATTGAAAAAAAAAATCTTTTGAATATACTGTTGTAAGAGTTTTCAAACAGCTCTACTTGCTAAGAATTCCACAGCAAAGGCTGCACAAGACTTATATTTCTAGATGGAGCTTTAAATCATAGATCTGTGATGAGAAGTGGATCTAAACAAACTAATGTGAAGAAGGTAATACACTGACTTCAGACACAAGATTTTGATGAGAATTTAACTTAGCAATTTCCTAGCTAAACCATTACTCTGTTGGCAGCAGATGCAGTTTGCTGTACACAGTGATGTTTTCTATAACATTAATTTGAACTCACATTATATGTTTGTTACTTAAAATCTTTTTACAGTGAAGGTCAGTAAACAAAGATGGTCTTTATCTGAAACCAGCTGAAACACGGTATAATCTCTCCTTTGACACCATCAGGCATTGCTTTTGATCATAGTGTACATAAAGATCTTCAGTCTGAATACCTAAGCAGTGGCAGCAATTAGAATACCTAACTCTCCCATCTATCTTACAGCAACATCAAAAAATATGTGGTTTGTAAGTTGCATTATAGAAAATAAATTATGTTTTTAATTTCATTTCCCAAAAAAAAAAAAAAAAAAGTAGGTTTACATAGGAAATTACTTCTATTTAGCCCTTATATTACCTGGGCATGCTTTATATAGGCTAGGCACAGATTCAGATCTGAGCATACCTGCATCTTAGTAGCTTGGTATACGTGTGCAAAGTCACGTTATGTGAGTGCCTGGTGGCCAAGCCAGCTCCACCCTGGTCCCGTGTCCCAGCCTGCCCTTTGTTGTCCCAGGGAAGTGTCTGATACCCTGGGCTGATCTGGCTGCCATGGCTGGGTGGTCCTGGCTGCCAGGCCCTGCTCTGACTTCCCAGGCAGCCCCTGCAACTTCTGGCTCCCCAACCCCTCGAGATTGTCATTGTAATACTGATACAGCAAACCATGGATTGGGATCTGACCTGAGCTGCAGAGATTCAGGTGATGAGAAATTATAAGTTAAATTGTATTATAAATTCCCTACCGTGCTAGTTACAGATTGTACTATGTTGACTCTGCTTGTAGAAATCCTGTGCCATTCTAATAATAAATTCTCTTCTGTATCAATCATAACATCCTGTTAAGAAAACAAAGTTTGAATTGTACCTATGGTTTAGTGCTATCCTCACTCTGCCAATATCCCCAAGAGAACCCATCTGTGCTGGGTGACAGTGTCACTCGGATAACCCTGACATGTCTATTAACCGAGAACCTCTTGGAGCAACAGGGAACTTTTTAGCAAGTGTGTGAAAAGGGCTGGATGTAGTATTTAGGAAATTGAAAGAGATGGTATTCTGGACAGTTGGGCTCTGGATGCTGAGAAAGTTCTGCATTGCACACCCTGGCTACCTTGCTCAAAGGAATATTATTAAATTAAAACTTCTGCTTGCAAATTAACTTACTGTTTTGTTAGTGGGTTTTGAAAGAGATTAATTGAAAATGCTAGGGCTGAATGTTAGCTAGAAGGAAGTTCTTACCTTTTTTTTGGTCAGTTGATTTTGGTCATTTGGCATCTTTTTATGCAGTGACTTCAGCTGTTTTCTACTGCAAAACCACTTCTAGGTAAATTTGGAGAGGTTTACAGTGCTTTTCTTTTTCTATTGTTCAACATCTGATTTGAGGTAGACTTGACTTTCAGAGATCACAAGAACTTAGGTGTGCTGTTGATTTGGTGAAAACTCCGGAAAGTCCAGCATCTCTGGAAATCAGGTGTCTCCTGCTCATCTTTCAGAGATGTCTGATTTTGGGTATATCAATGTTGGAGATTAAGTGCAGCTAGTAGTGCTACAGCATTGTTATTAACGTTGGCATTGACTGTCTTGTATATGCTTATTTGAATTTAGAAATCAGGGCATTATGGAAAATGTATCTTGTGCATTATAAATTATATTGAAAAACTAAAGATTTATTTAACTTACATAAGAAGAGAAATATACCCAACGGCTTGACAGTTAAAACCCCCAGTCTTAAACAGAAAACATACAAACTTTTAAATATTTATTTTGAGAAATATCAAATCTATTTTGCTACTCACAGCAGTACAGAACTCTCACTCCTTGCCCTCCTTCCTTGTTCTCTTCACAACTTTCTAGGCACCACATACCCCTCACACCAGGGATGCTTCAAGTGGAATTGTACTTTCTGCTGCACAGCATAGTTTGTCTTTTAAATGTGGGGGTTTTGCCATCTGCAATTCACATTCTTTGCTTTGTTATCAGGGAAAGTCAGAAACCACTGCACCAGGTTTTCTTGGGACTGGTACAAATGCAAAAAAAAGTTAACTACAGCTGATGCCCAGAAGGAAAAGATAGCAGGAAAAAAATGAATTCAACCAAACCAAAAATTGTTCACAATGAGCAGGGAGAAGATAAGGAATGGGTGAATTTCTGATCCAGAAAGAAAGCTAGTGTGTGCAGCATGCATCTAAGATGAGAACAAAAGATAAAGTGTTATCTAGATTAGACAAGAAGTGGGAGATTAGTTTAAAAATTGTGAGAACTGGCCAACTGTGAGGCTTAGTTTAAAAATTGTGAGAACTGGCCAACTGTGAGGCTTAGTTTAAAAATTGTGAGAACTGGCCAACTGTGAGGCTTAGCAGACAGCATCTGAAAGGATAGGTGCAATATTTTCTGCTTTAAATGCCTTGGAAGAGTATGGAAGTGTGTTGGCTCCATACTACAGTGCCCTGGTCATCCAGCAAGAACTAATGTGAGCGATGTAATTTGGAAATCTGCAGAGCCTGAGACCATATGAGACCAGTGAGTGTATGCATGCTTAACTTGCAAGCAGTTTCAGTTAATAAAATGCCAGAGGAACTCTTTACCTTGTAATGACTTACGTAATCAAGGTACAATAAATATTAACAATTAGAACTGTTGCCATCAGTTAATGTACTTTAAAGGCACTGTGCAATAAGTGTAATAACTTTGCTGGATTTATATATTCATTAATCCCTGACAGCAACAAGAAAGATCAAGATGTTTTGTGGCATGAACTGGATATCTTCAAAGACTTCATTAATAGGAAAGGAGTAATACCTGATGCTATGAGGGAAATGTATGTCCTTAATATCAAGGTCTTTTTTTTTCAAACACAGAAATAGGTTAGGAAAAAACTTAGTTCACCCAAATTAATCGTGTGACATGATGGAGTAAGAAACATAATGTGTTATGTAAACTGAAATGCTGTTGTAGACTGTTTCAGAATAGCTGTTTCCAGTTAGAGATAACACAGATTGGTGCTGGTGCTGTATCACTTCTTTTCACAGGGGACATGAGGCCATAATGAGCCAAGCAAGATCCTGCACAGCATGGCAGCAAAGACATTTCCTCACCGTGGCCTTGGCACTCCAGGGCACCCCAAAAAGGGCCGAGGAGTCCTGTGTGTAACCAGGAGGGATGGCTGACATCACTGTGGGTCCCAGCATTCCCCAGTCCCTTGCTGGCCATTCAGTGCACACTGGGGACGCTGGGCATGGGTGGAACATGGGGATGGGGTGCACAAAATTAAAGGGGGGCCCCAAAGTGGAAAGAGTGGAAGCCAAAATCGTTGGGTGGAGACCCCCAAAACGGAGGTGCGATATCCCAAAATGGAGGGAGGAACCCACAAAATTGGGGCAACGCCCCAAAAAAACACATGAAGCTGTTCTCTCCCTCCATTGTTTACCAACAAGAACTATCTACCAACTCTAATTTCAGCAAATAATTTCAAGTGTTTTAGCTGAAAGTCATTCTGAGCAAACTTTGTAGAAGTGATCACAGAATCACAGAGTGTTCTGTGTTGGAAGGGATCCACCGAGTCCAATTCTGAAGGGAATGGCTTGCTGGCAGGGTCAGCACCAAAGACACCCACACCAACTTAAGGAAGAAGTGTCATTTCCTGTAGGGCAAAGCAGCAAAGAAGTACAGAAGGATAAGCTAAGCAATGCACCCGATTATTGCTACAAAAGATTGCCTGTAGGGATGAAGAAAGACACATCACCAGTTACCCTAATACTTGACCATTGTCCTGACACACACGTCAGCTGGGGATGCCCTGTCACACCAAAGGATTGGAGAAGCACTCCCAGTAACAGGGAATTCCTATGTGGTTCGCCCACCCTCAGGCCAGGCTGCCAACTTTGCTGTGAGAGGGCCCAGATTTTATACTGTTGAATAAACAAGCTACCATAACTTCTAGTGCGGGCACATCTGGTTTCATCCTCCTCTTGGGCAGGGCTCAGGGAGGAAGCAAGGGAGTTTGCTTTGACCCTCTACCTTCAAACACAGCCAGATGGAGATGTGATAAATGAAGATGATTTGTGCTAATAATTGTAACTATATTGATATTTTGGAAAATATTTGTTAAAAAGTAATAAAGGAAAGCAATATGTAATTAGCATCACAAAACAGATGTTCGCAGATGTTCATAAGATCCAGGATGGAGTATTGAGATATTTTAGCACAAACAGCCTTGGGAAGGACAAAGTTGGGAAAACCTCCCAAGAGTGGAATCGACATTGAGACAAATAAAAGTCCAGGCAACTTCTTCTGAGGCAAGAACAGCCTTGAAGACAAGTAAGTTGATATAATTCCAGATAGAGAACCCAAAACAGGAACATAATGCTTACTTATGTAACACCAAGCTCCATGTGCATGCGCAACCTGCCAGGTTATTCAGAGGACAGCCAGGAAGACCATCGGCCTTCATCCAAGAAGACCCCTGAAGAGTCCAGAAGACCCCCCAGCAACCACAGGAACATGCGCTGTGTAATATGGTGACTTAGACTTCAAGAATCAAAACTGGGAGGAGATTTACAGGAACTATTGATGAATATGTATTAGCATACAGTATAAAAGTTGTGCTTGGATTCTTTTGCCTTTTGTACGTGCGGCAGGGTGAGAGGTCCTCCCTGTCCCCCGGTTGGTTTTGCTTATGCTTTATCAGAACCACTGCCAAATTTCTATTTGTAACTACTTCATTATATTTGACGTTATTATTATTTTAAATTTTTTTATACCTCAATTAAAATTGCTGCTAAAGTTTAAATCTTGCAGTTTATTGAACTTGACATATGGCACCTCATTCATGACACCAGGAAGAGGCACGCAGGGCCGGGCTGCTGCCTCCTGCAGCTACAAGGGCCTCCTGGCAGCCTGCCTCTGCCGAGGCTCAGGCTGCTCCGGGCTCTGCCGGGGCTCTGCTGCGGCTCCAGCCCGGGCAAGGCTGGGCCCACTCTCACCTCACAGTCGCTGACAGCTCTGCACCGCAGAAGACCTTTCAGAGCACCCTCTCTGATCTTGCTGCTTTCTCAGCTGAGCAAGGCTCTCCTCCAGCCAGAGACATTGCACTTAGGGATACAAATCCAAGTGGCAAGCGCCCAAATGCTCTGGAGTCACAGCTGAAGGCCTGCATCAGCACAGGATGGTTTGGCTTCCCCACTCCCCCTTTGGTTTTTCCTGCAGATGCCACTGCTATTTCTGCCTCAACTAGAAGTGCCCCAGATGTGCCAAAAGGGACCAGTGGGCCGTATTCCAAAGGCAGTGTGGTCTGGAGAGGATGAATGAAGAAGAGCCTTCTCCACTTACAAACCATACCAAAGAAGCCATAAGCGTGTCTTAGCACCAATCAAAACCACCTGGCAATTCAGAAGGAAATGTTGAGTTTTCTGAAGGGGTCAGAAGGAGGGGAATCTGCCAAATGAGTTGATGCTTCAGAAACTTTATTTAATTCCAATCCTACTCTATAAACCTATACTACAAAACAACTCAATAATCCTACTCTAGAGTCCTACTCTACAATCCTACTCTAACTTGGTTATGGCAAAAATATCTTGACTGTTAGATTCTTGTCTTCTTCTTCTTCTCCTTCTTCACTGAGTTGATGAGTGGTACCAGGGTGGACGCTGGCTTGGCTGATGTTACAAATGGATGCTGTCCACGGGAAAAAAAAAAAAAAAGAACAGTGAACCATGACTTTCCAAGCTCAGTGCTTCACAGACTCAATCAGGATTCCTCTGGTACTTAGAAAGACCCAGAAAGAGGAGTGACGGGGACATCTGCTCCCCTGTCATCCTGTGCAGAACCTTGCCATCACAGGCAAACCTGGCCCAGAATCCCACTTATCCCTTTATTCTGGTTTCTCCATCTAGCTGGGATTTTTGCCCTGCCCGTGCTCTAGAAATGGTGCTTTCTGTCCCTGGGGTTTCTTCCTTTCAGGAAACTCCAATGACCCACATAGGTCCCTGTCTTTGAGAGACAGGCACTGTGCTAATTTCCACAGGGAGACAGAGCAGTGTCTACCTTTCCATGCCCTGCCCCTCCTGTGCTGGATGGCACCTTCCTTCCCAGCAGGGCCAGCCGAGTGGCGCTGGCTGCTGCAGTTCCCTCTCTGCCACACAGCCTGGCAGTAAGCCTGGGCCAGTTCCCCTCTGCCTGAGCGTGCCAGGCAGCAGATGGGGCTGGGACAAGTCCCTCTCAGCTGCCCCTGTCTGCGTGCCAGAAACCTCTAAGGGTGGGGTGGGGGGCAGAAACCAGGGCCCCTCAGAGGCTCACAGTGAGCCCCCCACAGCCCCTCCTGCCCACAGCCAAATCTCTCCAGACTGCTCTGCCAGGACTGGCTTCCTTGGGTTCCTCCACCACCATTTCATGACTGTGTACCCTGCATTGCTCTACTTCAGTTCTTTTGCCATTAGATAAAAAGGAGCACCCCACCAAATTACAAAACAGGGTGACAGAAACAGAGGACAGAGCACCTCTCCTCTGAGGACAGGCTGAGAGACCTGGAGCTATTCAGCCTGGAGGAGAACTGGCCCCAGGGAGACTTCATTGCTGACTTCCAGTACTTCAAAGGGGATTCTCAGGAAGTAGGAAATACCTTTTTTAACAGGCTCCGTTGCAATAGGACATGGGATAATATTTATAATATAAGATGGGAATTGAGTCAGATTAGATCTAAGGAAGAACTTGTTTACTTGGAGCATGGTGCCACACTGGCACAGGTTGTCCTTAGAGCTGGTAGGTGCCCCATCCTGGGTAGGGATAGGGCAAACATTCCAGGTCAAGTGGGAAGGGGCTCTGAACAACCTGATCTCTCCCTGCTCTTTGCAGGACACTTGGACCAGATGACCTTCACAGGGCCCTGCCAGCCCAGCCTAGCCCAGACTAGAATTCCTCACCGTTTTCATTTGAACAACATCAGGAGTGGAGGTTGGGAGGAAGGAGGCTCATCTGATGCCTTGCACTTCAGTGGAGCAGGAGCCCATCCCTCAGACACTCTTTCACCTGCAGCCCCTTTGCATTTTACCTGCAGGAGCTCCTTGGCAGACCAGCGCCGTGCCGCGTCTGTCCGCAGGCAGTGCCTCAGGAAGTTACGCAGGGAAGACGAGAATCGGTTGGGCTGCCGCAGCTTTGGTGTCCCTCGTATGGCTATCAGGAGTTGAGGCTGGGGAAAAAGGAAACATAAGGCTCCAGCTGCTTCTTTCCCATCTGTAACTGCTCTCTCAGATCCCATTGTTTAAGCTCCACTCTGCAGAAACTGCCCTGGAGAGACCCAGAGATGACTTTCCTTTACCAACCAAAAACCCAAACCCCGATGCAGCCACAGCTTTTCCAACATTCAGCAGATCTTGCCTTGGCAGCTGATTTCATTGACTGACCTAGTTAGTGGGAACTACATCAGCAAAAGCACGTTTTGCTTCTCTGAGAATTCACACCAGGCTGACAGGCTATTTGGAAGGGGGAGTTTGTTCTATCCATACTATTTCCAAGGATTATTACATGAAAGGAATCTTTGCAGTGCTTGTTGGTCCCTTTAGCACAGCTTCCATGAAACAAAAATCATCAAGTTGTTTTGTTTTTTTTTTTCTCCTCTTGAAAAAAATGCAGATGCAGAATCCATCTAAAATAGACTGAAATAACAATGGAAGGAGGCCTGGGAGTCTCCATGAAAATGCCCACCACAATAGTCACAGCTCTGTGCTGGTGGCACTGAAAAAGATGGTGACCAAAGAGACTTTGTTACTTTCTTCTTCATCCCAGAGGAAAATTTCCTTTACTTTTCCCACACCCCCAGAGGTCACAAAGAGGGTTTTATCCTGTCGCTCTGCAGCTGTGCTCAGCCACTGGACATGGTGGGGAGCTGGAGTCCTCACTGTCCTTAGAACTGTGCAAGCCAGGGATGGCCCTGCTCCTGTGGTAAAGGAACACAGCACCGGCGTCAACCGCCCACGTTGGATCCCAGCCCCGGGCACCTGGCTGCAAGTTCATCAACTTGTTAAAGTACCCAGAAACAGCCAAGAGTTTAGTGTACAATTCTAACTGCAGTCGGAGAAAAACACATCCTAAACTTATCCAGGCCACCCACACGCATGACTGAACAATGTACAGATGATTTGAAAGCCTGAAAGTTTTGAAGACCCACAGGATTGGGAAAAGATGCTACAGTTTGGAAGAAAATTGATGTGCTGTGGTAAATGAAAGGAAAAGCAAGCAGAACTTGCTTGGGCATTGCTTTGGTGGTTTTTTCTCCTTTTTCTTTTTATTCTTTTTTCTTTTTCTTTTCCTTTTTTTTCTGTCTTTTTTCCCTTTTCCTTTTTTTCTTTTTATTTTCTCTTCCTTTTCCTCTTCCTTTCCATTTTTCTCTTACTTTTTCTTTTTTTCTTTTCCCTTTTCTCTTCCTCTTCCTTTTCCATTTACTTTTTCTCTTTTTTCTTTTTCTATAAAATTGAAACTAGGAAGATTCAATCTCCATTTTGAAGGATATTTATCACACATCCAACCATTCCACTGAAAAATGCCTTTTCTTCAGAGACAGAGCTCCAACATTGTTCAAAAAGCAAGTGAAAAATGTCAGGCATGGCTGGAGGCCAAAATGGCAGGTTTCTGAACTGGTTAGGTTTCTGAACTGGTTAGGTTTCTGAACTGGTTACCTTCCTCTTCCCTTCTGATGCAACCAAATCGACAGCAGATGCTGATGTGCTGCAGGGACATTTTCAGAAGGGGACCTTGGTGGAAGTGGTGCCAGCAGATGGCAATGGGATTTTGTCCAATGGCACACTGACCATGGGACAGGTGAGAAAGACAAGCAGGATCAGTGAGTATTTGCACCTTACCGAAACAGGAGTTTCATTCCAGTAAGGAACTTCTCCTTCCGCCATTTCGATGCCCACGATTCCAAGAGACCATATGTCCACTTTGGGGCCACATGGTTGACCTGTCACCACTTCAGGCGCCATCCACCCAGAAATGCTGGCCACTGAGCTCCGTCGACTCTGCTCAGGGGTGAGCTGAACAAAGAGGCCAGAGTCAGCTGTGGAGAAAAAAACAAACCATGAAAGCCAGCTCAAGTTAGGAAATCAAGCAAAAGAATTCCCCACTCTCAGTCTAAGAATGTGCTGTTGAGTCTCTTGGAGAACTGTCCACGCTCTGTTTCCTCAGGGCTTTAGACAAGGAAATATGGAATTGGCCACTTCAAAAAAAAAAGCCTCATTTTTTAGACTACCTCCAGCCTTTTATTTTTCTGAAGCTTTACATTGTAGCTCCCTCCCTCTGGAAGGGACACACACAGAGCAACGCCACTCTTGACTCCTTGTTCCTTGTCATACTTCAGTGCAGGTTGCAACTGTGCCCACAGTTTGTGGCAGGGTTCCCTGCACTGCCACCAGCACCATTTTTGGGGAGCTGGCAGTCACTCAAAGCAGCCCCACAGCCCACATCCCTGGAATGCTGCACCTGACCAAGAATACACTGACCCAGCTTGACAGAGCCGTCGGTTCTGAGAAGGATGTTGCTGCTCTTCACATCTCGGTGGATCACGAGGTTCGAGTGAAGAAAATCCAGGCCTTGCAGGCACTGAGAGAGAAAACAGAAACAGGAGGGCAAAAATTAGCGATGTGATTTCATTACACAAGAAAGGAAACAGCTCTACAGATTGCCTCTGCAGGGGAATGGCAAGTAATGGCAGAACAGAGTGCCATTGTGAGGAAGAGCTTGCTGCTCCACCACTTGCAGAGCAGGACCTTTCTAAGGAAAGGCATGTCAGCTTTTGAAAGAGCAACAGCACCTGCTGTTGTTGTAGACTGTCCCCTGCAAACCAGCCAGCATGGCTGCTGCTGCTGTGGATGTGCTTTCTCCATGCAGAGGACAAGTGAGGGTTTTGCCAAGGAAGAAAAAGTCCCTCCCTTTGGTGTGAAGTGGATCACTTTGGGGTGGGAGGCTGCATGACAAAGGTTTTGTTGCTGGCCTCAGTACAGACTTGGAAGTATCACAACAGTCATCTTCCTGAAGCAAAGAGCATTTTGGCTGCACTACTGTCCTTTTCAGTTGAGGACTGAGAGAAATGAGTCTTTTTTCTTTGCTGATCATTTCAAATGCTGCCACCAGCACCTTTGTTTTTACAGGCAAGGAATACAGTGCAGACAGGCTGGAGATAAAAGTTTAGGGAGGCAAGGTGGAGAACAGCAAATACAAATACAAGAGACAGAGCGAGAATACAACAGCAGGAGATATGAGTACAAGAACTGAGTACTGTGAGTGCAGGGGCACTGGCAGGCATTTCACTTGAGAGGCTTTTACTTGCCCATAGCATACCAGCAACACAGAAACAAAGCTTGGCACATGAAATCACTCCAGGTCGGAGCCCTGTTTCCCAGACAATCCTGCCCAAGCCCTGGGCAGCACAGGTGGGATTGCTGACCTCCCGACTGATGGCTGCCATCTCGTCTTCAGACAGGTGGGTCTCGCTGATGACATCGCTCAGAGTGCCTCCGTCCATGTACTCCATGACCAGCCAGCGCTGCCCATCCACACGGTAGCTGAAAGAAGGAAACAAGAGCATGGAGATAAACATGCATGGCTAGGTTGTTTTCTTGATTGATTCTTGTTTCCAAGTCCCTTTGTGACAAGGACAGAATGAAAGGAATAGACATTCCCTCTAGGCTGTGCATTGTTTGCAATCTGTCTCAAGAAGAAAGGCACAGCTGTGAAAAAAGGAGATGTCTTCAATTGCCAGCAAGTAAAAACTGCAGGTTAGGAACAGATCAAAAACCTGTCAAACTGCGTGTTTCTGGAAATAAACACCTAGTCTTCCTGGCATGCAAAGCAATGGAAAAGAGGGGACACAATCCAAGGGAAATCCATGTTAGTTTATCTGGACGTAAGAGGACTCTTGAAAAAAATCAAGCCCCAAAACAATGTGGTGGCTGTGAACTTACAGGCTATTGATTCAGTAAGATATGACAGATGCAGGTTTTTGAATAATTTTAGAACTCTGTGTACCGGGGAAGACTCATGCAGACAAGATGCACTCTCTTCCCATCCACTGGAGATGAGCAGAGCAGTAATATTTAACCAATAATTACAGCTCTATTTTCTGCCAGTGAACAAAGTGGAATTTTACCTTGCATGTTTGCAATATGTAAACAAACATTCACAACAACTCACCTGTCTAAATAGTTGACCAGGTTGGGATTCTTATTTGGCTTCATGAGCATGAGTTCATTGACTTTTAGTTCCTTCTTCCTCAGTTCTTGGAGATTTATTTTCTTTATGGCCACCTAAAATGACATTGAAAATCAGTAACTTGAGAAGTTGGCAGCACAAGACCGCAAGGCACATGGAGCGAGTGATTTTGCAATGCCACAGCCCAGCTGTGCCAAACTGCCTTGTGATTGGGCATTGCAGTAATTAGGAACTGACATTGCAACAGCCCATTTCTCTGCTCCCTTGGAGGCCACTTACAGGACATGTGGCCACTGAGGTTTTGCCTTGTCCACTTGGTAACTGTGGTGTCTCAGCTATCACCCACAAAGCTCTGAGCACACTCCCTGCTGCTTTGTCTGGGATTCAGAAGAAGTAATCCATGCCTTAATACTCTGTGGATACATCTTGGGCTATGGGCAGGGCTTAGGGCTTTTAGGGACGCCGTGCAGATCTCTCCCTACGTGCAGTTGCCAAGTGCGGCACTGCAGGTGGCTAAGGAACTACCAGTAACTTTCAGATGCATTTGCTGGCAAGCAGAAGTGAGAATTCAGGACTCTGAAGCCGTAGCCCCAAAGAGCAGTGAGATGCTCAAAGGCACCACCTTTGTTTTAGCAATGGAGAGCGAATGAGCACATCCTTCTCTGAAAGGAACTGCTGCCCTCCTTGCCTTCCTTCTGGCAGCTGAGAAGGATAAAGACTGTCCCAAATGTATTTTGCAGGCTGGTAGCAGTCTGTGCTTCTTGTGCCTTTTCAGCACAGCTCTACTCAAAGCTCCAGCCACAGCTGCTCACACCAGAGGACCTGCGGGAGATGTTGACATTTACCTCTTCTCCTGTGGCATTGTCAAGTGCTATGCAAACATCTCCAAAAGTCCTAGAAACAAAAAAGCAGCAAAGAAAGGAGAAGACATTTAGATCTTGCATTGAAAGCCAGTCCACAGAGGAGATCTCTGCTGCAAATGCCTAAAACCTGCTGGATGCAGGCGGGCTCTGCCCAAAGGCAGATGATGCATTTTCCTCTCAAGTGCATGGGCACTGGGCCTGTCCCTGAAGTGTTGCTGTTTTCTGCCTCAGCTCCTAAGGAGAGCTCCTTCTTTCATCTTGGGTTTCAGGTTCTAAACTGTGCAGTTTTTATCCTGACCATGGAGTATTTCCTTCAGCAATCTTTTGGAAAGAAATGTTCCTGAGAACTGTTATCTGACAGCTATCAGGGAGTAGGTTGCTGTTTCAGGCAAGCACGTTTCTTCCCCTTTTATTAGTGTGGCTGTATGATTTGGAGATATACAAAAATGCTCAGGAAATTAACACAGAACTGTCCCACACTTGTGAGACAAGGAGATCTTCCAGGTCCTGTTCCTTGCTGCAGGCAGGAACTTGGCAGCATGGAGGTGTCTCTGCCAATGCCTTCTGGGCACACTCACGAATTCGGAGCAGCACTGAGAGATGGGACAATCTATCCCCAGTGTCTGAACATGGGGATAGATGTCTGTTTGCAGCTGTTCTGACTTCACACTGCATAGATATTCCACCAGAAAAACACCTGGCCCGTGGTTATGTAGAAGTAACTGTGGTTGGACTCACCCTCTGCCAATATGTTCCAGTTCCGTGTATTTCATCACAGGATTTTCCATGTTCACTATTTTCCCTGAGGGAAACAAAATGCAAGATGCTCACTTTAAAGCAGAGATCCCAGCTTCCAGGAGATTCAAAAGACAGACCCAGAGCCTGAAGCTTTGAACCCTTTGTGTTCGGCTGGGTAACAACAACAACCAGGCAGACAGCTCTGCAGCACAGGTGGCCAGCACAGAGACTGCTTTTCTACAGCAGTTCCTGTGGGGAAATGTCTCTAAATGTCCCTGGGACACCAAACTCAGGAAAAACATTTGGTACAGCTATGCTGACACCTGCACACAATAGACTGTCCCTCAGACAAGAAATACAGCAGACGTACTCCGTAGCTCCAGGGAGTCATCCTTGATCTCCTGTTGCTGAGCAGCAGCTGGGTCAGCACTGGAGATGAACAAACCGCCCCGGCTCCGCTTCTCGGGGTGGAGAGCAAAGGCTCCTTTAGACCATGCTGCTGCTGCAGCAGGTTTGGTGACAAAGCCCTTGTAGATCTGGGACAAGAAATGAGTTTATGTTCAGAAAGGTGGCTGGCAGAGATTAGCCTGAGATTCCATTTCAAATGCAAGCCCTTAGGAAGGTGCTGTCAGCAACATGAAGCGCTCTTAAGTGGGTTTTTTCTGATGTCCACTTCTCAGACTGGATGGGTCAAAACCAAAGGCTAGTTCTACTCGAGTGGATAGCCAGATTCATGGTCCATTTTCATGGATTTTCTGAAGGATCACTGCCACAATGACCATTCTACTTCCTCTCAAGGATTCCTTTCCCCCTCCAAGGGCTTCAGATACACTTGCAGCTCCTTGTTCAAGTGTTCGGCCTCCCCCCACTCTGTCCTCTTTTCCTGCACCATCTTCAGGTCATGCCCAACCTGTAGCACCTTAGGTGGGGACAGTTCCTGTGCCTCACGCACGCCTCGGGGCTCTTCATTGCCACTCATTTGCCGGAAGTCTTTGCCGGCTGCCCGGTGAGATGTCAACACTTGCACCTCGAGTCAAACAGAACAAAGCAGTCAGAGACTACAGCTTGTCCCTGTCAGTCAGGAGTCACTGACTGTGAGGAAAGAACAGATTTACAAGGGATACAGACAGCTTGTTTCAATCCTCCATCTGGGTCACCATATTCCCCTGTAAAAACACCTCAAGAAACAAGGAGAGCAGGAACAGGCCAGCAGGAATCAATTTGGATGACTGCTGGCCAAAAGGCCAAAGGACAAGTCCCACTGTCCAGGGCAGCAGCTGAGATTCAGCACACCAGGAAATGTCCTTCCGAGTGACTGTGATACACACTAGAGCAGGATGGCACTCAGAGGCATCACCCTGCTCCCTGCTGCTCTGCACTGGGAACGCCAGAAGGGCAGAAACCACCAGTTTGGTGACTGCCGTGGCTATCCCTCTTTCACTCACTTGCTTTTGTAGAGCCTGAGGGAGGGGATTAAGTTTTTCTCTGATGATTTTCATTTCTTCCTCCTGCCTCTTCTCCCTTGCCATGATCTTAGCGTGAGCTTTCTGAAAGTCTGTGTCCAGCTGTTCCTTCAATTTCTCTAAAATACAAGAGAGAGGATCTTTCACAAGTGGAGTGACTGCCACTCTTTCAGTCACCTGGTTTTGTTGATCACCCCTCTGCTGCTGGAGATTCATCTCCTTTTGAATTCTTCTTGTCTCTTCCTGGTTTCTCTTCTTTACTTCCATGATGGCACTCTGAGCTTCGGGCAGCTCTGCTTGTGGCTCTGCCTTGATGTTCTGTACACACAAATGCAGAGCAAGTGACTGGGAGCTGCCATAAGGCTCAGCTTTTTCCTCTTGCAGCCTCAAAATCACATTTATTCAGCCCCTTCTTTCTGCTTCCCTACCCACACCTGCTTCTAATGGAACCCTCTTGTCTCAGTGCTGATCCCTGCAGATTCCAAGGCTCTGTGCTTTCAGTGCCTCTGGGACTCCTGGCCTCCTCACTCCCAAGAGCTCTGTTTTATGCCCTTCTTCCTGCCCTTTCCCTCTGACACCTGGCGAGTCAGGCTTACCTGGCCATTCTCCTGTGGCTCTTCCACCTGCTGCCTGAGCTGCTCTTCCTGCTCTCGGGCTCTCAGCTCTCCCTGAGTCTGGCATGGCATCTCTGATAACACAATCTGCTCCTGCTCCTTCTCTGGAAGGATCTGCACAGAAAGCAAGAGAAGATGGGTTTCAACTTTCCATAGGACATTTGTGGGCTAAGACTCAAGGACTGATGGGCTCACACGTTCCCAGAGCACTGTGCTGCTGCTCTCCTGGGTCATTCTCTGCCCGTGGGGAGGCACAGATTCCAAAGTGACCCTGGCACTACAATCAGGGGCCATCTGGGGCTGAAGCTCCAACAGCCTCTCAGGCAGCTGACAGGGAAGGTGTGGCATTTCTCAGGGATCTGGTGAGGGCCTCCCTCTGCTCCTGCCATGTCCTGTTTGTCTTTCAGTAGTGACTGACACCCAGCCCAGTCCCACAGCTCCATCCTGCCTCTGCAGGTGGCTTCCTGGGTGAGCTCACCCTTTATGAGAGACACTTCTGGAGTTCATGTTCTCTTCACCACCTAAAACATGGAATTCTTCCACCTCTCTGGGACAGGCAGAAAATCAAAGAATTAACTGGGGGCTTCAGGAAGAAGAGGCCAGAGGAGGAAAACAGCTCTGAGGGGAAAAAAACCACCATATCTGGAGGGGGAAACAGCTCTGCCTGCTCAGAATCGGTCAACAGAACGTGTCTCTAATCCTCTCCTGAAAGGGATGCTTTAGGTGAAGTTTGCACCTCCAACTACTTTGGACCAGAGCCAAGAAGATTCAATTATGCAAATGATAGATAGATAGATAGATAGATAGATAGATAGATAGATAGATAGATAGATAGAAAGATAGAACTCACTCTTATAATCTCTCTTAACTATAGTTTCTGTTGCTACACACACTTGGTAGCCATTGCCCTGATCAGCAGCAATCCTGAGATTGCTCTCCTGTTGCTTCAATAAACCACACTCCCGGGGAATCTGGAGCATTTAGATCCTTATGGAATGCAACCAGATCCAGAGCATTGCACTGGGAATGGCATTCTTGCAGCATCTGTGCTTGGCCAAGTGCTTCTCTTGGACTTGACAACACTGAGAGTGCTAAAGGGGCTGTAATCAGAAATAAAGCCCAGCCCCTCCCAGCTCCTCTGATCTCTGAGGACCAGCTGGAATGCAAGAGCATTGATTTCCCGCTCAATTCCCAAACACCACATTTACTGATTCCCTGGGCTGCAAAAAGGCAGAGGTACTGTCAATATGAACGCGAAGTGAAAGGCCCTATTGACTGGCCTGGCAACAGAACAGCTCCTTCTGCACCGAGCTCGCAGCCCCAAACAATGTGTTCTCATGCAAATATAATGCATTCTCCAGAAATGTCACCTTACAAAAGAAAAACCTAGCAGAATCTTGACAAGTGATGGAAAAGGGCAGAAAAGATGGAGGAAAACCACCTGGCCTTGCTGAAAAATGGGAACCTGAACAGGAAATCTCCTCCTAAAAAAGGAAGAAACCACAAGATGAAAGAGTCACCAAAAAAAGTGTCAAAAGCACTTGGATGCTGTGAGAGGATATTTGCAGAAGAAATAGCATTCGTAGTGAGCACTGTCCCATATTGATCTATGGAAGTGTGCCTGAAGGGCCCTGACGAGCCTCCCGTTGTCCAGGATAAAGCTCCCTCAGCACCTCCTCTTTGGCCTTGCGCTCCACAGCCTTCCCCAGCTCCCGTGTCCTCCTCTGCACACGCTCCAGCCCCTCAAGGACTTTCTGCTTCACAGGGGCCCACAACTGGGCACAGCACTCCCAGCTGTGGCCGCAGCGCTGCCCAGCCCAGGGGGACGATCCCTGCCCTGCTCCTGCTGCCCCACTCTTGCTGACACAGGCCAGGACGCCCTTGGCCTTCCTGGCTCCCTGGCCACGCGCTGGCCCACCTTCAGCTGCTCTTGACCGGCACCCCTGGGTCCTTTGGGCCCACGCAGCTCCCCCAGCACAAACTTGCCCCTTTGACGTCATATACAGCAGCCACAATTCCAAGATGTCCTTCCTCTTCTCAGCAACACAAGACAGCAGTCAAGGACTTGCAGCTTCACCCCCACGCGAGGCAATAATGCCATTTCCAAAGCTGCAGGCTTCATCCCAAAACGCATCCACAGCAACTTGCCCCTTCTGCTTTTTGCCTGGCAAGAAGCCTTCCCTACAAGGCACTTGCTTTCTTTGGCCACACCCCACAAGAATGGCCGGCCCAGCTTCATGGACAATGCAATCACCTCCTTGCAGCTTATCAAAAGCCAAAAGAGAGTGTACAAGTGAAGAACTGCTCCAGAAAACTGCAGAACACTTCCACAAGCCAAACACACCTTTGCACAAAGGGAAAACAACTAAAGAAAGGCCCGTGACCTCCAGCACGAGCATCTGTGCCCTTGGCCACGGCCCTGCAGAAGCCCAGAGACAGAGCTTCACTGAGGCAAGCAGGCAGAAGCTGAGCCGCAGCCCCCAGCTCTTGGGTGCCTCAAGGTGACAGGCCAAAGGCCAATTTCTAGCTGTCCCTGCCTGCAGGAAATGGCCGCGTCCTGCGGGAGTCCAGCACTCAGCATCCTCAGCCAGCAACAGCAAGTGCTGGCTGCTCAGAAACTTGCAGCTCTGCCTTGCACTAAAGACAGCACCACCCACAACTGGCACTTACTCCCTTGGAAGCATCAGGCTCTGCTGTGACCACAGCTGCAGGCTCGTGGTCGTCTTGCTCCTTTTGCTCCTCTTTGGCTTCTTCTCCAGGAGCAGAGGGAGCCGGGGCAGAGACTGCTGCTGCTTCTGTCATCTGTGGCAAGAGAGAAACATGAGGGACAGGCCGTTACCTATCGTTTAGCACCTCCTTTCTCCTGGCATCTACAACCACCTCTTTGAAGGAGAAGTCATCAGCATTCTTAGCAATGGCATTCTAAGTCACTCCGGCCAGATTAAAATGGGCTAATTCAAGAGAACTCTGTTTGCCTAGGAATTTGATAGTCCTCCATGGCTGCTATCTGCAAGGCACAGTGCCTCTGCACAAGGGAGCTTTTAGCTCTTGAAAGCTGTGAAATGGAAAAGTAGGAAATAGCCAGCAAGGCCTTTGCTACTGCTGCGGCAGACATGGAAAACTAAAAGTGGATCAGAATCCCATTCTGTGCAGGAAAAGGGCAGGAAAGCTTGTGCAGAAGCATCTTTGCTTGCTGGGAAGAGAGAAAATGAGCAGGGCTTCTCCTCCTAGCAAGCCAAGAAACCACAAGTTGGAAGTGTCACCTGCTCAGGTGGCTAAAGCACATGGATGCAGAGCGGGGATGTTTGGCAGGGAAGCAGGCCTTGGGGTGAGCGCTGTCCTCTATGGATCTATGGAAGTGTGCCTGAAGGGCCCTGACGAGCCTCCCGTTGTCCAGGCTAAAGCTCCCTCAGCACCTCCTCCTTGGCCTTGCGCTCCACAGCCTTCCCCAGCTCCCGTGTCCTCCTCTGCACACGCTCCAGCCCCTCAAGGACTTTCTGCTTCACAGGGGCCCACAACTGGGCACAGCACTCCCAGCTGTGCCTGCAGCGCTGCCCAGCCCAGGGGGACGCTCACTGCCCTGCTCCTGCTGCCCCATTCTTGCTGACACAGGCCAGGACGCCCTTGGCATTCTTGGCTCCCTGGCCACGCGCTGGCCCACCTTCAGCTGCTCTTGACCGGCACCCCTGGGTCCTTTGGGCCCACGCAGCTCCCCCACCACAAACTTGCCCCTTTGACGTCAAATACAGCAGCCACAATTCCAAGATGTCCTTCCTCTTCTCAGCAACACAAGACAGCAGTCAAGGACTTGCAGCTTCACCCCCACGCGAGGCACTAATGCCATTTCCAAAGCTGCAGGCTTCATCCCAAAACACAACCACAGAAACTCGCCCCTTCTGCTTTTTGCCAGGCAAGAAGCCTTCCCTACAAGGCACTTGCTTCCTTTGGCCTCACCCCACAAGAATGGCCTACCCCAGCTTCATGGACAATGCAATCATCTCCTTGCCGCTTATCAAAAGCCAAAAGAGACTGTACAAGCGAAGAACTGCTCCAGAAAACTGCAGAACACTTCCACAAGCCAAACACACCTTTGCACAAAGGGAAAACAACTAAAGAAAGCCCCGTGACCTCCAGCACGAGCACCTGTGCCCTTGGCCACGGCCCTGCAGAAGCCCAGAGACAGAGCTTCACTGAGCCAAGCAGGCAGAAGCTGAGCCGCAGCCCCCAGCTCTTGGGTGCCTGAAGGTGACAGGCCAAAGGCCAATTTCTAGCTGTCCCTGCCTGCAGGAAATGGCCGCGTCCTGCGGGATTCCAGCACTCAGCATCCTCAGCCAGCAACAGCAAGTGCTGGCTGCTCAGAAACTTGCAGCTCTGCCTTGCACTAAAGACAGCACCACCCACAACTGGCACTTACTCTCTTGGAAGCATCAGGCTCTGCTGTGACCACAGCTGCAGGCTCGTGGTCGTCTTGCTCCTTTTGCTCCTCTTTGGCTTCTTCTCCAGGAGCAGAGGGAGCCGGGGCAGAGACTGCTGCTGCTTCTGTCATCTGTGGCAAGAGAGAAACATGAGGGACAGGCCGTTACCTATCGTTTAGCACCTCCTTTCTCCTGGCATCTACAACCACCTCTTTGAAGGAGAAATCATCAGCATTCTTAGCAATGGCATTCTAAGTCACTCCGGCCAGATTAAAATGGGCTAATTCAAGAGAACTCTTTTTGCCTAGGAATTTGATAGTCCTCCATGGCTGCTATCTGCAAGGCACAGTGCCTCTGCACAAGGGAGCTTTTAGCTCTTGAAAGCTGTGAAATGGAAAAGTAGGAAATAGCCAGCAAGGCCTTTGCTACTGCTGCGGCAGACATGGAAAAGTCAAAGTGGAACAGAATCCCTTTCGGTGCAGGAAAAGGGCAGGAAAGCTTGTGCAGAAGCATCTTTGCTTGCTGGGAAGAGAGAAAATGAGCAGGGCTTCTCCTCCTAGCAAGCCAAGAAACCACAAATTGGAAGTGTCACCTGCTCAGGTGGCTAAAGCACATGGATGCAGAGCGGGGATGTTTGGCAGGGAAGCAGGCCTTGGGGTGAGCGCTGTCCTCTATGGATCTATGGAAGTGTGCCTGAAGGGCCCTGACGAGCCTCCCGTTGTCCAGGCTAAAGCTCCCTCAGCACCTCCTCCTTGGCCTTGCGCTCCACAGCCTTCCCCAGCTCCCGTGTCCTCCTCTGCACACGCTCCAGCCCCTCAAGGACTTTCTGCTTCACAGGGGCCCACAACTGGGCACAGCACTCCCAGGTGTGGCCGCAGCGCTGCCCAGCCCAGGGGGACGCTCACTGCCCTGCTCCTGCTGCCCCACTCTTGCTGACACAGGCCAGGACGCCCTTGGCCTTCTTGGCTCCCTGGCCACGCGCTGGCCCACCTTCAGCTGCTCTTGACCGGCACCCCTGGGTCCTTTGGGCCCACGCAGCTCCCCCACCACAAACTTGCCCCTTTGATGTCAAATACAGCAGCCACAATTCCAAGATGTCCTTCCTCTTCTCAGCAACACAAGACAGCAGTCAAGGACTTGCAGCTTCACCCCCACGCGAGGCACTAATGCCATTTCCAAAGCTGCAGGCTTCATCCCAAAACGCATCCACAAAAACTCGCCCCTTCTGCTTTTTGCCTGACAAGAAGCCTTCCCTACAAGGCACTTGCTTTCTTGGGCCACACCCCACAAGAATGGCCTGCCCCAGCTTCATGGACAACGCAATCATCTCCTTGCAGCTTATCAAAAGCCAAAAGAGACTGTACAAGCGAAGAACTGCTCCAGAAAACTGCAGAACACTTCCACAAGCCAAACACACCTTTGCACAAAGGGAAAACAACTAAAGAAAGCCCCGTGACCTCCAGCACGAGCACCTGTGCCCTTGGCCACGGCCCTGCAGAAGCCCAGAGACAGAGCTTCACTGAGCCAAGCAGGCAGAAGCTGAGCCGCAGCCCCCAGCTCTTGGGTGCCTCAAGGTGACAGGCCAAAGGCCAATTTCTAGCTGTCCCTGCCTGCAGGAAATGGCCGCGTCCTGCGGGAGTCCAGCACTCAGCATCCTCAGCCAGCAACAGCAAGTGCTGGCTGCTCAGAAACTTGCAGCTCTGCCTTGCACTAAAGACAGCAGCACCCACAACTGGCACTTACTCTCTTGGAACCATCAGGCTCTGCTGTGACCACAGCTGCAGGCTCGTGGTCGTCTTGCTCCTTTTGCTCCTCTTTGGCTTCTTCTCCAGGAGCAGAGGGAGCCGGGGCAGAGACTGCTGCTGCTTCTGTCATCTGTGGCAAGAGAGAAACATGAGGGACAGGCCGTTACCTATCGTTTAGCACCTCCTTTCTCCTGGCATCTACAACCACCTCTTTGAAGGAGAAATCATCAGCATTCTTAGCAACGGCATTCTAAGTCACTCCGGCCAGATTAAAATGGGCTAATTCAAGAGAACTCTTTTTGCCTAGGAATTTGATAGTCCTCCATGGCTGCTATCTGCAAGGCACAGTGCCTCTGCACAAGGGAGCTTTTAGCTCTTGAAAGCTGTGAAATGGAAAAGTAGGAAATAGCCAGCAAGGCCTTTGCTATTGCTGCGGCAGACATGGAAAAGTAAAAGTGGAACAGAATCCCTTTCGGTGCAGGAAAAGGGCAGGAAAGCTTGTGCAGAAGCATCTTTGCTTGCTGGGAAGAGAGAAAATCAGCAGGGCTTCTCCTCCTAGCAAGCCAAGAAACCACAAATTGGAAGTGTCACCTGCTCAGGTGGCTAAAGCACATGGATGCAGAGCGGGGATGTTTGGCAGGGAAGCAGGCCTTGGGGTGAGCGCTGTCCTCTATGGATCTATGGAAGTGTGCCTGAAGGGCCCTGACGAGCCTCCCGTTGTCCAGGCTAAAGCTCCCTCAGCACCTCCTCCTTGGCCTTGCGCTCCACAGCCTTCCCCAGCTCCCGTGTCCTCCTCTGCACACGCTCCAGTCCCTCAAGGACTTTCTGCTTCACAGGGGCCCACAACTGGGCACAGCACTCCCAGCTGTGGCCGCAGCGCTGCCCAGCCCAGGGGGACGCTCACTGCCCTGCTCCTGCTGCCCCACTCTTGCTGACACAGGCCAGGACGCCCTTGGCCTTCTTGGCTCCCTGGCCACGCGCTGGCCCACCTTCAGCTGCTCTTGACCGGCACCCCTGGGTCCTTTGGGCCCACGCAGCTCCCCCACCACAAACTTGCCCCTTTGATGTCAAATACAGCAGCCACAATTCCAAGATGTCCTTCCTCTTCTCAGCAACACAAGACAGCAGTCAAGGACTTGCAGCTTCACCCCCACGCGAGGCACTAATGCCATTTCCAAAGCTGCAGGCTTCATCCCAAAACGCATCCACAAAAACTCGCCCCTTCTGCTTTTTGCCTGACAAGAAGCCTTCCCTACAAGGCACTTGCTTTCTTGGGCCACACCCCACAAGAATGGCCTGCCCCAGCTTCATGGACAACGCAATCATCTCCTTGCAGCTTATCAAAAGCCAAAAGAGACTGTACAAGCGAAGAACTGCTCCAGAAAACTGCAGAACACTTCCACAAGCCAAACACACCTTTGCACAAAGGGAAAACAACTAAAGAAAGCCCCGTGACCTCCAGCACGAGCACCTGTGCCCTTGGCCACGGCCCTGCAGAAGCCCAGAGACAGAGCTTCACTGAGCCAAGCAGGCAGAAGCTGAGCCGCAGCCCCCAGCTCTTGGGTGCCTCAAGGTGACAGGCCAAAGGCCAATTTCTAGCTGTCCCTGCCTGCAGGAAATGGCCGCGTCCTGCGGGAGTCCAGCACTCAGCATCCTCAGCCAGCAACAGCAAGTGCTGGCTGCTCAGAAACTTGCAGCTCTGCCTTGCACTAAAGACAGCAGCACCCACAACTGGCACTTACTCTCTTGGAACCATCAGGCTCTGCTGTGACCACAGCTGCAGGCTCGTGGTCGTCTTGCTCCTTTTGCTCCTCTTTGGCTTCTTCTCCAGGAGCAGAGGGAGCCGGGGCAGAGACTGCTGCTGCTTCTGTCATCTGTGGCAAGAGAGAAACATGAGGGACAGGCCGTTACCTATCGTTTAGCACCTCCTTTCTCCTGGCATCTACAACCACCTCTTTGAAGGAGAAATCATCAGCATTCTTAGCAACGGCATTCTAAGTCACTCCGGCCAGATTAAAATGGGCTAATTCAAGAGAACTCTTTTTGCCTAGGAATTTGATAGTCCTCCATGGCTGCTATCTGCAAGGCACAGTGCCTCTGCACAAGGGAGCTTTTAGCTCTTGAAAGCTGTGAAATGGAAAAGTAGGAAATAGCCAGCAAGGCCTTTGCTATTGCTGCGGCAGACATGGAAAAGTAAAAGTGGAACAGAATCCCTTTCGGTGCAGGAAAAGGGCAGGAAAGCTTGTGCAGAAGCATCTTTGCTTGCTGGGAAGAGAGAAAATCAGCAGGGCTTCTCCTCCTAGCAAGCCAAGAAACCACAAATTGGAAGTGTCACCTGCTCAGGTGGCTAAAGCACATGGATGCAGAGCGGGGATGTTTGGCAGGGAAGCAGGCCTTGGGGTGAGCGCTGTCCTCTATGGATCTATGGAAGTGTGCCTGAAGGGCCCTGACGAGCCTCCCGTTGTCCAGGCTAAAGCTCCCTCAGCACCTCCTCCTTGGCCTTGCGCTCCACAGCCTTCCCCAGCTCCCGTGTCCTCCTCTGCACACGCTCCAGTCCCTCAAGGACTTTCTGCTTCACAGGGGCCCACAACTGGGCACAGCACTCCCAGCTGTGGCCGCAGCGCTGCCCAGCCCAGGGGGACGCTCACTGCCCTGCTCCTGCTGCCCCACTCTTGCTGACACAGGCCAGGACGCCCTTGGCCTTCTTGGCTCCCTGGCCACGCGCTGGCCCACCTTCAGCTGCTCTTGACCGGCACCCCTGGGTCCTTTGGGCCCACGCAGCTCCCCCACCACAAACTTGCCCCTTTGATGTCAAATACAGCAGCCACAATTCCAAGATGTCCTTCCTCTTCTCAGCAACACAAGACAGCAGTCAAGGACTTGCAGCTTCACCCCCACCCGAGGCACTAATGCCATTTCCAAAGCTGCAGGCTTCATCCCAAAACGCATCCACAAAAACTCGCCCCTTCTGCTTTTTGCCTGACAAGAAGCCTTCCCTACAAGGCACTTGCTTTCTTGGGCCACACCCCACAAGAATGGCCTGCCCCAGCTTCATGGACAACGCAATCATCTCCTTGCAGCTTATCAAAAGCCAAAAGAGACTGTACAAGCGAAGAACTGCTCCAGAAAACTGCAGAACACTTCCACAAGCCAAACACACCTTTGCACAAAGGGAAAACAACTAAAGAAAGCCCCGTGACCTCCAGCACGAGCACCTGTGCCCTTGGCCACGGCCCTGCAGAAGCCCAGAGACAGAGCTTCACTGAGCCAAGCAGGCAGAAGCTGAGCCGCAGCCCCCAGCTCTTGGGTGCCTCAAGGTGACAGGCCAAAGGCCAATTTCTAGCTGTCCCTGCCTGCAGGAAATGGCCGCGTCCTGCGGGAGTCCAGCACTCAGCATCCTCAGCCAGCAACAGCAAGTGCTGGCTGCTCAGAAACTTGCAGCTCTGCCTTGCACTAAAGACAGCAGCACCCACAACTGGCACTTACTCTCTTGGAAGCATCAGGCTCTGCTGTGACCACAGCTGCAGGCTCGTGGTCGTCTTGCTCCTTTTGCTCCTCTTTGGCTTCTTCTCCAGGAGCAGAGGGAGCCGGGGCAGAGACTGCTGCTGCTTCTGTCATCTGTGGCAAGAGAGAAACATGAGGGACAGGCCGTTACCTATCGTTTAGCACCTCCTTTCTCCTGGCATCTACAACCACCTCTTTGAAGGAGAAATCATCAGCATTCTTAGCAACGGCATTCTAAGTCACTCCGGCCAGATTAAAATGGGCTAATTCAAGAGAACTCTGTTTGCCTAGGAATTTGATAGTCCTCCATGGCTGCTATCTGCAAGGCACAGTGCCTCTGCACAAGGGAGCTTTTAGCTCTTGAAAGCTGTGAAATGGAAAAGTAGGAAATAGCCAGCAAGGCCTTTGCTACTGCTGCGGCAGACATGGAAAAGTAAAAGTGGATCAGAATCCCATTCGGTGCAGGAAAAGGGCAGGAAAGCTTGTGCAGAAGCATCTTTGCTTGCTGGGAAGAGAGAAAATCAGCAGGGCTTCTCCTCCTAGCAAGCCAAGAAACCACAAATTGGAAGTGTCACCTGCTCAGGTGGCTAAAGCACATGGATGCAGAGCGGGGATGTTTGGCAGGGAAGCAGGCCTTGGGGTGAGCGCTGTCCTCTATGGATCTATGGAAGTGTGCCTGAAGGGCCCTGACGAGCCTCCCGTTGTCCAGGCTAAAGCTCCCTCAGCACCTCCTCCTTGGCCTTGCGCTCCACAGCCTTCCCCAGCTCCCGTGTCCTCCTCTGCACACGCTCCAGCCCCTCAAGGACTTTCTGCTTCACAGGGGCCCACAACTGGGCACAGCACTCCCAGCTGTGCCTGCAGCGCTGCCCAGCCCAGGGGGACGCTCACTGCCCTGCTCCTGCTGCCCCACTCTTGCTGACACAGGCCAGGACGCCCTTGGCATTCTTGGCTCCCTGACCACGCGCTGGCCCACCTTCAGCTGCTCTTGACCGGCACCCCTGGGTCCTTTGGGCCCACGCAGCTCCCCCACCACAAACTTGCCCCTTTGAGGTCAAATACAGCACCCACAATTCCAAGATGTCCTTCCTCTTCTCAGCAACACAAGACAGCAGTCAAGGACTTGCAGCTTCACCCCCACCCGAGGCACTAATGCCATTTCCAAAGCTGCAGGCTTCATCCCAAAACGCATCCACAAAAACTCGCCCCTTCTGCTTTTTGCCTGACAAGAAGCCTTCCCTACAAGGCACTTGCTTTCTTGGGCCACACCCCACAAGAATGGCCTGCCCCAGCTTCATGGACAACTCAATCATCTCCTTGCAGCTTATCAAAAGCCAAAAGAGACTGTACAAGCGAAGAACTGCTCCAGAAAACTGCAGAACACTTCCACAAGCCAAACACACCTTTGCACAAAGGGAAAACAACTAAAGAAAGCCCCGTGACCTCCAGCACGAGCACCTGTGCCCTTGGCCACGGCCCTGCAGAAGCCCAGAGACAGAGCTTCACTGAGCCAAGCAGGCAGAAGCTGAGCCGCAGCCCCCAGCTCTTGGGTGCCTGAAGGTGACAGGCCAAAGGCCAATTTCTAGCTGTCCCTGCCTGCAGGAAATGGCCGCGTCCTGCGGGATTCCAGCACTCAGCATCCTCAGCCAGCAACAGCAAGTGCTGGCTGCTCAGAAACTTGCAGCTCTGCCTTGCACTAAAGACAGCAGCACCCACAACTGGCACTTACTCTCTTGGAACCATCAGGCTCTGCTGTGACCACAGCTGCAGGCTCGTGGTCGTCTTGCTCCTTTTGCTCCTCTTTGGCTTCTTCTCCAGGAGCAGAGGGAGCCGGGGCAGAGACTGCTGCTGCTTCTGTCATCTGTGGCAAGAGAGAAACATGAGGGACAGGCCGTTACCTATCGTTTAGCACCTCCTTTCTCCTGGCATCTACAACCACCTCTTTGAAGGAGAAATCATCAGCATTCTTAGCAACGGCATTCTAAGTCACTCCGGCCAGATTAAAATGGGCTAATTCAAGAGAACTCTGTTTGCCTAGGAATTTGATAGTCCTCCATGGCTGCTATCTGCAAGGCACAGTGCCTCTGCACAAGGGAGCTTTTAGCTCTTGAAAGCTGTGAAATGGAAAAGTAGGAAATAGCCAGCAAGGCCTTTGCTACTGCTGCGGCAGACATGGAAAAGTAAAAGTGGATCAGAATCCCATTCGGTGCAGGAAAAGGGCAGGAAAGCTTGTGCAGAAGCATCTTTGCTTGCTGGGAAGAGAGAAAATCAGCAGGGCTTCTCCTCCTAGCAAGCCAAGAAACCACAAATTGGAAGTGTCACCTGCTCAGGTGGCTAAAGCACATGGATGCAGAGCGGGGATGTTTGGCAGGGAAGCAGGCCTTGGGGTGAGCGCTGTCCTCTATGGATCTATGGAAGTGTGCCTGAAGGGCCCTGACGAGCCTCCCGTTGTCCAGGCTAAAGCTCCCTCAGCACCTCCTCCTTGGCCTTGCACTCCACAGCCTTCCCCAGCTCCCGTGTCCTCCTCTGCACACGCTCCAGCCCCTCAAGGACTTTCTGCTTCACAGGGGCCCACAACTGGGCACAGCACTCCCAGGTGTGGCCGCAGCGCTGCCCAGCCCAGGGGGCGCTCACTGCCCTGCTCCTGCTGCCCCACTCTTGCTGACACAGGCCAGGACGCCCTTGGCCTTCTTGGCTCCCTGGCCACGCGCTGGCCCACCTTCAGCTGCTCTTGACCGGCACCCCTGGGTCCTTTGGGCCCACGCAGCTCCCCCACCACAAACTTGCCCCTTTGACGTCAAAGACAGCAGCCACAATTCCAAGATGTCCTTCCTCTTCTCAGCAACACAAGACAGCAGTCAAGGACTTGCAGCTTCACCCCCACCCGAGGCACTAATGCCATTTCCAAAGCTGCAGGCTTCATCCCAAAACACAACCACAGAAACTCGCCCCTTCTGCTTTTTGCCTGGCAAGAAGCCTTCCCTACAAGGCACTTGCTTCCTTTGGCCTCACCCCACAAGAATGGCCTGCCCCAGCTTCATGGACAACGCAATCATCTCCTTGCAGCTTATCAAAAGCCAAAAGAGACTGTACAAGTGAAGAACTGCTGCAGAAAACTGCAGAACACTTCCACAAGCCAAACACACCTTTGCACAAAGGGAAAACAACTAAAGAAAGCCCTGTTACCTCCAGCACGAGCACCTGTGCCCTTGGCCACGGCCCTGCAGAAGCCCAGAGACAGAGCTTCACTGAGCCAAGCAGGCAGAAGCTGAGCCGCAGCCCCCAGCTCTTGGGTGCCTGAAGGTGACAGGCCAAAGGCCAATTTCTAGCTGTCCCTGCCTGCAGGAAATGGCCGCGTCCTGCGGGATTCCAGCACTCAGCATCCTCAGCCAGCAACAGCAAGTGCTGGCTGCTCAGAAACTTGCAGCTCTGCCTTGCACTAAAGACAGCACCACCCACAACTGGCACTTACTCCCTTGGAAGCATCAGGCTCTGCTGTGACCACAGCTGCAGGCTCGTGGTCGTCTTGCTCCTTTTGCTCCTCTTTGGCTTCTTCTCCAGGAGCAGAGGGAGCCAGGGCAGAGACTGCTGCTGCTTCTGTCATCTGTGGCAAGAGAGAAACATGAGGGACAGGCCGTTACCTATCGTTTAGCACCTCCTTTCTCCTGGCATCTACAACCACCTCTTTGAAGGAGAAATCATCAGCATTCTTAGCAATGGCATTCTAAGTCACTCCGGCCAGATTAAAATGGGCTAATTCAAGAGAACTCTGTTTGCCTAGGAATTTGATAGTCCTCCATGGCTGCTATCTGCAAGGCACAGTGCCTCTGCACAAGGGAGCTTTTAGCTCTTGAAAGCTGTGAAATGGAAAAGTAGGAAATAGCCAGCAAGGCCTTTGCTATTGCTTCGGCAGACATGGAAAAGTAAAAGTGGATCAGAATCCCATTCGGTGCAGGAAAAGGGCAGGAAAGCTTGTGCAGAAGCATCTTTGCTTGCTGGGAAGAGAGAAAATCAGCAGGGCTTCTCCTCCTAGCAAGCCAAGAAACCACAAATTGGAAGTGTCACCTGCTCAGGTGGCTAAAGCACATGGATGCAGAGCGGGGATGTTTGGCAGGGAAGCAGGCCTTGGGGTGAGCGCTGTCCTCTATGGATCTATGGAAGTGTGCCTGAAGGGCCCTGACGAGCCTCCCGTTGTCCAGGCTAAAGCTCCCTCAGCACCTCCTCCTTGGCCTTGCACTCCACAGCCTTCCCCAGCTCCCGTGTCCTCCTCTGCACACGCTCCAGCCCCTCAAGGACTTTCTGCTTCACAGGGGCCCACAACTGGGCACAGCACTCCCAGGTGTGGCCGCAGCGCTGCCCAGCCCAGGGGGCGCTCACTGCCCTGCTCCTGCTGCCCCACTCTTGCTGACACAGGCCAGGACGCCCTTGGCCTTCTTGGCTCCCTGGCCACGCGCTGGCCCACCTTCAGCTGCTCTTGACCGGCACCCCTGGGTCCTTTGGGCCCACGCAGCTCCCCCACCACAAACTTGCCCCTTTGACGTCAAAGACAGCAGCCACAATTCCAAGATGTCCTTCCTCTTCTCAGCAACACAAGACAGCAGTCAAGGACTTGCAGCTTCACCCCCACCCGAGGCACTAATGCCATTTCCAAAGCTGCAGGCTTCATCCCAAAACACAACCACAGAAACTCGCCCCTTCTGCTTTTTGCCTGGCAAGAAGCCTTCCCTACAAGGCACTTGCTTCCTTTGGCCTCACCCCACAAGAATGGCCTGCCCCAGCTTCATGGACAACGCAATCATCTCCTTGCAGCTTATCAAAAGCCAAAAGAGACTGTACAAGTGAAGAACTGCTGCAGAAAACTGCAGAACACTTCCACAAGCCAAACACACCTTTGCACAAAGGGAAAACAACTAAAGAAAGCCCTGTTACCTCCAGCACGAGCACCTGTGCCCTTGGCCACGGCCCTGCAGAAGCCCAGAGACAGAGCTTCACTGAGCCAAGCAGGCAGAAGCTGAGCCGCAGCCCCCAGCTCTTGGGTGCCTGAAGGTGACAGGCCAAAGGCCAATTTCTAGCTGTCCCTGCCTGCAGGAAATGGCCGCGTCCTGCGGGATTCCAGCACTCAGCATCCTCAGCCAGCAACAGCAAGTGCTGGCTGCTCAGAAACTTGCAGCTCTGCCTTGCACTAAAGACAGCACCACCCACAACTGGCACTTACTCCCTTGGAAGCATCAGGCTCTGCTGTGACCACAGCTGCAGGCTCGTGGTCGTCTTGCTCCTTTTGCTCCTCTTTGGCTTCTTCTCCAGGAGCAGAGGGAGCCAGGGCAGAGACTGCTGCTGCTTCTGTCATCTGTGGCAAGAGAGAAACATGAGGGACAGGCCGTTACCTATCGTTTAGCACCTCCTTTCTCCTGGCATCTACAACCACCTCTCTGAAGGAGAAATCATCAGCATTCTTAGCAATGGCATTCTAAGTCACTCCGGCCAGATTAAAATGGGCTAATTCAAGAGAACTCTGTTTGCCTAGGAATTTGATAGTCCTCCATGGCTGCTATCTGCAAGGCACAGTGCCTCTGCACAAGGGAGCTTTTAGCTCTTGAAAGCTGTGAAATGGAAAAGTAGGAAATAGCCAGCAAGGCCTTTGCTATTGCTTCGGCAGACATGGAAAAGTAAAAGTGGATCAGAATCCCATTCGGTGCAGGAAAAGGGCAGGAAAGCTTGTGCAGAAGCATCTTTGCTTGCTGGGAAGAGAGAAAATCAGCAGGGCTTCTCCTCCTAGCAAGCCAAGAAACCACAAATTGGAAGTGTCACTTCCTCAGGTGGCTAAAGCCCTTGCATGCAGAGCGGGGATGTTTGGCAGGGAAGCAGGCCTTGGGGTGAGCGCTGTCCTCTATGGATCTATGGAAGTGTGCCTGAAGGGCCCTGACGAGCCTCCCGTTGTCCAGGCTAAAGCTCCCTCAGCACCTCCTCCTTGGCCTTGCACTCCACAGCCTTCCCCAGCTCCCGTGTCCTCCTCTGCACACGCTCCAGCCCCTCAAGGACTTTCTGCTTCACAGGGGCCCACAACTGGGCACAGCACTCCCAGGTGTGGCCGCAGCGCTGCCCAGCCCAGGGGGACGCTCCCTGCCCTGCTCCTGCTGCCCCACTCTTGCTGACACAGGCCAGGACGCCCTTGGCCTTCTTGGCTCCCTGGCCACGCGCTGGCCCACCTTCAGCTGCTCTTGACCGGCACCCCTGGGTCCTTTGGGCCCACGCAGCTCCCCCACCACAAACTTGCCCCTTTGACGTCAAAGACAGCAGCCGCAATTCCAAGATGTCCTTCCTCTTCTCAGCAACACAAGACAGCAGTCAAGGACTTGCAGCTTCACCCCCACCCGAGGCACTAATGCCATTTCCAAAGCTGCAGGCTTCATCCCAAAACACAACCACAGAAACTCGCCCCTTCTGCTTTTTGCCTGGCAAGAAGCCTTCCCTACAAGGCACTTGCTTCCTTTGGCCTCACCCCACAAGAATGGCCTGCCCCAGCTTCATGGACAACGCAATCATCTCCTTGCAGCTTATCAAAAGCCAAAAGAGACTGTACAAGTGAAGAACTGCTGCAGAAAACTGCAGAACACTTCCACAAGCCAAACACACCTTTGCACAAAGGGAAAACAACTAAAGAAAGCCCTGTTACCTCCAGCACGAGCACCTGTGCCCTTGGCCACGGCCCTGCAGAAGCCCAGAGACAGAGCTTCACTGAGCCAAGCAGGGAGAAGCTGAGCCGCAGCCCCCAGCTCTTGGGTGCCTGAAGGTGACAGGCCAAAGGCCAATTTCTAGCTGTCCCTGCCTGCAGGAAATGGCCGCGTCCTGCGGGATTCCAGCACTCAGCATCCTCAGCCAGCAACAGCAAGTGCTGGCTGCTCAGAAACTTGCAGCTCTGCCTTGCACTAAAGACAGCACCACCCACAACTGGCACTTACTCCCTTGGAAGCATCAGGCTCTGCTGTGACCACAGCTGCAGGCTCGTGGTCGTCTTGCTCCTTTTGCTCCTCTTTGGCTTCTTCTCCAGGAGCAGAGGGAGCCAGGGCAGAGACTGCTGCTGCTTCTGTCATCTGTGGCAAGAGAGAAACATGAGGGACAGGCCGTTACCTATCGTTTAGCACCTCCTTTCTCCTGGCATCTACAACCACCTCTCTGAAGGAGAAATCATCAGCATTCTTAGCAATGGCATTCTAAGTCACTCCGGCCAGATTAAAATGGGCTAATTCAAGAGAACTCTGTTTGCCTAGGAATTTGATAGTCCTCCATGGCTGCTATCTGCAAGGCACAGTGCCTCTGCACAAGGGAGCTTTTAGCTCTTGAAAGCTGTGAAATGGAAAAGTAGGAAATAGCCAGCAAGGCCTTTGCTATTGCTTCGGCAGACATGGAAAAGTAAAAGTGGATCAGAATCCCATTCGGTGCAGGAAAAGGGCAGGAAAGCTTGTGCAGAAGCATCTTTGCTTGCTGGGAAGAGAGAAAATCAGCAGGGCTTCTCCTCCTAGCAAGCCAAGAAACCACAAATTGGAAGTGTCACTTCCTCAGGTGGCTAAAGCCCTTGCATGCAGAGCGGGGATGTTTGGCAGGGAAGCAGGCCTTGGGGTGAGCGCTGTCCTCTATGGATCTATGGAAGTGTGCCTGAAGGGCCCTGACGAGCCTCCCGTTGTCCAGGCTAAAGCTCCCTCAGCACCTCCTCCTTGGCCTTGCACTCCACAGCCTTCCCCAGCTCCCGTGTCCTCCTCTGCACACGCTCCAGCCCCTCAAGGACTTTCTGCTTCACAGGGGCCCACAACTGGGCACAGCACTCCCAGCTGTGGCCGCAGCGCTGCCCAGCCCAGGGGGACGCTCCCTGCCCTGCTCCTGCTGCCCCACTCTTGCTGACACAGGCCAGGACGCCCTTGGCCTTCTTGGCTCCCTGGCCACGCGCTGGCCCACCTTCAGCTGCTCTTGACCGGCACCCCTGGGTCCTTTGGGCCCACGCAGCTCCCCCACCACAAACTTGCCCCTTTGACGTCAAAGACAGCAGCCGCAATTCCAAGATGTCCTTCCTCTTCTCAGCAACACAAGACAGCAGTCAAGGACTTGCAGCTTCACCCCCACCCGAGGCACTAATGCCATTTCCAAAGCTGCAGGCTTCATCCCAAAACACAACCACAGAAACTCGCCCCTTCTGCTTTTTGCCTGGCAAGAAGCCTTCCCTACAAGGCACTTGCTTCCTTTGGCCTCACCCCACAAGAATGGCCTGCCCCAGCTTCATGGACAACGCAATCATCTCCTTGCAGCTTATCAAAAGCCAAAAGAGACTGTACAAGTGAAGAACTGCTCCAGAAAACTGCAGAACACTTCCACAGGCCAAACACACCTTTGCACAAAGGGAAAACAACTAAAGAAAGCCCCGTGACCTCCAGCACGAGCACCTGTGCCCTTGGCCACGGCCCTGCAGAAGCCCAGAGACAGAGCTTCACTGAGCCAAGCAGGCAGAAGCTGAGCCGCAGCCCCCAGCTCTTGGGTGCCTGAAGGTGACAGGCCAAAGGCCAATTTCTAGCTGTCCCTGCCTGCAGGAAATGGCCGCGTCCTGCGGGATTCCAGCACTCAGCATCCTCAGCCAGCAACAGCAAGTGCTGGCTGCTCAGAAACTTGCAGCTCTGCCTTGCACTAAAGACAGCACCACCCACAACTGGCACTTACTCCCTTGGAAGCATCAGGCTCTGCTGTGACCACAGCTGCAGGCTCGTGGTCGTCTTGCTCCTTTTGCTCCTCTTTGGCTTCTTCTCCAGGAGCAGAGGGAGCCAGGGCAGAGACAGCTGCTGCTTCTGTCATCTGTGGCAAGAGAGAAACATGAGGGACAGGCCGTTACCTATCGTTTAGCACCTCCTTTCTCCTGGCATCTACAACCACCTCTTTGAAGGAGAAATCATCAGCTTTCTTAGCAATGGCATTCTAAGTCACTCCGGCCAGATTAAAATGGGCTAATTCAAGAGAACTCTGTTTGCCTAGGAATTTGATAGTCCTCCATGGCTGCTATCTGCAAGGCACAGTGCCTCTGCACAAGGGAGCTTTTAGCTCTTGAAAGCTGTGAAATGGAAAAGTAGGAAATAGCCAGCAAGGCCTTTGCTATTGCTGCGGCAGACATGGAAAACTACAAGTGGATCAGAATCCCTTTCGGTGCAGGAAAAGGGCAGGAAAGCTTGTGCAGAAGCATCTTTGCTTGCTGGGAAGAGAGAAAATCAGCAGGGCTTCTCCTCCTAGCAAGCCAAGAAACCACAAATTGGAAGTGTCACTTCCTCAGGTGGCTAAAGCCCTTGCATGCAGAGCGGGGATGTTTGGCAGGGAAGCAGGCCTTGGGGTGAGCGCTGTCCTCTATGGATCTATGGAAGTGTGCCTGAAGGGCCCTGACGAGCCTCCCGTTGTCCAGGCTAAAGCTCCCTCAGCACCTTCTCCTTGGCCTTGCGCTCCACAGCCTTCCCCAGCTCCCGTGTCCTCCTCTGCACACGCTCCAGCCCCTCAAGGACTTTCTGCTTCACAGGGGCCCACAACTGGGCACAGCACTCCCAGCTGTGGCCGCAGCGCTGCCCAGCCCAGGGGGACGCTCACTGCCCTGCTCCTGCTGCCCCACTCTTGCTGACACAGGCCAGGACGCCCTTGGCCTTCTTGGCTCCCTGGCCACGCGCTGGCCCACCTTCAGCTGCTCTTGACCGGCACCCCTGGGTCCTTTGGGCCCACGCAGCTCCCCCACCACAAACTTGCCCCTTTGACGTCAAATACAGCAGCCACAATTCCAAGATGTCCTTCCTCTTCTCAGCAACACAAGACAGCAGTCAAGGACTTGCAGCTTCACCCCCACGCGAGGCACTAATGCCATTTCCAAAGCTGCAGGCTTCATCCCAAAACGCACCCACAGCAACTTGCCCCTTCTGCTTTTTGCCTGGCAAGAAGCCTTCCTACAAGGCACTTGCTTCCTTTGGCCTCACCCCACAAGAATGGCCTGCCCCAGCTTCATGGACAATGCAATCATCTCCTTGCAGCTTATCAAAAGCCAAAAGAGACTGTACAAGTGAAGAACTGCTGCAGAAAACTGCAGAACACTTCCACAAGCCAAACACACCTTTGCACAAAGGGAAAACAACTAAAGAAAGCCCTGTTACCTCCAGCACGAGCACCTGTGCCCTTGGCCACGGCCCTGCAGAAGCCCAGAGACAGAGCTTCACTGAGCCAAGCAGGCAGAAGCTGAGCCGCAGCCCCCAGCTCTTGGGTGCCTCAAGGTGACAGGCCAAAGGCCAATTTCTAGCTGTCCCTGCCTGCAGGAAATGGCCGCGTCCTGCGGGAGTCCAGCACTCAGCATCCTCAGCCAGCAACAGCAAGTGCTGGCTGCTCAGAAACTTGCAGCTCTGCCTTGCACTAAAGACAGCAGCACCCACAACTGGCACTTACTCCCTTGGAAGCATCAGGCTCTGCTGTGACCACAGCTGCAGGCTCGTGGTCGTCTTGCTCCTTTTGCTCCTCTTTGGCTTCTTCTCCAGGAGCAGAGGGAGCCAGGGCAGAGACTGCTGCTGCTTCTGTCATCTGTGGCAAGAGAGAAACATGAGGGACAGGCCGTTACCTATCGTTTAGCACCTCCTTTCTCCTGGCATCTACAACCACCTCTCTGAAGGAGAAATCATCAGCATTCTTAGCAATGGCATTCTAAGTCACTCCGGCCAGATTAAAATGGGCTAATTCAAGAGAACTCTGTTTGCCTAGGAATTTGATAGTCCTCCATGGCTGCTATCTGCAAGGCACAGTGCCTCTGCACAAGGGAGCTTTTAGCTCTTGAAAGCTGTGAAATGGAAAAGTAGGAAATAGCCAGCAAGGCCTTTGCTATTGCTTCGGCAGACATGGAAAAGTAAAAGTGGATCAGAATCCCATTCGGTGCAGGAAAAGGGCAGGAAAGCTTGTGCAGAAGCATCTTTGCTTGCTGGGAAGAGAGAAAATCAGCAGGGCTTCTCCTCCTAGCAAGCCAAGAAACCACAAATTGGAAGTGTCACTTCCTCAGGTGGCTAAAGCCCTTGCATGCAGAGCGGGGATGTTTGGCAGGGAAGCAGGCCTTGGGGTGAGCGCTGTCCTCTATGGATCTATGGAAGTGTGCCTGAAGGGCCCTGACGAGCCTCCCGTTGTCCAGGCTAAAGCTCCCTCAGCACCTCCTCCTTGGCCTTGCGCTCCACAGCCTTCCCCAGCTCCCGTGTCCTCCTCTGCACACGCTCCAGCCCCTCAAGGACTTTCTGCTTCACAAGGGCCCGCAACTGGGCACAGCACTCCCAGCTGTGCCTGCAGCACTGCCCAGCCCAGGGGGACGCTCACTGCCCTGCTCCTGCTGCCCCACTCTTGCTGACACAGGCCAGGACGCCCTTGGCCTTCTTGGCTCCCTGGCCACGCGCTGGCCCACCTTCAGCTGCTCTTGACCGGCACCCCTGGGTCCTTTGGGCCCACGCAGCTCCCCCACCACAAACTTGCCCCTTTGATGTCAAATACAGCACCCACAATTCCAAGATGTCCTTCCTCTTCTCAGCAACACAAGACAGCAGTCAAGGACTTGCAGCTTCACCCCCACCCGAGGCACTAATGCCATTTCCAAAGCTGTAGGCTTCATCCCAAAACGCACCCACAGCAACTTGCCCCTTCTGCTTTTTGCCAGGCAAGAAGCCTTCCCTACAAGGCACTTGCTTCCTTTGGCCTCACCCCACAAGAATGGCCTGCCCCAGCTTCATGGACAACGCAATCATCTCCTTGCAGCTTATCAAAAGCCAAAAGAGACTGTACAAGTGAAGATCTGCTGCAGAAAACTGCAGAACACTTCCACAAGCCAAACACACCTTTGCACAAAGGGAAAACAACTAAAGAAAGCCCTGTGACCTCCAGCACGAGCACCTGTGCCCTTGGCCACGGCCCTGCAGAAGCCCAGAGACAGAGCTTCACTGAGCCAAGCAGGCAGAAGCTGAGCCGCAGCCCCCAGCTCTTGGGTGCCTCAAGGTGACAGGCCAAAGGCCAATTTCTAGCTGTCCCTGCCTGCAGGAAATGGCCGCGTCCTGCGGGATTCCAGCACTCAGCATCCTCAGCCAGCAACAGCAAGTGCTGGCTGCTCAGAAACTTGCAGCTCTGCCTTGCACTAAAGACAGCACCACCCACAACTGGCACTTACTCTCTTGGAACCATCAGGCTCTGCTGTGACCACAGCTGCAGGCTCGTGGTCGTCTTGCTCCTTTTGCTCCTCTTTGGCTTCTTCTCCAGGAGCAGAGGGAGCCAGGGCAGAGACTGCTGCTGCTTCTGTCATCTGTGGCAAGAGAGAAACATGAGGGACAGGCCGTTACCTATCGTTTAGCACCTCCTTTCTCCTGGCATCTACAACCACCTCTTTGAAGGAGAAATCATCAGCATTCTTAGCAATGGCATTCTAAGTCACTCCGGCCAGATTAAAATGGGCTAATTCAAGAGAACTCTGTTTGCCTAGGAATTTGATAGTCCTCCATGGCTGCTATCTGCAAGGCACAGTGCCTCTGCACAAGGGAGCTTTTAGCTCTTGAAAGCTGTGAAATGGAAAAGTAGGAAATAGCCAGCAAGGCCTTTGCTATTGCTGCGGTAGACATGGAAAACTAAAAGTGGATCAGAATCCCATTCGGTGCAGGAAAAGGGCAGGAAAGCTTGTGCAGAAGCATCTTTGCTTGCTGGGAAGAGAGAAAATCAGCAGGGCTTCTCCTCCTAGCAAGCCAAGAAACCACAAATTGGAAGTGTCACTTCCTCAGGTGGCTAAAGCACATGGATGCAGAGCGGGGAGGTTTGGCAGGGAAGCAGGCCTTGGGGTGAGCGCTGTCCTCTATGGATCTATGGAAGTGTGCCTGAAGGGCCCTGACGAGCCTCCCATTGTCCAGGCTAAAGCTCCCTCAGCACCTCCTCCTTGGCCTTGCGCTCCACAGCCTTCCCCAGCTCCCGTGTCCTCCTCTGCACACGCTCCAGCCCCTCAAGGACTTTCTGCTTCACAGGGGCCCACAACTGGGCACAGCACTCCCAGCTGTGGCCGCAGCGCTGCCCAGCCCAGGGGGACGCTCACTGCCCTGCTCCTGCTGCCCCACTCTTGCTGACACAGGCCAGGACGCCCTTGGCCTTCTTGGCTCCCTGGCCACGCGCTGGCCCACCTTCAGCTGCTCTTGACCGGCACCCCTGGGTCCTTTGGGCCCACGCAGCTCCCCCACCACAAACTTGCCCCTTTGATGTCAAATACAGCAGCCACAATTCCAAGATGTCCTTCCTCTTCTCAGCAACACAAGACAGCAGTCAAGGACTTGCAGCTTCACCCCCACCCGAGGCACTAATGCCATTTCCAAAGCTGCAGGCTTCATCCCAAAACGCATCCACAAAAACTCGCCCCTTCTGCTTTTTGCCTGACAAGAAGCCTTCCCTACAAGGCACTTGCTTTCTTGGGCCACACCCCACAAGAATGGCCTGCCCCAGCTTCATGGACAACGCAATCATCTCCTTGCAGCTTATCAAAAGCCAAAAGAGACTGTACAAGCGAAGAACTGCTCCAGAAAACTGCAGAACACTTCCACAAGCCAAACACACCTTTGCACAAAGGGAAAACAACTAAAGAAAGCCCCGTGACCTCCAGCACGAGCACCTGTGCCCTTGGCCACGGCCCTGCAGAAGCCCAGAGACAGAGCTTCACTGAGCCAAGCAGGCAGAAGCTGAGCCGCAGCCCCCAGCTCTTGGGTGCCTCAAGGTGACAGGCCAAAGGCCAATTTCTAGCTGTCCCTGCCTGCAGGAAATGGCCGCGTCCTGCGGGATTCCAGCACTCAGCATCCTCAGCCAGCAACAGCAAGTGCTGGCTGCTCAGAAACTTGCAGCTCTGCCTTGCACTAAAGACAGCAGCACCCACAACTGGCACTTACTCTCTTGGAAGCATCAGGCTCTGCTGTGACCACAGCTGCAGGCTCGTGGTCGTCTTGCTCCTTTTGCTCCTCTTTGGCTTCTTCTCCAGGAGCAGAGGGAGCCGGGGCAGAGACTGCTGCTGCTTCTGTCATCTGTGGCAAGAGAGAAACATGAGGGACAGGCCGTTACCTATCGTTTAGCACCTCCTTTCTCCTGGCATCTACAACCACCTCTTTGAAGGAGAAATCATCAGCATTCTTAGCAACGGCATTCTAAGTCACTCCGGCCAGATTAAAATGGGCTAATTCAAGAGAACTCTGTTTGCCTAGGAATTTGATAGTCCTCCATGGCTGCTATCTGCAAGGCACAGTGCCTCTGCACAAGGGAGCTTTTAGCTCTTGAAAGCTGTGAAATGGAAAAGTAGGAAATAGCCAGCAAGGCCTTTGCTACTGCTGCGGCAGACATGGAAAACTAAAAGTGGATCAGAATCCCATTCGGTGCAGGAAAAGGGCAGGAAAGCTTGTGCAGAAGCATCTTTGCTTGCTGGGAAGAGAGAAAATCAGCAGGGCTTCTCCTCCTAGCAAGCCAAGAAACCACAAATTGGAAGTGTCACCTGCTCAGGTGGCTAAAGCACATGGATGCAGAGCGGGGATGTTTGGCAGGGAAGCAGGCCTTGGGGTGAGCGCTGTCCTCTATGGATCTATGGAAGTGTGCCTGAAGGGCCCTGACGAGCCTCCCGTTGTCCAGGCTAAAGCTCCCTCAGCACCTCCTCCTTGGCCTTGCACTCCACAGCCTTCCCCAGCTCCCGTGTCCTCCTCTGCACACGCTCCAGCCCCTCAAGGACTTTCTGCTTCACAGGGGCCCACAACTGGGCACAGCACTCCCAGCTGTGGCCGCAGCGCTGCCCAGCCCAGGGGGACGCTCACTGCCCTGCTCCTGCTGCCCCACTCTTGCTGACACAGGCCAGGACGCCCTTGGCCTTCTTGGCTCCCTGGCCACGCGCTGGCCCACCTTCAGCTGCTCTTGACCGGCACCCCTGGGTCCTTTGGGCCCACGCAGCTCCCCCACCACAAACTTGCCCCTTTGATGTCAAATACAGCACCCACAATTCCAAGATGTCCTTCCTCTTCTCAGCAACACAAGACAGCAGTCAAGGACTTGCAGCTTCACCCCCACCCGAGCCACTAATGCCATTTCCAAAGCTGCAGGCTTCATCCCAAAACGCATCCACAAAAACTCGCCCCTTCTGCTTTTTGCCTGACAAGAAGCCTTCCCTACAAGGCACTTGCTTTCTTGGGCCACACCCCACAAGAATGGCCTGCCCCAGCTTCATGGACAACGCAATCATCTCCTTGCAGCTTATCAAAAGCCAAAAGAGACTGTACAAGTGAAGAACTGCTGCAGAAAACTGCAGAACACTTCCACAAGCCAAACACACCTTTGCACAAAGGGAAAACAACTAAAGAAAGCCCTGTTACCTCCAGCACGAGCACCTGTGCCTTTGGCCACGGCCCTGCAGAAGCCCAGAGACAGAGCTTCACTGAGCCAAGCAGGGAGAAGCTGAGCCGCAGCCCCCAGCTCTTGGGTGCCTGAAGGTGACAGGCCAAAGGCCAATTTCTAGCTGTCCCTGCCTGCAGGAAATGGCCGCGTCCTGCGGGATTCCAGCACTCAGCATCCTCAGCCAGCAACAGCAAGTGCTGGCTGCTCAGAAACTTGCAGCTCTGCCTTGCACTAAAGACAGCACCACCCACAACTGGCACTTACTCCCTTGGAAGCATCAGGCTCTGCTGTGACCACAGCTGCAGGCTCGTGGTCGTCTTGCTCCTTTTGCTCCTCTTTGGCTTCTTCTCCAGGAGCAGAGGGAGCCAGGGCAGAGACTGCTGCTGCTTCTGTCATCTGTGGCAAGAGAGAAACATGAGGGACAGGCCGTTACCTATCGTTTAGCACCTCCTTTCTCCTGGCATCTACAACCACCTCTCTGAAGGAGAAATCATCAGCATTCTTAGCAATGGCATTCTAAGTCACTCCGGCCAGATTAAAATGGGCTAATTCAAGAGAACTCTGTTTGCCTAGGAATTTGATAGTCCTCCATGGCTGCTATCTGCAAGGCACAGTGCCTCTGCACAAGGGAGCTTTTAGCTCTTGAAAGCTGTGAAATGGAAAAGTAGGAAATAGCCAGCAAGGCCTTTGCTATTGCTTCGGCAGACATGGAAAAGTAAAAGTGGATCAGAATCCCATTCGGTGCAGGAAAAGGGCAGGAAAGCTTGTGCAGAAGCATCTTTGCTTGCTGGGAAGAGAGAAAATCAGCAGGGCTTCTCCTCCTAGCAAGCCAAGAAACCACAAATTGGAAGTGTCACTTCCTCAGGTGGCTAAAGCCCTTGCATGCAGAGCGGGGATGTTTGGCAGGGAAGCAGGCCTTGGGGTGAGCGCTGTCCTCTATGGATCTATGGAAGTGTGCCTGAAGGGCCCTGACGAGCCTCCCGTTGTCCAGGCTAAAGCTCCCTCAGCACCTCCTCCTTGGCCTTGCACTCCACAGCCTTCCCCAGCTCCCGTGTCCTCCTCTGCACACGCTCCAGCCCCTCAAGGACTTTCTGCTTCACAGGGGCCCACAACTGGGCACAGCACTCCCAGGTGTGGCCGCAGCGCTGCCCAGCCCAGGGGGACGCTCCCTGCCCTGCTCCTGCTGCCCCACTCTTGCTGACACAGGCCAGGACGCCCTTGGCCTTCTTGGCTCCCTGGCCACGCGCTGGCCCACCTTCAGCTGCTCTTGACCGGCACCCCTGGGTCCTTTGGGCCCACGCAGCTCCCCCACCACAAACTTGCCCCTTTGACGTCAAAGACAGCAGCCGCAATTCCAAGATGTCCTTCCTCTTCTCAGCAACACAAGACAGCAGTCAAGGACTTGCAGCTTCACCCCCACCCGAGGCACTAATGCCATTTCCAAAGCTGCAGGCTTCATCCCAAAACACAACCACAGAAACTCGCCCCTTCTGCTTTTTGCCTGGCAAGAAGCCTTCCCTACAAGGCACTTGCTTCCTTTGGCCTCACCCCACAAGAATGGCCTGCCCCAGCTTCATGGACAACGCAATCATCTCCTTGCAGCTTATCAAAAGCCAAAAGAGACTGTACAAGTGAAGAACTGCTCCAGAAAACTGCAGAACACTTCCACAGGCCAAACACACCTTTGCACAAAGGGAAAACAACTAAAGAAAGCCCCGTGACCTCCAGCACGAGCACCTGTGCCCTTGGCCACGGCCCTGCAGAAGCCCAGAGACAGAGCTTCACTGAGCCAAGCAGGCAGAAGCTGAGCCGCAGCCCCCAGCTCTTGGGTGCCTGAAGGTGACAGGCCAAAGGCCAATTTCTAGCTGTCCCTGCCTGCAGGAAATGGCCGCGTCCTGCGGGATTCCAGCACTCAGCATCCTCAGCCAGCAACAGCAAGTGCTGGCTGCTCAGAAACTTGCAGCTCTGCCTTGCACTAAAGACAGCACCACCCACAACTGGCACTTACTCCCTTGGAAGCATCAGGCTCTGCTGTGACCACAGCTGCAGGCTCGTGGTCGTCTTGCTCCTTTTGCTCCTCTTTGGCTTCTTCTCCAGGAGCAGAGGGAGCCAGGGCAGAGACAGCTGCTGCTTCTGTCATCTGTGGCAAGAGAGAAACATGAGGGACAGGCCGTTACCTATCGTTTAGCACCTCCTTTCTCCTGGCATCTACAACCACCTCTTTGAAGGAGAAATCATCAGCTTTCTTAGCAATGGCATTCTAAGTCACTCCGGCCAGATTAAAATGGGCTAATTCAAGAGAACTCTGTTTGCCTAGGAATTTGATAGTCCTCCATGGCTGCTATCTGCAAGGCACAGTGCCTCTGCACAAGGGAGCTTTTAGCTCTTGAAAGCTGTGAAATGGAAAAGTAGGAAATAGCCAGCAAGGCCTTTGCTATTGCTGCGGCAGACATGGAAAACTACAAGTGGATCAGAATCCCATTCGGTGCAGGAAAAGGGCAGGAAAGCTTGTGCAGAAGCATCTTTGCTTGCTGGGAAGAGAGAAAATCAGCAGGGCTTCTCCTCCTAGCAAGCCAAGAAACCACAAATTGGAAGTGTCACCTGCTCAGGTGGCTAAAGCCCTTGCATGCAGAGCGGGGATGTTTGGCAGGGAAGCAGGCCTTGGGGTGAGCGCTGTCCTCTATGGATCTATGGAAGTGTGCCTGAAGGGCCCTGACGAGCCTCCCGTTGTCCAGGCTAAAGCTCCCTCAGCACCTCCTCCTTGGCCTTGCGCTCCACAGCCTTCCCCAGCTCCCGTGTCCTCCTCTGCACACGCTCCAGCCCCTCAAGGACTTTCTGCTTCACAGGGGCCCACAACTGGGCACAGCACTCCCAGCTGTGGCCGCAGCGCTGCCCAGCCCAGGGGGACGCTCACTGCCCTGCTCCTGCTGCCCCACTCTTGCTGACACAGGCCAGGACGCCCTTGGCCTTCTTGGCTCCCTGGCCACGCGCTGGCCCACCTTCAGCTGCTCTTGACCGGCACCCCTGGGTCCTTTGGGCCCACGCAGCTCCCCCACCACAAACTTGCCCCTTTGACGTCAAATACAGCAGCCACAATTCCAAGATGTCCTTCCTCTTCTCAGCAACACAAGACAGCAGTCAAGGACTTGCAGCTTCACCCCCACGCGAGGCACTAATGCCATTTCCAAAGCTGCAGGCTTCATCCCAAAACGCACCCACAGCAACTTGCCCCTTCTGCTTTTTGCCTGGCAAGAAGCCTTCCTACAAGGCACTTGCTTCCTTTGGCCTCACCCCACAAGAATGGCCTGCCCCAGCTTCATGGACAATGCAATCATCTCCTTGCAGCTTATCAAAAGCCAAAAGAGACTGTACAAGTGAAGAACTGCTGCAGAAAACTGCAGAACACTTCCACAAGCCAAACACACCTTTGCACAAAGGGAAAACAACTAAAGAAAGCCCTGTTACCTCCAGCACGAGCACCTGTGCCCTTGGCCACGGCCCTGCAGAAGCCCAGAGACAGAGCTTCACTGAGCCAAGCAGGCAGAAGCTGAGCCGCAGCCCCCAGCTCTTGGGTGCCTCAAGGTGACAGGCCAAAGGCCAATTTCTAGCTGTCCCTGCCTGCAGGAAATGGCCGCGTCCTGCGGGAGTCCAGCACTCAGCATCCTCAGCCAGCAACAGCAAGTGCTGGCTGCTCAGAAACTTGCAGCTCTGCCTTGCACTAAAGACAGCAGCACCCACAACTGGCACTTACTCCCTTGGAAGCATCAGGCTCTGCTGTGACCACAGCTGCAGGCTCGTGGTCGTCTTGCTCCTTTTGCTCCTCTTTGGCTTCTTCTCCAGGAGCAGAGGGAGCCAGGGCAGAGACTGCTGCTGCTTCTGTCATCTGTGGCAAGAGAGAAACATGAGGGACAGGCCGTTACCTATCGTTTAGCACCTCCTTTCTCCTGGCATCTACAACCACCTCTCTGAAGGAGAAATCATCAGCATTCTTAGCAATGGCATTCTAAGTCACTCCGGCCAGATTAAAATGGGCTAATTCAAGAGAACTCTGTTTGCCTAGGAATTTGATAGTCCTCCATGGCTGCTATCTGCAAGGCACAGTGCCTCTGCACAAGGGAGCTTTTAGCTCTTGAAAGCTGTGAAATGGAAAAGTAGGAAATAGCCAGCAAGGCCTTTGCTATTGCTTCGGCAGACATGGAAAACTAAAAGTGGATCAGAATCCCATTCGGTGCAGGAAAAGGGCAGGAAAGCTTGTGCAGAAGCATCTTTGCTTGCTGGGAAGAGAGAAAATCAGCAGGGCTTCTCCTCCTAGCAAGCCAAGAAACCACAAATTGGAAGTGTCACTTCCTCAGGTGGCTAAAGCCCTTGCATGCAGAGCGGGGATGTTTGGCAGGGAAGCAGGCCTTGGGGTGAGCGCTGTCCTCTATGGATCTATGGAAGTGTGCCTGAAGGGCCCTGACGAGCCTCCCATTGTCCAGGCTAAAGCTCCCTCAGCACCTCCTCCTTGGCCTTGCGCTCCACAGCCTTCCCCAGCTCCCGTGTCCTCCTCTGCACACGCTCCAGCCCCTCAAGGACTTTCTGCTTCACAGGGGCCCACAACTGGGCACAGCACTCCCAGCTGTGGCCGCAGCGCTGCCCAGCCCAGGGGGACGCTCCCTGCCCTGCTCCTGCTGCCCCACTCTTGCTGACACAGGCCAGGACGCCCTTGGCCTTCTTGGCTCCCTGGCCACGCGCTGGCCCACCTTCAGCTGCTCTTGACCGGCACCCCTGGGTCCTTTGGGCCCACGCAGCTCCCCCACCACAAACTTGCCCCTTTGATGTCAAATACAGCAGCCACAATTCCAAGATGTCCTTCCTCTTCTCAGCAACACAAGACAGCAGTCAAGGACTTGCAGCTTCACCCCCACCCGAGGCACTAATGCCATTTCCAAAGCTGCAGGCTTCATCCCAAAACGCATCCACAAAAACTCGCCCCTTCTGCTTTTTGCCTGACAAGAAGCCTTCCCTACAAGGCACTTGCTTTCTTGGGCCACACCCCACAAGAATGGCCTGCCCCAGCTTCATGGACAACGCAATCATCTCCTTGCAGCTTATCAAAAGCCAAAAGAGACTGTACAAGCGAAGAACTGCTCCAGAAAACTGCAGAACACTTCCACAAGCCAAACACACCTTTGCACAAAGGGAAAACAACTAAAGAAAGCCCCGTGACCTCCAGCACGAGCACCTGTGCCCTTGGCCACGGCCCTGCAGAAGCCCAGAGACAGAGCTTCACTGAGCCAAGCAGGCAGAAGCTGAGCCGCAGCCCCCAGCTCTTGGGTGCCTCAAGGTGACAGGCCAAAGGCCAATTTCTAGCTGTCCCTGCCTGCAGGAAATGGCCGCGTCCTGCGGGATTCCAGCACTCAGCATCCTCAGCCAGCAACAGCAAGTGCTGGCTGCTCAGAAACTTGCAGCTCTGCCTTGCACTAAAGACAGCAGCACCCACAACTGGCACTTACTCTCTTGGAAGCATCAGGCTCTGCTGTGACCACAGCTGCAGGCTCGTGGTCGTCTTGCTCCTTTTGCTCCTCTTTGGCTTCTTCTCCAGGAGCAGAGGGAGCCGGGGCAGAGACTGCTGCTGCTTCTGTCATCTGTGGCAAGAGAGAAACATGAGGGACAGGCCGTTACCTATCGTTTAGCACCTCCTTTCTCCTGGCATCTACAACCACCTCTTTGAAGGAGAAATCATCAGCATTCTTAGCAACGGCATTCTAAGTCACTCCGGCCAGATTAAAATGGGCTAATTCAAGAGAACTCTGTTTGCCTAGGAATTTGATAGTCCTCCATGGCTGCTATCTGCAAGGCACAGTGCCTCTGCACAAGGGAGCTTTTAGCTCTTGAAAGCTGTGAAATGGAAAAGTAGGAAATAGCCAGCAAGGCCTTTGCTACTGCTGCGGCAGACATGGAAAACTAAAAGTGGATCAGAATCCCATTCGGTGCAGGAAAAGGGCAGGAAAGCTTGTGCAGAAGCATCTTTGCTTGCTGGGAAGAGAGAAAATCAGCAGGGCTTCTCCTCCTAGCAAGCCAAGAAACCACAAATTGGAAGTGTCACCTGCTCAGGTGGCTAAAGCACATGGATGCAGAGCGGGGATGTTTGGCAGGGAAGCAGGCCTTGGGGTGAGCGCTGTCCTCTATGGATCTATGGAAGTGTGCCTGAAGGGCCCTGACGAGCCTCCCGTTGTCCAGGCTAAAGCTCCCTCAGCACCTCCTCCTTGGCCTTGCACTCCACAGCCTTCCCCAGCTCCCGTGTCCTCCTCTGCACACGCTCCAGCCCCTCAAGGACTTTCTGCTTCACAGGGGCCCACAACTGGGCACAGCACTCCCAGGTGTGGCCGCAGCGCTGCCCAGCCCAGGGGGACGCTCACTGCCCTGCTCCTGCTGCCCCACTCTTGCTGACACAGGCCAGGACGCCCTTGGCCTTCTTGGCTCCCTGGCCACGCGCTGGCCCACCTTCAGCTGCTCTTGACCGGCACCCCTGGGTCCTTTGGGCCCACGCAGCTCCCCCACCACAAACTTGCCCCTTTGATGTCAAATACAGCAGCCACAATTCCAAGATGTCCTTCCTCTTCTCAGCAACACAAGACAGCAGTCAAGGACTTGCAGCTTCACCCCCACCCGAGGCACTAATGCCATTTCCAAAGCTGCAGGCTTCATCCCAAAACGCATCCACAAAAACTCGCCCCTTCTGCTTTTTGCCTGACAAGAAGCCTTCCCTACAAGGCACTTGCTTTCTTGGGCCACACCCCACAAGAATGGCCTGCCCCAGCTTCATGGACAACGCAATCATCTCCTTGCAGCTTATCAAAAGCCAAAAGAGACTGTACAAGTGAAGAACTGCTGCAGAAAACTGCAGAACACTTCCACAAGCCAAACACACCTTTGCACAAAGGGAAAACAACTAAAGAAAGCCCTGTTACCTCCAGCACGAGCACCTGTGCCCTTGGCCACGGCCCTGCAGAAGCCCAGAGACAGAGCTTCACTGAGCCAAGCAGGCAGAAGCTGAGCCGCAGCCCCCAGCTCTTGGGTGCCTGAAGGTGACAGGCCAAAGGCCAATTTCTAGCTGTCCCTGCCTGCAGGAAATGGCCGCGTCCTGCGGGATTCCAGCACTCAGCATCCTCAGCCAGCAACAGCAAGTGCTGGCTGCTCAGAAACTTGCAGCTCTGCCTTGCACTAAAGACAGCACCACCCACAACTGGCACTTACTCCCTTGGAAGCATCAGGCTCTGCTGTGACCACAGCTGCAGGCTCGTGGTCGTCTTGCTCCTTTTGCTCCTCTTTGGCTTCTTCTCCAGGAGCAGAGGGAGCCAGGGCAGAGACTGCTGCTGCTTCTGTCATCTGTGGCAAGAGAGAAACATGAGGGACAGGCCGTTACCTATCGTTTAGCACCTCCTTTCTCCTGGCATCTACAACCACCTCTCTGAAGGAGAAATCATCAGCATTCTTAGCAATGGCATTCTAAGTCACTCCGGCCAGATTAAAATGGGCTAATTCAAGAGAACTCTGTTTGCCTAGGAATTTGATAGTCCTCCATGGCTGCTATCTGCAAGGCACAGTGCCTCTGCACAAGGGAGCTTTTAGCTCTTGAAAGCTGTGAAATGGAAAAGTAGGAAATAGCCAGCAAGGCCTTTGCTATTGCTTCGGCAGACATGGAAAAGTAAAAGTGGATCAGAATCCCATTCGGTGCAGGAAAAGGGCAGGAAAGCTTGTGCAGAAGCATCTTTGCTTGCTGGGAAGAGAGAAAATCAGCAGGGCTTCTCCTCCTAGCAAGCCAAGAAACCACAAATTGGAAGTGTCACTTCCTCAGGTGGCTAAAGCCCTTGCATGCAGAGCGGGGATGTTTGGCAGGGAAGCAGGCCTTGGGGTGAGCGCTGTCCTCTATGGATCTATGGAAGTGTGCCTGAAGGGCCCTGACGAGCCTCCCGTTGTCCAGGCTAAAGCTCCCTCAGCACCTCCTCCTTGGCCTTGCACTCCACAGCCTTCCCCAGCTCCCGTGTCCTCCTCTGCACACGCTCCAGCCCCTCAAGGACTTTCTGCTTCACAGGGGCCCACAACTGGGCACAGCACTCCCAGGTGTGGCCGCAGCGCTGCCCAGCCCAGGGGGACGCTCCCTGCCCTGCTCCTGCTGCCCCACTCTTGCTGACACAGGCCAGGACGCCCTTGGCCTTCTTGGCTCCCTGGCCACGCGCTGGCCCACCTTCAGCTGCTCTTGACCGGCACCCCTGGGTCCTTTGGGCCCACGCAGCTCCCCCACCACAAACTTGCCCCTTTGACGTCAAAGACAGCAGCCGCAATTCCAAGATGTCCTTCCTCTTCTCAGCAACACAAGACAGCAGTCAAGGACTTGCAGCTTCACCCCCACCCGAGCCACTAATGCCATTTCCAAAGCTGCAGGCTTCATCCCAAAACACAACCACAGAAACTCGCCCCTTCTGCTTTTTGCCTGGCAAGAAGCCTTCCCTACAAGGCACTTGCTTCCTTTGGCCTCACCCCACAAGAATGGCCTGCCCCAGCTTCATGGACAACGCAATCATCTCCTTGCAGCTTATCAAAAGCCAAAAGAGACTGTACAAGTGAAGAACTGCTCCAGAAAACTGCAGAACACTTCCACAGGCCAAACACACCTTTGCACAAAGGGAAAACAACTAAAGAAAGCCCCGTGACCTCCAGCACGAGCACCTGTGCCCTTGGCCACGGCCCTGCAGAAGCCCAGAGACAGAGCTTCACTGAGCCAAGCAGGCAGAAGCTGAGCCGCAGCCCCCAGCTCTTGGGTGCCTCAAGGTGACAGGCCAAAGGCCAATTTCTAGCTGTCCCTGCCTGCAGGAAATGGCCGCGTCCTGCGGGAGTCCAGCACTCAGCATCCTCAGCCAGCAACAGCAAGTGCTGGCTGCTCAGAAACTTGCAGCTCTGCCTTGCACTAAAGACAGCAGCACCCACAACTGGCACTTACTCTCTTGGAACCATCAGGCTCTGCTGTGACCACAGCTGCAGGCTCGTGGTCGTCTTGCTCCTTTTGCTCCTCTTTGGCTTCTTCTCCAGGAGCAGAGGGAGCCAGGGCAGAGACTGCTGCTGCTTCTGTCATCTGTGGCAAGAGAGAAACATGAGGGACAGGCCGTTACCTATCGTTTAGCACCTCCTTTCTCCTGGCATCTACAACCACCTCTTTGAAGGAGAAATCATCAGCTTTCTTAGCAATGGCATTCTAAGTCACTCCGGCCAGATTAAAATGGGCTAATTCAAGAGAACTCTGTTTGCCTAGGAATTTGATAGTCCTCCCTGGCTGCTATCTGCAAGGCACAGTGCCTCTGCACAAGGGAGCTTTTAGCTCTTGAAAGCTGTGAAATGGAAAAGTAGGAAATAGCCAGCAAGGCCTTTGCTATTGCTGCGGCAGACATGGAAAAGTAAAAGTGGATCAGAATCCCATTCGGTGCAGGAAAAGGGCAGGAAAGCTTGTGCAGAAGCATCTTTGCTTGCTGGGAAGAGAGAAAATCAGCAGGGCTTCTCCTCCTAGCAAGCCAAGAAACCACAAATTGGAAGTGTCACTTCCTCAGGTGGCTAAAGCACATGGATGCAGAGCGGGGAGGTTTGGCAGGGAAGCAGGCCTTGGGGTGAGCGCTGTCCTCTATGGATCTATGGAAGTGTGCCTGAAGGGCCCTGACGAGCCTCCCGTTGTCCAGGCTAAAGCTCCCTCAGCACCTCCTCCTTGGCCTTGCGCTCCACAGCCTTCCCCAGCTCCCGTGTCCTCCTCTGCACACGCTCCAGCCCCTCAAGGACTTTCTGCTTCACAGGGGCCCACAACTGGGCACAGCACTCCCAGCTGTGGCCGCAGCGCTGCCCAGCCCAGGGGGACGCTCACTGCCCTGCTCCTGCTGCCCCACTCTTGCTGACACAGGCCAGGACGCCCTTGGCCTTCTTGGCTCCCTGGCCACGCGCTGGCCCACCTTCAGCTGCTCTTGACCGGCACCCCTGGGTCCTTTGGGCCCACACAGCTCCCCCACCACAAACTTGCCCCTTTGACGTCAAAGACAGCAGCCACAATTCCAAGATGTCCTTCCTCTTCTCAGCAACACAAGACAGCAGTCAAGGACTTGCAGCTTCACCCCCACGCGAGGCACTAATGCCATTTCCAAAGCTGCAGGCTTCATCCCAAAACGCACCCACAGCAACTTGCCCCTTCTGCTTTTTGCCTGGCAAGAAGCCTTCCTAAAAGGCACTTGCTTCCTTTGGCCTCACCCCACAAGAATGGCCTGCCCCAGCTTCATGGACAATGCAATCATCTCCTTGCAGCTTATCAAAAGCCAAAAGAGACTGTACAAGTGAAGAACTGCTGCAGAAAACTGCAGAACACTTCCACAAGCCAAACACACCTTTGCACAAAGGGAAAACAACTAAAGAAAGCCCTGTTACCTCCAGCACGAGCACCTGTGCCCTTGGCCACGGCCCTGCAGAAGCCCAGAGACAGAGCTTCACTGAGCCAAGCAGGCAGAAGCTGAGCCGCAGCCCCCAGCTCTTGGGTGCCTCAAGGTGACAGGCCAAAGGCCAATTTCTAGCTGTCCCTGCCTGCAGGAAATGGCCGCGTCCTGCGGGATTCCAGCACTCAGCATCCTCAGCCAGCAACAGCAAGTGCTGGCTGCTCAGAAACTTGCAGCTCTGCCTTGCACTAAAGACAGCACCACCCACAACTGGCACTTACTCCCTTGGAAGCATCAGGCTCTGCTGTGACCACAGCTGCAGGCTCGTGGTCGTCTTGCTCCTTTTGCTCCTCTTTGGCTTCTTCTCCAGGAGCAGAGGGAGCCAGGGCAGAGACTGCTGCTGCTTCTGTCATCTGTGGCAAGAGAGAAACATGAGGGACAGGCCGTTACCTATCGTTTAGCACCTCCTTTCTCCTGGCATCTACAACCACCTCTCTGAAGGAGAAATCATCAGCATTCTTAGCAATGGCATTCTAAGTCACTCCGGCCAGATTAAAATGGGCTAATTCAAGAGAACTCTGTTTGCCTAGGAATTTGATAGTCCTCCATGGCTGCTATCTGCAAGGCACAGTGCCTCTGCACAAGGGAGCTTTTAGCTCTTGAAAGCTGTGAAATGGAAAAGTAGGAAATAGCCAGCAAGGCCTTTGCTATTGCTTCGGCAGACATGGAAAACTAAAAGTGGATCAGAATCCCATTCGGTGCAGGAAAAGGGCAGGAAAGCTTGTGCAGAAGCATCTTTGCTTGCTGGGAAGAGAGAAAATCAGCAGGGCTTCTCCTCCTAGCAAGCCAAGAAACCACAAATTGGAAGTGTCACTTCCTCAGGTGGCTAAAGCCCTTGCATGCAGAGCGGGGATGTTTGGCAGGGAAGCAGGCCTTGGGGTGAGCGCTGTCCTCTATGGATCTATGGAAGTGTGCCTGAAGGGCCCTGACGAGCCTCCCGTTGTCCAGGCTAAAGCTCCCTCAGCACCTCCTCCTTGGCCTTGCGCTCCACAGCCTTCCCCAGCTCCCGTGTCCTCCTCTGCACACGCTCCAGCCCCTCAAGGACTTTCTGCTTCACAGGGGCCCACAACTGGGCACAGCACTCCCAGCTGTGGCCGCAGCGCTGCCCAGCCCAGGGGGACGCTCACTGCCCTGCTCCTGCTGCCCCACTCTTGCTGACACAGGCCAGGACGCCCTTGGCCTTCTTGGCTCCCTGGCCACGCGCTGGCCCACCTTCAGCTGCTCTTGACCGGCACCCCTGGGTCCTTTGGGCCCACGCAGCTCCCCCACCACAAACTTGCCCCTTTGACGTCAAATACAGCACCCACAATTCCAAGATGTCCTTCCTCTTCTCAGCAACACAAGACAGCAGTCAAGGACTTGCAGCTTCACCCCCACCCGAGCCACTAATGCCATTTCCAAAGCTGCAGGCTTCATCCCAAAACGCAACCACAGAAACTTGCCCCTTCTGCTTTTTGCCTGGCAAGAAGCCTTCCCTACAAGGCACTTGCTTCCTTTGGCCTCACCCCACAAGAATGGCCTGCCCCAACTTCATGGACAACGCAATCATCTCCTTGCCGCTTATCAAAAGCCAAAAGAGACTGTACAAGCAAAGAACTGCTGCAGAAAACTGCAGAACACTTCCACAGGCCAAACACACCTTTGCACAAAGGGAAAACAACTAAAGAAAGCCCTGTGACCTCCAGCACGAGCACCTGTGCCCTTGGCCACGGCCCTGCAGAAGCCCAGAGACAGAGCTTCACTGAGCCAAGCAGGCAGAAGCTGAGCCGCAGCCCCCAGCTCTTGGGTGCCTCAAGGTGACAGGCCAAAGGCCAATTTCTAGCTGTCCCTGCCTGCAGGAAATGGCCGCGTCCTGCGGGATTCCAGCACTCAGCATCCTCAGCCAGCAACAGCAAGTGCTGGCTGCTCAGAAACTTGCAGCTCTGCCTTGCACTAAAGACAGCACCACCCACAACTGGCACTTACTCTCTTGGAACCATCAGGCTCTGCTGTGACCACAGCTGCAGGCTCGTGGTCGTCTTGCTCCTTTTGCTCCTCTTTGGCTTCTTCTCCAGGAGCAGAGGGAGCCGGGGCAGAGACTGCTGCTGCTTCTGTCATCTGTGGCAAGAGAGAAACATGAGGGACAGGCCGTTACCTATCGTTTAGCACCTCCTTTCTCCTGGCATCTACAACCACCTCTTTGAAGGAGAAATCATCAGCATTCTTAGCAATGGCATTCTAAGTCACTCCGGCCAGATTAAAATGGGCTAATTCAAGAGAACTCTGTTTGCCTAGGAATTTGATAGTCCTCCATGGCTGCTATCTGCAAGGCACAGTGCCTCTGCACAAGGGAGCTTTTAGCTCTTGAAAGCTGTGAAATGGAAAAGTAGGAAATAGCCAGCAAGGCCTTTGCTACTGCTGCGGCAGACATGGAATACTAAAAGTGGATCAGAATCCCTTTCGGTGCAGGAAAAGGGCAGGAAAGCTTGTGCAGAAGCATCTTTGCTTGCTGGGAAGAGAGAAAATCAGCAGGGCTTCTCCTCCTAGCAAGCCAAGAAACCACAAATTGGAAGTGTCACCTCCTCAGATGGCTAAAGCACTTGGATGCAGAGCGGGGAGGTTTGGCAGGGAAGCAGGCCTTGGGGTGAGCGCTGTCCTCTATGGATCTATGGAAGTGTGCCTGAAGGGCCCTGACGGGCCTCCCGTTGTCCAGGCTAAAGCTCCCTCAGCACCTCCTCCTTGGCCTTGCGCTCCACAGCCTTCCCCAGCTCCCGTGTCCTCCTCTGCACACGCTCCAGCCCCTCAAGGACTTTCTGCTTCACAGGGGCCCACAACTGGGCACAGCACTCCCAGCTGTGGCCGCAGCGCTGCCCAGCCCAGGGGGACGCTCACTGCCCTGCTCCTGCTGCCCCACTCTTGCTGACACAGGCCAGGACGCCCTTGGCCTTCTTGGCTCCCTCGCCACGTGCTGGCCCACCTTCAGCTGCTCTTGACCGGCACCCCTGGGTCCTTTGGGCCCACGCAGCTCCCCAACCACAAACTTGCCCCTTTGACGTCAAAGACAGCAGCCACAATTCCAAGATGTCCTTCCTCTTCTCAGCAACACAAGACAGCAGTCAAGGACTTGCAGCTTCACCCCCACCCGAGGCACTAATGCCATTTCCAAAGCTGCAGGCTTCATCCCAAAACGCAACCACAGAAACTTGCCCCTTCTCCTTTTTGCCTGGCAAGAAGCCTTCCCTACAAGGCACTTGCTTCCTTTGGCCTCACCCCACAAGAATGGCCTGCCCCAACTTCATGGACAACGCAATCATCTCCTTGCCGCTTATCAAAAGCCAAAAGAGACTGTACAAGCGAAGAACTGCTGCAGAAAACTGCAGAACACTTCCACAAGCCAAACACACCTTTGCACAAAGGGAAAACAACTAAAGAAAGCCCCGTGACCTCCAGCACGAGCACCTGTGCCCTTGGCCACGGCCCTGCAGAAGCCCAGAGACAGAGCTTCACTGAGCCAAGCAGGCAGAAGCTGAGCCGCAGCCCCCAGCTCTTGGGTGCCTCAAGGTGACAGGCCAAAGGCCAATTTCTAGCTGTCCCTGCCTGCAGGAAATGGCCGCGTCCTGCGGGATTCCAGCACTCAGCATCCTCAGCCAGCAACAGCAAGTGCTGGCTGCTCAGAAACTTGCAGCTCTGCCTTGCACTAAAGACAGCACCACCCACAACTGGCACTTACTCCCTTGGAAGCATCAGGCTCTGCTGTGACCACAGCTGCAGGCTCGTGGTCGTCTTGCTCCTTTTGCTCCTCTTTGGCTTCTTCTCCAGGAGCAGAGGGAGCCGGGGCAGAGACAGCTGCTGCTTCTGTCATCTGTGGCAAGAGAGAAACATGAGGGACAGGCCGTTACCTATCGTTTAGCACCTCCTTTCTCCTGGCATCTACAACCACCTCTTTGAAGGAGAAATCATCAGCATTCTTAGCAATGGCATTCTAAGTCACTCCGGCCAGATTAAAATGGGCTAATTCAAGAGAACTCTGTTTGCCTAGGAATTTGATAGTCCTCCCTGGCTGCTATCTGCAAGGCACAGTGCCTCTGCACAAGGGAGCTTTTAGCTCTTGAAAGCTGTGAAATGGAAAAGTAGGAAATAGCCAGCAAGGCCTTTGCTATTGCTGCGGCAGACATGGAAAAGTAAAAGTGGATCAGAATCCCTTTCGGTGCAGGAAAAGGGCAGGAAAGCTTGTGCAGAAGCATCTTTGCTTGCTGGGAAGAGAGAAAATCAGCAGGGCTTCTCCTCCTAGCAAGCCAAGAAACCACAAATTGGAAGTGTCACTTCCTCAGGTGGCTAAAGCCCTTGCATGCAGAGCGGGGATGTTTGGCAGGGAAGCAGGCCTTGGGGTGAGCGCTGTCCTCTATGGATCTATGGAAGTGTGCCTGAAGGGCCCTGACGAGCCTCCCGTTGTCCAGGCTAAAGCTCCCTCAGCACCTCCTCCTTGGCCTTGCGCTCCACAGCCTTCCCCAGCTCCCGTGTCCTCCTCTGCACACGCTCCAGCCCCTCAAGGACTTTCTGCTTCACAAGGGCCCGCAACTGGGCACAGCACTCCCAGCTGTGGCCGCAGCGCTGCCCAGCCCAGGGGGACGCTCACTGCCCTGCTCCTGCTGCCCCACTCTTGCTGACACAGGCCAGGACGCCCTTGGCCTTCTTGGCTCCCTGGCCACGCGCTGGCCCACCTTCAGCTGCTCTTGACCGGCACCCCTGGGTCCTTTGGGCCCACGCAGCTCCCCCACCACAAACTTGCCCCTTTGACGTCAAATACAGCACCCACAATTCCAAGATGTCCTTCCTCTGCTCAGCAACACAAGACAGCAGTCAAGGACTTGCAGCTTCACCCCCACCCGAGCCACTAATGCCATTTCCAAAGCTGCAGGCTTCATCCCAAAACGCAACCACAGAAACTTGCCCCTTCTGCTTTTTGCCTGGCAAGAAGCCTTCCCTACAAGGCACTTGCTTCCTTTGGCCTCACCCCACAAGAATGGCCTGCCCCAACTTCATGGACAACGCAATCATCTCCTTGCCGCTTATCAAAAGCCAAAAGAGACTGTACAAGTGAAGAACTGCTGCAGAAAACTGCAGAACACTTCCACAGGCCAAACACACCTTTGCACAAAGGGAAAACAACTAAAGACAGCCCTGTGACCTCCAGCACGAGCACCTGTGCCCTTGGCCACGGCCCTGCAGAAGCCCAGAGACAGAGCTTCACTGAGCCAAGCAGGCAGAAGCTGAGCCGCAGCCCCCAGCTCTTGGGTGCCTCAAGGTGACAGGCCAAAGGCCAATTTCTAGCTGTCCCTGCCTGCAGGAAATGGCCGCGTCCTGCGGGATTCCAGCACTCAGCATCCTCAGCCAGCAACAGCAAGTGCTGGCTGCTCAGAAACTTGCAGCTCTGCCTTGCACTAAAGACAGCACCACCCACAACTGGCACTTACTCTCTTGGAACCATCAGGCTCTGCTGTGACCACAGCTGCAGGCTCGTGGTCGTCTTGCTCCTTTTGCTCCTCTTTGGCTTCTTCTCCAGGAGCAGAGGGAGCCGGGGCAGAGACTGCTGCTGCTTCTGTCATCTGTGGCAAGAGAGAAACATGAGGGACAGGCCGTTACCTATCGTTTGGCATCTTCTTTCTCCTGGCATCTACAACCACCTCTTTGAAGGAGAAATCATCAGCATTCTTAGCAATGGCATTCTAAGTCACTCCGGCCAGATTAAAATGGGCTAATTCAAGAGAACTCTGTTTGCCTAGGAATTTGATAGTCCTCCATGGCTGCTATCTGCAAGGCACAGTGCCTCTGCACAAGGGAGCTTTTAGCTCTTGAAAGCTGTGAAATGGAAAAGTAGGAAATAGCCAGCAAGGCCTTTGCTACTGCTGCGGCAGACATGGAATACTAAAAGTGGATCAGAATCCCTTTCGGTGCAGGAAAAGGGCAGGAAAGCTTGTGCAGAAGCATCTTTGCTTGCTGGGAAGAGAGAAAATCAGCAGGGCTTCTCCTCCTAGCAAGCCAAGAAACCACAAATTGGAAGTGTCACCTCCTCAGATGGCTAAAGCACTTGGATGCAGAGCGGGGAGGTTTGGCAGGGAAGCAGGCCTTGGGGTGAGCGCTGTCCTCTATGGATCTATGGAAGTGTGCCTGAAGGGCCCTGACGGGCCTCCCGTTGTCCAGGCTAAAGCTCCCTCAGCACCTCCTCCTTGGCCTTGCGCTCCACAGCCTTCCCCAGCTCCCGTGTCCTCCTCTGCACACGCTCCAGCCCCTCAAGGACTTTCTGCTTCACAGGGGCCCACAACTGGGCACAGCACTCCCAGGTGTGGCCGCAGCGCTGCCCAGCCCAGGGGGACGCTCACTGCCCTGCTCCTGCTGCCCCACTCTTGCTGACACAGGCCAGGACGCCCTTGGCCTTCTTGGCTCCCTCGCCACGTGCTGGCCCACCTTCAGCTGCTCTTGACCGGCACCCCTGGGTCCTTTGGGCCCACGCAGCTCCCCAACCACAAACTTGCCCCTTTGACGTCAAAGACAGCAGCCACAATTCCAAGATGTCCTTCCTCTTCTCAGCAACACAAGACAGCAGTCAAGGACTTGCAGCTTCACCCCCACCCGAGGCACTAATGCCATTTCCAAAGCTGCAGGCTTCATCCCAAAACGCAACCACAGAAACTTGCCCCTTCTCCTTTTTGCCTGGCAAGAAGCCTTCCCTACAAGGCACTTGCTTCCTTTGGCCTCACCCCACAAGAATGGCCTGCCCCAACTTCATGGACAACGCAATCATCTCCTTGCCGCTTATCAAAAGCCAAAAGAGACTGTACAAGCGAAGAACTGCTGCAGAAAACTGCAGAACACTTCCACAAGCCAAACACACCTTTGCACAAAGGGAAAACAACTAAAGAAAGCCCTGTTACCTCCAGCACGAGCACCTGTGCCCTTGGCCACGGCCCTGCAGAAGCCCAGAGACAGAGCTTCACTGAGCCAAGCAGGCAGAAGCTGAGCCGCAGCCCCCAGCTCTTGGGTGCCTGAAGGTGACAGGCCAAAGGCCAATTTCTAGCTGTCCCTGCCTGCAGGAAATGGCCGCGTCCTGCGGGATTCCAGCACTCAGCATCCTCAGCCAGCAACAGCAAGTGCTGGCTGCTCAGAAACTTGCAGCTCTGCCTTGCACTAAAGACAGCACCACCCACAACTGGCACTTACTCCCTTGGAAGCATCAGGCTCTGCTGTGACCACAGCTGCAGGCTCGTGGTCGTCTTGCTCCTTTTGCTCCTCTTTGGCTTCTTCTCCAGGAGCAGAGGGAGCCGGGGCAGAGACTGCTGCTGCTTCTGTCATCTGTGGCAAGAGAGAAACATGAGGGACAGGCCGTTACCTATCGTTTAGCACCTCCTTTCTCCTGGCATCTACAACCACCTCTTTGAAGGAGAAATCATCAGCATTCTTAGCAATGGCATTCTAAGTCACTCCGGCCAGATTAAAATGGGCTAATTCAAGAGAACTCTGTTTGCCTAGGAATTTGATAGTCCTCCCTGGCTGCTATCTGCAAGGCACAGTGCCTCTGCACAAGGGAGCTTTTAGCTCTTGAAAGCTGTGAAATGGAAAAGTAGGAAATAGCCAGCAAGGCCTTTGCTATTGCTGCGGCAGACATGGAAAAGTAAAAGTGGATCAGAATCCCTTTCGGTGCAGGAAAAGGGCAGGAAAGCTTGTGCAGAAGCATCTTTGCTTGCTGGGAAGAGAGAAAATCAGCAGGGCTTCTCCTCCTAGCAAGCCAAGAAACCACAAATTGGAAGTGTCACTTCCTCAGGTGGCTAAAGCACATGGATGCAGAGCGGGGAGGTTTGGCAGGGAAGCAGGCATTGGGGTGAGCGCTGTCCTCTATGGATCTATGGAAGTGTGCCTGAAGGGCCCTGACGGGCCTCCCGTTGTCCAGGCTAAAGCTCCCTCAGCACCTCCTCCTTGGCCTTGCGCTCCACAGCCTTCCCCAGCTCCCGTGTCCTCCTCTGCACACGCTCCAGCCCCTCAAGGACTTTCTGCTTCACAAGGGCCCACAACTGGGCACAGCACTCCCAGCTGTGGCCGCAGCGCTGCCCAGCCCAGGGGGACGCTCACTGCCCTGCTCCTGCTGCCCCACTCTTGCTGACACAGGCCAGGACACCCTTGGCCTTCTTGGCTCCCTGGCCACGTGCTGGCCCACCTTCAGCTGCTCTTGACCGGCACCCCTGGGTCCTTTGGGCCCACGCAGCTCCCCAACCACAAACTTGCCCCTTTGACGTCAAATACAGCACCCACAATTCCAAGATGTCCTTCCTCTTCTCAGCAACACAAGACAGCAGTCAAGGACTTGCAGCTTCACCCCCACCCGAGCCACTAATGCCATTTCCAAAGCTGCAGGCTTCATCCCAAAACGCAACCACAGAAACTTGCCCCTTCTCCTTTTTGCCTGGCAAGAAGCCTTCCCTACAAGGCACTTGCTTCCTTTGGCCTCACCCCACAAGAATGGCCTGCCCCAACTTCATGGACAACGCAATCATCTCCTTGCCGCTTATCAAAAGCCAAAAGAGACTGTACAAGCGAAGAACTGCTGCAGAAAACTGCAGAACACTTCCACAAGCCAAACACACCTTTGCACAAAGGGAAAACAACTAAAGAAAGCCCCGTGACCTCCAGCACGAGCACCTGTGCCCTTGGCCACGGCCCTGCAGAAGCCCAGAGACAGAGCTTCACTGAGCCAAGCAGGCAGAAGCTGAGCCGCAGCCCCCAGCTCTTGGGTGCCTCAAGGTGACAGGCCAAAGGCCAATTTCTAGCTGTCCCTGCCTGCAGGAAATGGCCGCGTCCTGCGGGATTCCAGCACTCAGCATCCTCAGCCAGCAACAGCAAGTGCTGGCTGCTCAGAAACTTGCAGCTCTGCCTTGCACTAAAGACAGCACCACCCACAACTGGCACTTACTCCCTTGGAAGCATCAGGCTCTGCTGTGACCACAGCTGCAGGCTCGTGGTCGTCTTGCTCCTTTTGCTCCTCTTTGGCTTCTTCTCCAGGAGCAGAGGGAGCCAGGGCAGAGACTGCTGCTGCTTCTGTCATCTGTGGCAAGAGAGAAACATGAGGGACAGGCCGTTACCTATCGTTTGGCATCTTCTTTCTCCTGGCATCTACAACCACCTCTTTGAAGGAGAAATCATCAGCATTCTTAGCAATGGCATTCTAAGTCACTCCGGCCAGATTAAAATGGGCTAATTCAAGAGAACTCTGTTTGCCTAGGAATTTGATAGTCCTCCATGGCTGCTATCTGCAAGGCACAGTGCCTCTGCACAAGGGAGCTTTTAGCTCTTGAAAGCTGTGAAATGGAAAAGTAGGAAATAGCCAGCAAGGCCTTTGCTATTGCTGCGGCAGACATGGAAAACTAAAAGTGGATCAGAATCCCATTCGGTGCAGGAAAAGGGCAGGAAAGCTTGTGCAGAAGCATCTTTGCTTGCTGGGAAGAGAGAAAATCAGCAGGGCTTCTCCTCCTAGCAAGCCAAGAAACCACAAATTGGAAGTGTCACCTGCTCAGGTGGCTAAAGCCCTTGCATGCAGAGCGGGGATGTTTGGCAGGGAAGCAGGCCTTGGGGTGAGCGCTGTCCTCTATGGATCTATGGAAGTGTGCCTGAAGGGCCCTGACGAGCCTCCCGTTGTCCAGGCTAAAGCTCCCTCAGCACCTCCTCCTTGGCCTTGCGCTCCACAGCCTTCCCCAGCTCCCGTGTCCTCCTCTGCACACGCTCCAGCCCCTCAAGGACTTTCTGCTTCACAGGGGCCCACAACTGGGCACAGCACTCCCAGCTGTGGCCGCAGCGCTGCCCAGCCCAGGGGGAAGCTCACTGCCCTGCTCCTGCTGCCCCACACTTGCTGACACAGGCCAGGACGCCCTTGGCCTTCTTGGCTCCCTGGCCACGCGCTGGCCCACCTTCAGCTGCTCTTGACCGGCACCCCTGGGTCCTTTGGGCCCACGCAGCTCCCCCACCACAAACTTGCCCCTTTGACGTCAAATACAGCACCCACAATTCCAAGATGTCCTTCCTCTTCTCAGCAACACAAGACAGCAGTCAAGGACTTGCAGCTTCACCCCCACCCGAGGCACTAATGCCATTTCCAAAGCTGCAGGCTTCATCCCAAAACGCACCCACAGCAACTTGCCCCTTCTGCTTTTTGCCAGGCAAGAAGCCTTCCCTACAAGGCACTTGCTTCCTTTGGCCTCACCCCACAAGAATGGCCTGCCCCAGCTTCATGGACAATGCAATCATCTCCTTGCAGCTTATCAAAAGCCAAAAAAGACTGTACAAGCGAAGAACTGCTCCAGAAAACTGCAGAACACTCCCACAAGCCAAACACACCTTTGCACAAAGGGAAAACAACTAAAGAAAGCCCTGTGACCTCCAGCACGAGCACCTGTGCCCTTGGCCACGGCCCTGCAGAAGCCCAGAGACAGAGCTTCACTGAGCCAAGCAGGCAGAAGCTGAGCCGCAGCCCCCAGCTCTTGGGTGCCTCAAGGTGACAGGCCAAAGGCCAATTTCTAGCTGTCCCTGCCTGCAGGAAATGGCCGCGTCCTGCAGGATTCCAGCACTCAGCATCCTCAGCCAGCAACAGCAAGTGCTGGCTGCTCAGAAACTTGCAGCTCTGCCTTGCACTAAAGACAGCACCACCCACAACTGGCACTTACTCTCTTGGAAGCATCAGGCTCTGCTGTGACCACAGCTGCAGGCTCGTGGTCGTCTTGCTCCTTTTGCTCCTCTTTGGCTTCTTCTCCAGGAGCAGAGGGAGCCGGGGCAGAGACTGCTGCTGCTTCTGTCATCTGTGGCAAGAGAGAAACATGAGGGACAGGCCGTTACCTATCGTTTGGCATCTTCTTTCTCCTGGCATCTACAACCACCTCTTTGAAGGAGAAATCATCAGCATTCTTAGCAATGGCATTCTAAGTCACTCCGGCCAGATTAAAATGGGCTAATTCAAGAGAACTCTGTTTGCCTAGGAATTTGATAGTCCTCCATGGCTGCTATCTGCAAGGCACAGTGCCTCTGCACAAGGGAGCTTTTAGCTCTTGAAAGCTGTGAAATGGAAAAGTAGGAAATAGCCAGCAAGGCCTTTGCTACTGCTGCGGCAGACATGGAATACTAAAAGTGGATCAGAATCCCATTCGGTGCAGGAAAAGGGCAGGAAAGCTTGTGCAGAAGCATCTTTGCTTGCTGGGAAGAGAGAAAATCAGCAGGGCTTCTCCTCCTAGCAAGCCAAGAAACCACAAATTGGAAGTGTCACCTCCTCAGATGGCTAAAGCACTTGGATGCAGAGCGGGCATGTTTGGCAGGGAAGCAGGCCTTGGGGTGAGCGCTGTCCTCTATGGATCTATGGAAGTGTGCCTGAAGGGCCCTGACGAGCCTCCCGTTGTCCAGGCTAAAGCTCCCTCAGCACCTCCTCCTTGGCCTTGCGCTCCACAGCCTTCCCCAGCTCCCGTGTCCTCCTCTGCACACGCTCCAGCCCCTCAAGGACTTTCTGCTTCACAGGGGCCCACAACTGGGCACAGCACTCCCAGCTGTGGCCGCAGCGCTGCCCAGCCCAGGGGGACGCTCACTGCCCTGCTCCTGCTGCCCCACTCTTGCTGACACAGGCCAGGACGCCCTTGGCCTTCTTGGCTCCCTGGCCACGCGCTGGCCCACCTTCAGCTGCTCTTGACCGGCACCCCTGGGTCCTTTGGGCCCACGCAGCTCCCCCACCACAAACTTGCCCCTTTGACGTCAAATACAGCACCCACAATTCCAAGATGTCCTTCCTCTTCTCAGCAACACAAGACAGCAGTCAAGGACTTGCAGCTTCACCCCCACCCGAGCCACTAATGCCATTTCCAAAGCTGCAGGCTTCATCCCAAAACGCAACCACAGAAACTTGCCCCTTCTGCTTTTTGCCTGGCAAGAAGCCTTCCCTACAAGGCACTTGCTTCCTTTGGCCTCACCCCACAAGAATGGCCTGCCCCAGCTTCATGGACAATGCAATCATCTCCTTGCAGCTTATCAAAAGCCAAAAGAGACTGTACAAGCGAAGAACTGCTGCAGAAAACTGCAGAACACTTCCACAGGCCAAACACACCTTTGCACAAAGGGAAAACAACTAAAGAAAGCCCTGTGACCTCCAGCACGAGCACCTGTGCCCTTGGCCACGGCCCTGCAGAAGCCCAGAGACAGAGCTTCACTGAGCCAAGCAGGCAGAAGCTGAGCCGCAGCCCCCAGCTCTTGGGTGCCTCAAGGTGACAGGCCAAAGGCCAATTTCTAGCTGTCCCTGCCTGCAGGAAATGGCCGCGTCCTGCGGGATTCCAGCACTCAGCATCCTCAGCCAGCAACAGCAAGTGCTGGCTGCTCAGAAACTTGCAGCTCTGCCTTGCACTAAAGACAGCACCACCCACAACTGGCACTTACTCTCTTGGAACCATCAGGCTCTGCTGTGACCACAGCTGCAGGCTCGTGGTCGTCTTGCTCCTTTTGCTCCTCTTTGGCTTCTTCTCCAGGAGCAGAGGGAGCCGGGGCAGAGACTGCTGCTGCTTCTGTCATCTGTGGCAAGAGAGAAACATGAGGGACAGGCCGTTACCTATCGTTTGGCATCTTCTTTCTCCTGGCATCTACAACCACCTCTTTGAAGGAGAAATCATCAGCATTCTTAGCAATGGCATTCTAAGTCACTCCGGCCAGATTAAAATGGGCTAATTCAAGAGAACTCTGTTTGCCTAGGAATTTGATAGTCCTCCATGGCTGCTATCTGCAAGGCACAGTGCCTCTGCACAAGGGAGCTTTTAGCTCTTGAAAGCTGTGAAATGGAAAAGTAGGAAATAGCCAGCAAGGCCTTTGCTACTGCTGCGGCAGACATGGAATACTAAAAGTGGATCAGAATCCCTTTCGGTGCAGGAAAAGGGCAGGAAAGCTTGTGCAGAAGCATCTTTGCTTGCTGGGAAGAGAGAAAATCAGCAGGGCTTCTCCTCCTAGCAAGCCAAGAAACCACAAATTGGAAGTGTCACCTCCTCAGATGGCTAAAGCACTTGGATGCAGAGCGGGGAGGTTTGGCAGGGAAGCAGGCCTTGGGGTGAGCGCTGTCCTCTATGGATCTATGGAAGTGTGCCTGAAGGGCCCTGACGGGCCTCCCGTTGTCCAGGCTAAAGCTCCCTCAGCACCTCCTCCTTGGCCTTGCGCTCCACAGCCTTCCCCAGCTCCCGTGTCCTCCTCTGCACACGCTCCAGCCCCTCAAGGACTTTCTGCTTCACAGGGGCCCACAACTGGGCACAGCACTCCCAGCTGTGGCCGCAGCGCTGCCCAGCCCAGGGGGACGCTCACTGCCCTGCTCCTGCTGCCCCACTCTTGCTGACACAGGCCAGGACGCCCTTGGCCTTCTTGGCTCCCTCGCCACGTGCTGGCCCACCTTCAGCTGCTCTTGACCGGCACCCCTGGGTCCTTTGGGCCCACGCAGCTCCCCAACCACAAACTTGCCCCTTTGACGTCAAAGACAGCAGCCACAATTCCAAGATGTCCTTCCTCTTCTCAGCAACACAAGACAGCAGTCAAGGACTTGCAGCTTCACCCCCACCCGAGCCACTAATGCCATTTCCAAAGCTGCAGGCTTCATCCCAAAACGCAACCACAGAAACTTGCCCCTTCTCCTTTTTGCCTGGCAAGAAGCCTTCCCTACAAGGCACTTGCTTCCTTTGGCCTCACCCCACAAGAATGGCCTGCCCCAACTTCATGGACAACGCAATCATCTCCTTGCCGCTTATCAAAAGCCAAAAGAGACTGTACAAGCGAAGAACTGCTGCAGAAAACTGCAGAACACTTCCACAAGCCAAACACACCTTTGCACAAAGGGAAAACAACTAAAGAAAGCCCCGTGACCTCCAGCACGAGCACCTGTGCCCTTGGCCACGGCCCTGCAGAAGCCCAGAGACAGAGCTTCACTGAGCCAAGCAGGCAGAAGCTGAGCCGCAGCCCCCAGCTCTTGGGTGCCTCAAGGTGACAGGCCAAAGGCCAATTTCTAGCTGTCCCTGCCTGCAGGAAATGGCCGCGTCCTGCGGGATTCCAGCACTCAGCATCCTCAGCCAGCAACAGCAAGTGCTGGCTGCTCAGAAACTTGCAGCTCTGCCTTGCACTAAAGACAGCACCACCCACAACTGGCACTTACTCCCTTGGAAGCATCAGGCTCTGCTGTGACCACAGCTGCAGGCTCGTGGTCGTCTTGCTCCTTTTGCTCCTCTTTGGCTTCTTCTCCAGGAGCAGAGGGAGCCGGGGCAGAGACAGCTGCTGCTTCTGTCATCTGTGGCAAGAGAGAAACATGAGGGACAGGCCGTTACCTATCGTTTAGCACCTCCTTTCTCCTGGCATCTACAACCACCTCTTTGAAGGAGAAATCATCAGCATTCTTAGCAATGGCATTCTAAGTCACTCCGGCCAGATTAAAATGGGCTAATTCAAGAGAACTCTGTTTGCCTAGGAATTTGATAGTCCTCCCTGGCTGCTATCTGCAAGGCACAGTGCCTCTGCACAAGGGAGCTTTTAGCTCTTGAAAGCTGTGAAATGGAAAAGTAGGAAATAGCCAGCAAGGCCTTTGCTATTGCTGCGGCAGACATGGAAAAGTAAAAGTGGATCAGAATCCCTTTCGGTGCAGGAAAAGGGCAGGAAAGCTTGTGCAGAAGCATCTTTGCTTGCTGGGAAGAGAGAAAATCAGCAGGGCTTCTCCTCCTAGCAAGCCAAGAAACCACAAATTGGAAGTGTCACTTCCTCAGGTGGCTAAAGCCCTTGCATGCAGAGCGGGGATGTTTGGCAGGGAAGCAGGCCTTGGGGTGAGCGCTGTCCTCTATGGATCTATGGAAGTGTGCCTGAAGGGCCCTGACGAGCCTCCCGTTGTCCAGGCTAAAGCTCCCTCAGCACCTCCTCCTTGGCCTTGCGCTCCACAGCCTTCCCCAGCTCCCGTGTCCTCCTCTGCACACGCTCCAGCCCCTCAAGGACTTTCTGCTTCACAAGGGCCCGCAACTGGGCACAGCACTCCCAGCTGTGGCCGCAGCGCTGCCCAGCCCAGGGGGACGCTCACTGCCCTGCTCCTGCTGCCCCACTCTTGCTGACACAGGCCAGGACGCCCTTGGCCTTCTTGGCTCCCTGGCCACGCGCTGGCCCACCTTCAGCTGCTCTTGACCGGCACCCCTGGGTCCTTTGGGCCCACGCAGCTCCCCCACCACAAACTTGCCCCTTTGACGTCAAATACAGCACCCACAATTCCAAGATGTCCTTCCTCTGCTCAGCAACACAAGACAGCAGTCAAGGACTTGCAGCTTCACCCCCACCCGAGCCACTAATGCCATTTCCAAAGCTGCAGGCTTCATCCCAAAACGCAACCACAGAAACTTGCCCCTTCTGCTTTTTGCCTGACAAGAAGCCTTCCCTACAAGGCACTTGCTTCCTTTGGCCTCACCCCACAAGAATGGCCTGCCCCAACTTCATGGACAACGCAATCATCTCCTTGCCGCTTATCAAAAGCCAAAAGAGACTGTACAAGCGAAGAACTGCTGCAGAAAACTGCAGAACACTTCCACAGGCCAAACACACCTTTGCACAAAGGGAAAACAACTAAAGAAAGCCCTGTGACCTCCAGCACGAGCACCTGTGCCCTTGGCCACGGCCCTGCAGAAGCCCAGAGACAGAGCTTCACTGAGCCAAGCAGGCAGAAGCTGAGCCGCAGCCCCCAGCTCTTGGGTGCCTCAAGGTGACAGGCCAAAGGCCAATTTCTAGCTGTCCCTGCCTGCAGGAAATGGCCGCGTCCTGCGGGATTCCAGCACTCAGCATCCTCAGCCAGCAACAGCAAGTGCTGGCTGCTCAGAAACTTGCAGCTCTGCCTTGCACTAAAGACAGCACCACCCACAACTGGCACTTACTCTCTTGGAACCATCAGGCTCTGCTGTGACCACAGCTGCAGGCTCGTGGTCGTCTTGCTCCTTTTGCTCCTCTTTGGCTTCTTCTCCAGGAGCAGAGGGAGCCGGGGCAGAGACTGCTGCTGCTTCTGTCATCTGTGGCAAGAGAGAAACATGAGGGACAGGCCGTTACCTATCGTTTGGCATCTTCTTTCTCCTGGCATCTACAACCACCTCTTTGAAGGAGAAATCATCAGCATTCTTAGCAATGGCATTCTAAGTCACTCCGGCCAGATTAAAATGGGCTAATTCAAGAGAACTCTGTTTGCCTAGGAATTTGATAGTCCTCCATGGCTGCTATCTGCAAGGCACAGTGCCTCTGCACAAGGGAGCTTTTAGCTCTTGAAAGCTGTGAAATGGAAAAGTAGGAAATAGCCAGCAAGGCCTTTGCTACTGCTGCGGCAGACATGGAATACTAAAAGTGGATCAGAATCCCTTTTGGTGCAGGAAAAGGGCAGGAAAGCTTGTGCAGAAGCATCTTTGCTTGCTGGGAAGAGAGAAAATCAGCAGGGCTTCTCCTCCTAGCAAGCCAAGAAACCACAAATTGGAAGTGTCACCTCCTCAGATGGCTAAAGCACTTGGATGCAGAGCGGGGAGGTTTGGCAGGGAAGCAGGCCTTGGGGTGAGCGCTGTCCTCTATGGATCTATGGAAGTGTGCCTGAAGGGCCCTGACGGGCCTCCCGTTGTCCAGGCTAAAGCTCCCTCAGCACCTCCTCCTTGGCCTTGCGCTCCACAGCCTTCCCCAGCTCCCGTGTCCTCCTCTGCACACGCTCCAGCCCCTCAAGGACTTTCTGCTTCACAGGGGCCCACAACTGGGCACAGCACTCCCAGCTGTGGCCGCAGCGCTGCCCAGCCCAGGGGGACGCTCACTGCCCTGCTCCTGCTGCCCCACTCTTGCTGACACAGGCCAGGACGCCCTTGGCCTTCTTGGCTCCCTGGCCACGTGCTGGCCCACCTTCAGCTGCTCTTGACCGGCACCCCTGGGTCCTTTGGGCCCACGCAGCTCCCCAACCACAAACTTGCCCCTTTGACGTCAAAGACAGCAGCCACAATTCCAAGATGTCCTTCCTCTTCTCAGCAACACAAGACAGCAGTCAAGGACTTGCAGCTTCACCCCCACCCGAGGCACTAATGCCATTTCCAAAGCTGCAGGCTTCATCCCAAAACACAACCACAGAAACTTGCCCCTTCTCCTTTTTGCCTGGCAAGAAGCCTTCCCTACAAGGCACTTGCTTCCTTTGGCCTCACCCCACAAGAATGGCCTGCCCCAACTTCATGGACAACGCAATCATCTCCTTGCCGCTTATCAAAAGCCAAAAGAGACTGTACAAGCGAAGAACTGCTGCAGAAAACTGCAGAACACTTCCACAAGCCAAACACACCTTTGCACAAAGGGAAAACAACTAAAGAAAGCCCCGTGACCTCCAGCACGAGCACCTGTGCCCTTGGCCACGGCCCTGCAGAAGCCCAGAGACAGAGCTTCACTGAGCCAAGCAGGCAGAAGCTGAGCCGCAGCCCCCAGCTCTTGGGTGCCTCAAGGTGACAGGCCAAAGGCCAATTTCTAGCTGTCCCTGCCTGCAGGAAATGGCCGCGTCCTGCGGGATTCCAGCACTCAGCATCCTCAGCCAGCAACAGCAAGTGCTGGCTGCTCAGAAACTTGCAGCTCTGCCTTGCACTAAAGACAGCACCACCCACAACTGGCACTTACTCCCTTGGAAGCATCAGGCTCTGCTGTGACCACAGCTGCAGGCTCGTGGTCGTCTTGCTCCTTTTGCTCCTCTTTGGCTTCTTCTCCAGGAGCAGAGGGAGCCGGGGCAGAGACAGCTGCTGCTTCTGTCATCTGTGGCAAGAGAGAAACATGAGGGACAGGCCGTTACCTATCGTTTGGCACCTCCTTTCTCCTGGCATCTACAACCACCTCTTTGAAGGAGAAATCATCAGCATTCTTAGCAATGGCATTCTAAGTCACTCCGGCCAGATTAAAATGGGCTAATTCAAGAGAACTCTGTTTGCCGAGGAATTTGATAGTCCTCCCTGGCTGCTATCTGCAAGGCACAGTGCCTCTGCACAAGGGAGCTTTTAGCTCTTGAAAGCTGTGAAATGGAAAAGTAGGAAATAGCCAGCAAGGCCTTTGCTATTGCTGCGGCAGACATGGAAAAGTAAAAGTGGATCAGAATCCCTTTCGGTGCAGGAAAAGGGCAGGAAAGCTTGTGCAGAAGCATCTTTGCTTGCTGGGAAGAGAGAAAATCAGCAGGGCTTCTCCTCCTAGCAAGCCAAGAAACCACAAATTGGAAGTGTCACTTCCTCAGGTGGCTAAAGCACATGGATGCAGAGCGGGGAGGTTTGGCAGGGAAGCAGGCATTGGGGTGAGCGCTGTCCTCTATGGATCTATGGAAGTGTGCCTGAAGGGCCCTGACGGGCCTCCCGTTGTCCAGGCTAAAGCTCCCTCAGCACCTCCTCCTTGGCCTTGCGCTCCACAGCCTTCCCCAGCTCCCGTGTCCTCCTCTGCACACGCTCCAGCCCCTCAAGGACTTTCTGCTTCACAAGGGCCCACAACTGGGCACAGCACTCCCAGCTGTGGCCGCAGCGCTGCCCAGCCCAGGGGGACGCTCACTGCCCTGCTCCTGCTGCCCCACTCTTGCTGACACAGGCCAGGACACCCTTGGCCTTCTTGGCTCCCTGGCCACGTGCTGGCCCACCTTCAGCTGCTCTTGACCGGCACCCCTGGGTCCTTTGGGCCCACGCAGCTCCCCAACCACAAACTTGCCCCTTTGACGTCAAATACAGCACCCACAATTCCAAGATGTCCTTCCTCTTCTCAGCAACACAAGACAGCAGTCAAGGACTTGCAGCTTCACCCCCACCCGAGCCACTAATGCCATTTCCAAAGCTGCAGGCTTCATCCCAAAACGCATCCACAAAAACTTGCCCCTTCTCCTTTTTGCCTGGCAAGAAGCCTTCCCTACAAGGCACTTGCTTCCTTTGGCCTCACCCCACAAGAATGGCCTGCCCCAACTTCATGGACAACGCAATCATCTCCTTGCCGCTTATCAAAAGCCAAAAGAGACTGTACAAGCGAAGAACTGCTGCAGAAAACTGCAGAACACTTCCACAAGCCAAACACACCTTTGCACAAAGGGAAAACAACTAAAGAAAGCCCCGTGACCTCCAGCACGAGCACCTGTGCCCTTGGCCACGGCCCTGCAGAAGCCCAGAGACAGAGCTTCACTGAGCCAAGCAGGCAGAAGCTGAGCCGCAGCCCCCAGCTCTTGGGTGCCTCAAGGTGACAGGCCAAAGGCCAATTTCTAGCTGTCCCTGCCTGCAGGAAATGGCCGCGTCCTGCGGGATTCCAGCACTCAGCATCCTCAGCCAGCAACAGCAAGTGCTGGCTGCTCAGAAACTTGCAGCTCTGCCTTGCACTAAAGACAGCACCACCCACAACTGGCACTTACTCCCTTGGAAGCATCAGGCTCTGCTGTGACCACAGCTGCAGGCTCGTGGTCGTCTTGCTCCTTTTGCTCCTCTTTGGCTTCTTCTCCAGGAGCAGAGGGAGCCAGGGCAGAGACTGCTGCTGCTTCTGTCATCTGTGGCAAGAGAGAAACATGAGGGACAGGCCGTTACCTATCGTTTGGCATCTTCTTTCTCCTGGCATCTACAACCACCTCTTTGAAGGAGAAATCATCAGCATTCTTAGCAATGGCATTCTAAGTCACTCCGGCCAGATTAAAATGGGCTAATTCAAGAGAACTCTGTTTGCCTAGGAATTTGATAGTCCTCCATGGCTGCTATCTGCAAGGCACAGTGCCTCTGCACAAGGGAGCTTTTAGCTCTTGAAAGCTGTGAAATGGAAAAGTAGGAAATAGCCAGCAAGGCCTTTGCTATTGCTGCGGCAGACATGGAAAACTAAAAGTGGATCAGAATCCCATTCGGTGCAGGAAAAGGGCAGGAAAGCTTGTGCAGAAGCATCTTTGCTTGCTGGGAAGAGAGAAAATCAGCAGGGCTTCTCCTCCTAGCAAGCCAAGAAACCACAAATTGGAAGTGTCACCTGCTCAGGTGGCTAAAGCCCTTGCATGCAGAGCGGGGATGTTTGGCAGGGAAGCAGGCCTTGGGGTGAGCGCTGTCCTCTATGGATCTATGGAAGTGTGCCTGAAGGGCCCTGACGAGCCTCCCGTTGTCCAGGCTAAAGCTCCCTCAGCACCTCCTCCTTGGCCTTGCGCTCCACAGCCTTCCCCAGCTCCCGTGTCCTCCTCTGCACACGCTCCAGCCCCTCAAGGACTTTCTGCTTCACAGGGGCCCACAACTGGGCACAGCACTCCCAGCTGTGGCCGCAGCGCTGCCCAGCCCAGGGGGAAGCTCACTGCCCTGCTCCTGCTGCCCCACACTTGCTGACACAGGCCAGGACGCCCTTGGCCTTCCTGGCTCCCTGGCCACGCGCTGGCCCACCTTCAGCTGCTCTTGACCGGCACCCCTGGGTCCTTTGGGCCCACGCAGCTCCCCCACCACAAACTTGCCCCTTTGACGTCAAATACAGCACCCACAATTCCAAGATGTCCTTCCTCTTCTCAGCAACACAAGACAGCAGTCAAGGACTTGCAGCTTCACCCCCACCCGAGGCACTAATGCCATTTCCAAAGCTGCAGGCTTCATCCCAAAACGCACCCACAGCAACTTGCCCCTTCTGCTTTTTGCCAGGCAAGAAGCCTTCCCTACAAGGCACTTGCTTCCTTTGGCCTCACCCCACAAGAATGGCCTGCCCCAGCTTCATGGACAATGCAATCATCTCCTTGCAGCTTATCAAAAGCCAAAAAAGACTGTACAAGCGAAGAACTGCTCCAGAAAACTGCAGAACACTCCCACAAGCCAAACACACCTTTGCACAAAGGGAAAACAACTAAAGAAAGCCCTGTGACCTCCAGCACGAGCACCTGTGCCCTTGGCCACGGCCCTGCAGAAGCCCAGAGACAGAGCTTCACTGAGCCAAGCAGGCAGAAGCTGAGCCGCAGCCCCCAGCTCTTGGGTGCCTCAAGGTGACAGGCCAAAGGCCAATTTCTAGCTGTCCCTGCCTGCAGGAAATGGCCGCGTCCTGCAGGATTCCAGCACTCAGCATCCTCAGCCAGCAACAGCAAGTGCTGGCTGCTCAGAAACTTGCAGCTCTGCCTTGCACTAAAGACAGCACCACCCACAACTGGCACTTACTCTCTTGGAAGCATCAGGCTCTGCTGTGACCACAGCTGCAGGCTCGTGGTCGTCTTGCTCCTTTTGCTCCTCTTTGGCTTCTTCTCCAGGAGCAGAGGGAGCCGGGGCAGAGACTGCTGCTGCTTCTGTCATCTGTGGCAAGAGAGAAACATGAGGGACAGGCCGTTACCTATCGTTTGGCATCTTCTTTCTCCTGGCATCTACAACCACCTCTTTGAAGGAGAAATCATCAGCATTCTTAGCAATGGCATTCTAAGTCACTCCGGCCAGATTAAAATGGGCTAATTCAAGAGAACTCTGTTTGCCTAGGAATTTGATAGTCCTCCATGGCTGCTATCTGCAAGGCACAGTGCCTCTGCACAAGGGAGCTTTTAGCTCTTGAAAGCTGTGAAATGGAAAAGTAGGAAATAGCCAGCAAGGCCTTTGCTACTGCTGCGGCAGACATGGAATACTAAAAGTGGATCAGAATCCCATTCGGTGCAGGAAAAGGGCAGGAAAGCTTGTGCAGAAGCATCTTTGCTTGCTGGGAAGAGAGAAAATCAGCAGGGCTTCTCCTCCTAGCAAGCCAAGAAACCACAAATTGGAAGTGTCACCTCCTCAGATGGCTAAAGCACTTGGATGCAGAGCGGGGATGTTTGGCAGGGAAGCAGGCCTTGGGGTGAGCGCTGTCCTCTATGGATCTATGGAAGTGTGCCTGAAGGGCCCTGACGAGCCTCCCGTTGTCCAGGCTAAAGCTCCCTCAGCACCTCCTCCTTGGCCTTGCGCTCCACAGCCTTCCCCAGCTCCCGTGTCCTCCTCTGCACACGCTCCAGCCCCTCAAGGACTTTCTGCTTCACAGGGGCCCACAACTGGGCACAGCACTCCCAGCTGTGGCCACAGCGCTGCCCAGCCCAGGGGGACGCTCCCTGCCCTGCTCCTGCTGCCCCACTCTTGCTGACACAGGCCAGGACGCCCTTGGCCTTCCTGGCTCCCTGGCCACGCGCTGGCCCACCTTCAGCTGCTCTTGACCGGCACCCCTGGGTCCTTTGGGCCCACGCAGCTCCCCCACCACAAACTTGCCCCTTTGACGTCAAATACAGCAGCCACAATTCCAAGATGTCCTTCCTCTTCTCAGCAACACAAGACAGCAGTCAAGGACTTGCAGCTTCACCCCCACCCGAGGCACTAATGCCATTTCCAAAGCTGCAGGCTTCATCCCAAAACGCACCCACAGCAACTTGCCCCTTGTGCTTTTTGCCAGGCAAGAAGCCTTCCCTACAAGGCACTTGCTTCCTTTGGCCTCACCCCACAAGAATGGCCTGCCCCAGCTTCATGGACAATGCAATCATCTCCTTGCAGCTTATCAAAAGCCAAAAGAGACTGTACAAGCGAAGAACTGCTCCAGAAAACTGCAGAACACTTCCACAAGCCAAACACACCTTTGCACAAAGGGAAAACAACTAAAGAAAGCCCTGTGACCTCCAGCACGAGCACCTGTGCCCTTGGCCACGGCCCTGCAGAAGCCCAGAGACAGAGCTTCACTGAGCCAAGCAGGCAGAAGCTGAGCCGCAGCCCCCAGCTCTTGGGTGCCTCAAGGTGACAGGCCAAAGGCCAATTTCTAGCTGTCCCTGCCTGCAGGAAATGGCCACGTCCTGCAGGAGTCCAGCACTCAGCATCCTCAGCCAGCAACAGCAAGTGCTGGCTGCTCAGAAACTTGCAGCTCTGCCTTGCACTAAAGACAGCAGCACCCACAACTGGCACTTACTCCCTTGGAAGCATCAGGCTCTGCTGTGACCACAGCTGCAGGCTTGTGGTCATCTTGCTCCTTTTGCTCCTCTTTGGCTTCTTCTCCAGGAGCAGAGGGAGCCAGGGCAGAGACTGCTGCTGCTTCTGTCATCTGTGGCAAGAGAGAAACATGAGGGACAGGCCGTTACCTATCGTTTAGCACCTCCTTTCTCCTGGCATCTACAACCACCTCTTTGAAGGAGAAATCATCAGCATTCTTAGCAATGGCATTCTAAGTCACTCCGGCCAGATTAAAATGGGCTAATTCAAGAGAACTCTGTTTGCCTAGGAATTTGATAGTCCTCCATGGCTGCTATCTGCAAGGCACAGTGCCTCTGCACAAGGGAGCTTTTAGCTCTTGAAAGCTGTGAAATGGAAAAGTAGGAAATAGCCAGCAAGGCCTTTGCTATTGCTGCGGCAGACATGGAAAACTAAAAGTGGATCAGAATCCCATTCGGTGCAGGAAAAGGGCAGGAAAGCTTGTGCAGAAGCATCTTTGCTTGCTGGGAAGAGAGAAAATCAGCAGGGCTTCTCCTCCTAGCAAGCCAAGAAACCACAAATTGGAAGTGTCACTTCCTCAGGTGGCTAAAGCCCTTGCATGCAGAGCGGGGATGTTTGGCAGGGAAGCAGGCCTTGGGGTGAGCGCTGTCCTCTATGGATCTATGGAAGTGTGCCTGAAGGGCCCTGACGAGCCTCCCGTTGTCCAGGCTAAAGCTCCCTCAGCACCTCCTCCTTGGCCTTGCGCTCCACAGCCTTCCCCAGCTCCCGTGTCCTCCTCTGCACACGCTCCAGCCCCTCAAGGACTTTCTGCTTCACAGGGGCCCACAACTGGGCACAGCACTCCCAGCTGTGGCCGCAGCGCTGCCCAGCCCAGGGGGAAGCTCACTGCCCTGCTCCTGCTGCCCCACACTTGCTGACACAGGCCAGGACGCCCTTGGCCTTCTTGGCTCCCTGGCCACGCGCTGGCCCACCTTCAGCTGCTCTTGACTGGCACCCCTGGGTCCTTTGGGCCCACGCAGCTCCCCCACCACAAACTTGCCCCTTTGACGTCAAATACAGCAGCCACAATTCCAAGATGTCCTTCCTCTTCTCAGCAACACAAGACAGCAGTCAAGGACTTGCAGCTTCACCCCCACGCGAGGCACTAATGCCATTTCCAAAGCTGCAGGCTTCATCCCAAAACGCATCCACAAAAACTCGCCCCTTCTGCTTTTTGCCTGGCAAGAAGCCTTCCCTACAAGGCACTTGCTTCCTTTGGCCACACCCCACAAGAATGGCCTGCCCCAGCTTCATGGACAACGCAATCATCTCCTTGCAGCTTATCAAAAGCCAAAAGAGACTGTACAAGCGAAGAACTGCTCCAGAAAACTGCAGAACACTTCCACAAGCCAAACACACCTTTGCACAAAGGGAAAACAACTAAAGAAAGCCCCGTGACCTCCAGCACGAGCACCTGTGCCCTTGGCCACGGCCCTGCAGAAGCCCAGAGACAGAGCTTCACTGAGCCAAGCAGGCAGAAGCTGAGCCGCAGCCCCCAGCTCTTGGGTGCCTCAAGGTGACAGGCCAAAGGCCAATTTCTAGCTGTCCCTGCCTGCAGGAAATGGCCGCGTCCTGCGGGATTCCAGCACTCAGCATCCTCAGCCAGCAACAGCAAGTGCTGGCTGCTCAGAAACTTGCAGCTCTGCCTTGCACTAAAGACAGCACCACCCACAACTGGCACTTACTCTCTTGGAAGCATCAGGCTCTGCTGTGACCACAGCTGCAGGCTCGTGGTCGTCTTGCTCCTTTTGCTCCTCTTTGGCTTCTTCTCCAGGAGCAGAGGGAGCCGGGGCAGAGACTGCTGCTGCTTCTGTCATCTGTGGCAAGAGAGAAACATGAGGGACAGGCCGTTACCTATCGTTTGGCATCTTCTTTCTCCTGGCATCTACAACCACCTCTTTGAAGGAGAAATCATCAGCATTCTTAGCAATGGCATTCTAAGTCACTCCGGCCAGATTAAAATGGGCTAATTCAAGAGAACTCTGTTTGCCTAGGAATTTGATAGTCCTCCATGGCTGCTATCTGCAAGGCACAGTGCCTCTGCACAAGGGAGCTTTTAGCTCTTGAAAGCTGTGAAATGGAAAAGTAGGAAATAGCCAGCAAGGCCTTTGCTACTGCTGCGGCAGACATGGAATACTAAAAGTGGATCAGAATCCCATTCGGTGCAGGAAAAGGGCAGGAAAGCTTGTGCAGAAGCATCTTTGCTTGCTGGGAAGAGAGAAAATCAGCAGGGCTTCTCCTCCTAGCAAGCCAAGAAACCACAAATTGGAAGTGTCACCTCCTCAGATGGCTAAAGCACTTGGATGCAGAGCGGGCATGTTTGGCAGGGAAGCAGGCCTTGGGGTGAGCGCTGTCCTCTATGGATCTATGGAAGTGTGCCTGAAGGGCCCTGACGAGCCTCCCGTTGTCCAGGCTAAAGCTCCCTCAGCACCTCCTCCTTGGCCTTGCGCTCCACAGCCTTCCCCAGCTCCCGTGTCCTCCTCTGCACACGCTCCAGCCCCTCAAGGACTTTCTGCTTCACAGGGGCCCACAACTGGGCACAGCACTCCCAGCTGTGGCCGCAGCGCTGCCCAGCCCAGGGGGAAGCTCACTGCCCTGCTCCTGCTGCCCCACACTTGCTGACACAGGCCAGGACGCCCTTGGCCTTCTTGGCTCCCTGGCCACGCGCTGGCCCACCTTCAGCTGCTCTTGACTGGCACCCCTGGGTCCTTTGGGCCCACGCAGCTCCCCCACCACAAACTTGCCCCTTTGACGTCAAATACAGCAGCCACAATTCCAAGATGTCCTTCCTCTTCTCAGCAACACAAGACAGCAGTCAAGGACTTGCAGCTTCACCCCCACGCGAGGCACTAATGCCATTTCCAAAGCTGCAGGCTTCATCCCAAAACGCATCCACAAAAACTCGCCCCTTCTGCTTTTTGCCTGACAAGAAGCCTTCCCTACAAGGCACTTGCTTCCTTTGGCCACACCCCACAAGAATGGCCTGCCCCAGCTTCATGGACAACGCAATCATCTCCTTGCAGCTTATCAAAAGCCAAAAGAGACTGTACAAGCGAAGAACTGCTGCAGAAAACTGCAGAACACTTCCACAAGCCAAACACACCTTTGCACAAAGGGAAAACAACTAAAGAAAGCCCCGTGACCTCCAGCACGAGCACCTGTGCCCTTGGCCACGGCCCTGCAGAAGCCCAGAGACAGAGCTTCACTGAGCCAAGCAGGCAGAAGCTGAGCCGCAGCCCCCAGCTCTTGGGTGCCTCAAGGTGACAGGCCAAAGGCCAATTTCTAGCTGTCCCTGCCTGCAGGAAATGGCCGCGTCCTGCGGGATTCCAGCACTCAGCATCCTCAGCCAGCAACAGCAAGTGCTGGCTGCTCAGAAACTTGCAGCTCTGCCTTGCACTAAAGACAGCACCACCCACAACTGGCACTTACTCTCTTGGAAGCATCAGGCTCTGCTGTGACCACAGCTGCAGGCTCGTGGTCGTCTTGCTCCTTTTGCTCCTCTTTGGCTTCTTCTCCAGGAGCAGAGGGAGCCGGGGCAGAGACTGCTGCTGCTTCTGTCATCTGTGGCAAGAGAGAAACATGAGGGACAGGCCGTTACCTATCGTTTGGCATCTTCTTTCTCCTGGCATCTACAACCACCTCTTTGAAGGAGAAATCATCAGCATTCTTAGCAATGGCATTCTAAGTCACTCCGGCCAGATTAAAATGGGCTAATTCAAGAGAACTCTGTTTGCCTAGGAATTTGATAGTCCTCCATGGCTGCTATCTGCAAGGCACAGTGCCTCTGCACAAGGGAGCTTTTAGCTCTTGAAAGCTGTGAAATGGAAAAGTAGGAAATAGCCAGCAAGGCCTTTGCTACTGCTGCGGCAGACATGGAATACTAAAAGTGGATCAGAATCCCATTCGGTGCAGGAAAAGGGCAGGAAAGCTTGTGCAGAAGCATCTTTGCTTGCTGGGAAGAGAGAAAATCAGCAGGGCTTCTCCTCCTAGCAAGCCAAGAAACCACAAATTGGAAGTGTCACCTCCTCAGATGGCTAAAGCACTTGGATGCAGAGCGGGCATGTTTGGCAGGGAAGCAGGCCTTGGGGTGAGCGCTGTCCTCTATGGATCTATGGAAGTGTGCCTGAAGGGCCCTGACGAGCCTCCCGTTGTCCAGGCTAAAGCTCCCTCAGCACCTCCTCCTTGGCCTTGCGCTCCACAGCCTTCCCCAGCTCCCGTGTCCTCCTCTGCACACGCTCCAGCCCCTCAAGGACTTTCTGCTTCACAAGGGCCCACAACTGGGCACAGCACTCCCAGCTGTGGCCGCAGCGCTGCCCAGCCCAGGGGGACGCTCCCTGCCCTGCTCCTGCTGCCCCACTCTTGCTGACACAGGCCAGGACGCCCTTGGCCTTCCTGGCTCCCTGGCCACGCGCTGGCCCACCTTCAGCTGCTCTTGACCGGCACCCCTGGGTCCTTTGGGCCCACGCAGCTCCCCCACCACAAACTTGCCCCTTTGACGTCAAATACAGCAGCCACAATTCCAAGATGTCCTTCCTCTTCTCAGCAACACAAGACAGCAGTCAAGGACTTGCAGCTTCACCCCCACCCGAGGCACTAATGCCATTTCCAAAGCTGCAGGCTTCATCCCAAAACGCACCCACAGCAACTTGCCCCTTGTGCTTTTTGCCAGGCAAGAAGCCTTCCCTACAAGGCACTTGCTTCCTTTGGCCTCACCCCACAAGAATGGCCTGCCCCAGCTTCATGGACAATGCAATCATCTCCTTGCAGCTTATCAAAAGCCAAAAGAGACTGTACAAGCGAAGAACTGCTCCAGAAAACTGCAGAACACTTCCACAAGCCAAACACACCTTTGCACAAAGGGAAAACAACTAAAGAAAGCCCTGTGACCTCCAGCACGAGCACCTGTGCCCTTGGCCACGGCCCTGCAGAAGCCCAGAGACAGAGCTTCACTGAGCCAAGCAGGCAGAAGCTGAGCCGCAGCCCCCAGCTCTTGGGTGCCTCAAGGTGACAGGCCAAAGGCCAATTTCTAGCTGTCCCTGCCTGCAGGAAATGGCCGCGTCCTGCGGGATTCCAGCACTCAGCATCCTCAGCCAGCAACAGCAAGTGCTGGCTGCTCAGAAACTTGCAGCTCTGCCTTGCACTAAAGACAGCACCACCCACAACTGGCACTTACTCTCTTGGAAGCATCAGGCTCTGCTGTGACCACAGCTGCAGGCTCGTGGTCATCTTGCTCCTTTTGCTCCTCTTTGGCTTCTTCTCCAGGAGCAGAGGGAGCCGGGGCAGAGACTGCTGCTGCTTCTGTCATCTGTGGCAAGAGAGAAACATGAGGGACAGGCCGTTACCTATCGTTTAGCACCTCCTTTCTCCTGGCATCTACAACCACCTCTTTGAAGGAGAAATCATCAGCTTTCTTAGCAATGGCATTCTAAGTCACTCCGGCCAGATTAAAATGGGCTAATTCAAGAGAACTCTGTTTGCCTAGGAATTTGATAGTCCTCCATGGCTGCTATCTGCAAGGCACAGTGCCTCTGCACAAGGGAGCTTTTAGCTCTTGAAAGCTGTGAAATGGAAAAGTAGGAAATAGCCAGCAAGGCCTTTGCTATTGCTGCGGCAGACATGGAAAACTAAAAGTGGATCAGAATCCCATTCGGTGCAGGAAAAGGGCAGGAAAGCTTGTGCAGAAGCATCTTTGCTTGCTGGGAAGAGAGAAAATCAGCAGGGCTTCTCCTCCTAGCAAGCCAAGAAACCACAAATTGGAAGTGTCACCTGCTCAGGTGGCTAAAGCCCTTGGATGCAGAGCGGGGAGGTTTGGCAGGGAAGCAGTCCTTGGGGTGAGCGCTGTCCTCTATGGATCTATGGAAGTGTGCCTGAAGGGCCCTGACGAGCCTCCCGTTGTCCAGGCTAAAGCTCCCTCAGCACCTCCTCCTTGGCCTTGCGCTCCACAGCCTTCCCCAGCTCCCGTGTCCTCCTCTGCACACGCTCCAGCCCCTCAAGGACTTTCTGCTTCACAAGGGCCCACAACTGGGCACAGCACTCCCAGCTGTGGCCGCAGCGCTGCCCAGCCCAGGGGGACGCTCCCTGCCCTGCTCCTGCTGCCCCACTCTTGCTGACACAGGCCAGGACGCCCTTGGCCTTCTTGGCTCCCTGGCCACGCGCTGGCCCACCTTCAGCTGCTCTTGACCGGCACCCCTGGGTCCTTTGGGCCCACGCAGCTCCCCCACCACAAACTTGCCCCTTTGACGTCAAAGACAGCAGCCACAATTCCAAGATGTCCTTCCTCTTCTCAGCAACACAAGACAGCAGTCAAGGACTTGCAGCTTCACCCCCACCCGAGGCACTAATGCCATTTCCAAAGCTGCAGGCTTCATCCCAAAACGCATCCACAGAAACTCGCCCCTTCTGCTTTTTGCCTGACAAGAAGCCTTCCCAAAGAGGCACTTGCTTCCTTTGGCCTCACCCCACAAGAATGGCCTGCCCCAGCTTCATGGACAACGCAATCATCTCCTTGCAGCTTATCAAAAGCCAAAAGAGACTGTACAAGCGAAGAACTGCTCCAGAAAACTGCAGAACACTTCCACAAGCCAAACACACCTTTGCACAAAGGGAAAACAACTAAAGAAAGCCCTGTGACCTCCAGCACGAGCACCTGTGTCCTTGGCCACGGCCCTGCAGAAGCCCAGAGACAGAGCTTCACTGAGCCAAGCAGGCAGAAGCTGAGCCGCAGCCCCCAGCTCTTGGGTGCCTCAAGGTGACAGGCCAAAGGCCAATTTCTAGCTGTCCCTGCCTGCAGGAAATGGCCACGTCCTGCAGGAGTCCAGCACTCAGCATCCTCAGCCAGCAACAGCAAGTGCTGGCTGCTCAGAAACTTGCAGCTCTGCCTTGCACTAAAGACAGCACCACCCACAACTGGCACTTACTCCCTTGGAAGCATCAGGCTCTGCTGTGACCACAGCTGCAGGCTTGTGGTCATCTTGCTCCTTTTGCTCCTCTTTGGCTTCTTCTCCAGGAGCAGAGGGAGCTGGGGCAGAGACTGCTGCTGCTTCTGTCATCTGTGGCAAGAGAGAAACATGAGGGACAGGCCGTTACCTATCGTTTGGCATCTTCTTTCTCCTGGCATCTACAACCACCTCTTTGAAGGAGAAATCATCAGCATTCTTAGCAATGGCATTCTAAGTCACTCCGGCCAGATTAAAATGGGCTAATTCAAGAGAACTCTGTTTGCCTAGGAATTTGATAGTCCTCCATGGCTGCTATCTGCAAGGCACAGTGCCTCTGCACAAGGGAGCTTTTAGCTCTTGAAAGCTGTGAAATGGAAAAGTAGGAAATAGCCAGCAAGGCCTTTGCTACTGCTGCGGCAGACATGGAATACTAAAAGTGGATCAGAATCCCATTCGGTGCAGGAAAAGGGCAGGAAAGCTTGTGCAGAAGCATCTTTGCTTGCTGGGAAGAGAGAAAATCAGCAGGGCTTCTCCTCCTAGCAAGCCAAGAAACCACAAATTGGAAGTGTCACCTCCTCAGATGGCTAAAGCACTTGGATGCAGAGCGGGCATGTTTGGCAGGGAAGCAGGCCTTGGGGTGAGCGCTGTCCTCTATGGATCTATGGAAGTGTGCCTGAAGGGCCCTGACGAGCCTCCCGTTGTCCAGGCTAAAGCTCCCTCAGCACCTCCTCCTTGGCCTTGCGCTCCACAGCCTTCCCCAGCTCCCGTGTCCTCCTCTGCACACGCTCCAGCCCCTCAAGGACTTTCTGCTTCACAGGGGCCCACAACTGGGCACAGCACTCCCAGCTGTGGCCACAGCGCTGCCCAGCCCAGGGGGACGCTCCCTGCCCTGCTCCTGCTGCCCCACTCTTGCTGACACAGGCCAGGACGCCCTTGGCCTTCTTGGCTCCCTGGCCACGCGCTGGCCCACCTTCAGCTGCTCTTGACCGGCACCCCTGGGTCCTTTGGGCCCACGCAGCTCCCCCACCACAAACTTGCCCCTTTGACGTCAAATACAGCAGCCACAATTCCAAGATGTCCTTCCTCTTCTCAGCAACACAAGACAGCAGTCAAGGACTTGCAGCTTCACCCCCACCCGAGGCACTAATGCCATTTCCAAAGCTGCAGGCTTCATCCCAAAACGCACCCACAGCAACTTGCCCCTTGTGCTTTTTGCCAGGCAAGAAGCCTTCCCTACAAGGCACTTGCTTCCTTTGGCCTCACCCCACAAGAATGGCCTGCCCCAGCTTCATGGACAATGCAATCATCTCCTTGCAGCTTATCAAAAGCCAAAAGAGACTGTACAAGCGAAGAACTGCTCCAGAAAACTGCAGAACACTTCCACAAGCCAAACACACCTTTGCACAAAGGGAAAACAACTAAAGAAAGCCCTGTGACCTCCAGCACGAGCACCTGTGCCCTTGGCCACGGCCCTGCAGAAGCCCAGAGACAGAGCTTCACTGAGCCAAGCAGGCAGAAGCTGAGCCGCAGCCCCCAGCTCTTGGGTGCCTCAAGGTGACAGGCCAAAGGCCAATTTCTAGCTGTCCCTGCCTGCAGGAAATGGCCGCGTCCTGCGGGATTCCAGCACTCAGCATCCTCAGCCAGCAACAGCAAGTGCTGGCTGCTCAGAAACTTGCAGCTCTGCCTTGCACTAAAGACAGCACCACCCACAAGTGGCACTTACTCTCTTGGAAGCATCAGGCTCTGCTGTGACCACAGCTGCAGGCTCGTGGTCATCTTGCTCCTTTTGCTCCTCTTTGGCTTCTTCTCCAGGAGCAGAGGGAGCCGGGGCAGAGACTGCTGCTGCTTCTGTCATCTGTGGCAAGAGAGAAACATGAGGGACAGGCCGTTACCTATCGTTTAGCACCTCCTTTCTCCTGGCATCTACAACCACCTCTTTGAAGGAGAAATCATCAGCTTTCTTAGCAATGGCATTCTAAGTCACTCCGGCCAGATTAAAATGGGCTAATTCAAGAGAACTCTGTTTGCCTAGGAATTTGATAGTCCTCCATGGCTGCTATCTGCAAGGCACAGTGCCTCTGCACAAGGGAGCTTTTAGCTCTTGAAAGCTGTGAAATGGAAAAGTAGGAAATAGCCAGCAAGGCCTTTGCTATTGCTGCGGCAGACATGGAAAACTACAAGTGGATCAGAATCCCATTCGGTGCAGGAAAAGGGCAGGAAAGCTTGTGCAGAAGCATCTTTGCTTGCTGGGAAGAGAGAAAATCAGCAGGGCTTCTCCTCCTAGCAAGCCAAGAAACCACAAATTGGAAGTGTCACCTGCTCAGGTGGCTAAAGCCCTTGGATGCAGAGCGGGGAGGTTTGGCAGGGAAGCAGTCCTTGGGGTGAGCGCTGTCCTCTATGGATCTATGGAAGTGTGCCTGAAGGGCCCTGACGAGCCTCCCGTTGTCCAGGCTAAAGCTCCCTCAGCACCTCCTCCTTGGCCTTGCGCTCCACAGCCTTCCCCAGCTCCCGTGTCCTCCTCTGCACACGCTCCAGCCCCTCAAGGACTTTCTGCTTCACAAGGGCCCACAACTGGGCACAGCACTCCCAGCTGTGGCCGCAGCGCTGCCCAGCCCAGGGGGACGCTCCCTGCCCTGCTCCTGCTGCCCCACTCTTGCTGACACAGGCCAGGACGCCCTTGGCCTTCCTGGCTCCCTGGCCACGCGCTGGCCCACCTTCAGCTGCTCTTGACCGGCACCCCTGGGTCCTTTGGGCCCACGCAGCTCCCCCACCACAAACTTGCCCCTTTGACGTCAAAGACAGCAGCCACAATTCCAAGATGTCCTTCCTCTTCTCAGCAACACAAGACAGCAGTCAAGGACTTGCAGCTTCACCCCCACCCGAGGCACTAATGCCATTTCCAAAGCTGCAGGCTTCATCCCAAAACGCATCCACAGAAACTCGCCCCTTCTGCTTTTTGCCTGACAAGAAGCCTTCCCAAAGAGGCACTTGCTTCCTTTGGCCTCACCCCACAAGAATGGCCTGCCCCAGCTTCATGGACAACGCAATCATCTCCTTGCAGCTTATCAAAAGCCAAAAGAGACTGTACAAGCGAAGAACTGCTCCAGAAAACTGCAGAACACTTCCACAAGCCAAACACACCTTTGCACAAAGGGAAAACAACTAAAGAAAGCCCTGTGACCTCCAGCACGAGCACCTGTGCCCTTGGCCACGGCCCTGCAGAAGCCCAGAGACAGAGCTTCACTGAGCCAAGCAGGCAGAAGCTGAGCCGCAGCCCCCAGCTCTTGGGTGCCTCAAGGTGACAGGCCAAAGGCCAATTTCTAGCTGTCCCTGCCTGCAGGAAATGGCCACGTCCTGCAGGAGTCCAGCACTCAGCATCCTCAGCCAGCAACAGCAAGTGCTGGCTGCTCAGAAACTTGCAGCTCTGCCTTGCACTAAAGACAGCACCACCCACAACTGGCACTTACTCCCTTGGAAGCATCAGGCTCTGCTGTGACCACAGCTGCAGGCTTGTGGTCATCTTGCTCCTTTTGCTCCTCTTTGGCTTCTTCTCCAGGAGCAGAGGGAGCCAGGGCAGAGACTGCTGCTGCTTCTGTCATCTGTGGCAAGAGAGAAACATGAGGGACAGGCCGTTACCTATCGTTTAGCACCTCCTTTCTCCTGGCATCTACAACCACCTCTTTGAAGGAGAAATCATCAGCATTCTTAGCAATGGCATTCTAAGTCACTCCGGCCAGATTAAAATGGGCTAATTCAAGAGAACTCTGTTTGCCTAGGAATTTGATAGTCCTCCATGGCTGCTATCTGCAAGGCACAGTGCCTCTGCACAAGGGAGCTTTTAGCTCTTGAAAGCTGTGAAATGGAAAAGTAGGAAATAGCCAGCAAGGCCTTTGCTATTGCTGCGGCAGACATGGAAAACTAAAAGTGGATCAGAATCCCATTCGGTGCAGGAAAAGGGCAGGAAAGCTTGTGCAGAAGCATCTTTGCTTGCTGGGAAGAGAGAAAATCAGCAGGGCTTCTCCTCCTAGCAAGCCAAGAAACCACAAATTGGAAGTGTCACCTGCTCAGGTGGCTAAAGCCCTTGCATGCAGAGCGGGGATGTTTGGCAGGGAAGCAGGCCTTGGGGTGAGCGCTGTCCTCTATGGATCTATGGAAGTGTGCCTGAAGGGCCCTGACGAGCCTCCCGTTGTCCAGGCTAAAGCTCCCTCAGCACCTCCTCCTTGGCCTTGCGCTCCACAGCCTTCCCCAGCTCCCGTGTCCTCCTCTGCACACGCTCCAGCCCCTCAAGGACTTTCTGCTTCACAAGGGCCCACAACTGGGCACAGCACTCCCAGCTGTGGCCGCAGCGCTGCCCAGCCCAGGGGGAAGCTCACTGCCCTGCTCCTGCTGCCCCACACTTGCTGACACAGGCCAGGACGCCCTTGGCCTTCTTGGCTCCCTGGCCACGCGCTGGCCCACCTTCAGCTGCTCTTGACCGGCACCCCTGGGTCCTTTGGGCCCACGCAGCTCCCCCACCACAAACTTGCCCCTTTGACGTCAAATACAGCAGCCACAATTCCAAGATGTCCTTCCTCTTCTCAGCAACACAAGACAGCAGTCAAGGACTTGCAGCTTCACCCCCACCCGAGGCACTAATGCCATTTCCAAAGCTGCAGGCTTCATCCCAAAACGCACCCACAGCAACTTGCCCCTTCTGCTTTTTGCCAGGCAAGAAGCCTTCCCTACAAGGCACTTGCTTCCTTTGGCCTCACCCCACAAGAATGGCCTGCCCCAGGTTCATGGACAATGCAATCATCTCCTTGCAGCTTATCAAAAGCCAAAAAAGACTGTACAAGCGAAGAACTGCTCCAGAAAACTGCAGAACACTCCCACAAGCCAAACACACCTTTGCACAAAGGGAAAACAACTAAAGAAAGCCCTGTTACCTCCAGCACGAGCACCTGTGCCCTTGGCCACGGCCCTGCAGAAGCCCAGAGACAGAGCTTCACTGAGCCAAGCAGGCAGAAGCTGAGCCGCAGCCCCCAGCTCTTGGGTGCCTCAAGGTGACAGGCCAAAGGCCAATTTCTAGCTGTCCCTGCCTGCAGGAAATGGCCGCGTCCTGCAGGATTCCAGCACTCAGCATCCTCAGCCAGCAACAGCAAGTGCTGGCTGCTCAGAAACTTGCAGCTCTGCCTTGCACTAAAGACAGCACCACCCACAACTGGCACTTACTCTCTTGGAAGCATCAGGCTCTGCTGTGACCACAGCTGCAGGCTCGTGGTCGTCTTGCTCCTTTTGCTCCTCTTTGGCTTCTTCTCCAGGAGCAGAGGGAGCCAGGGCAGAGACTGCTGCTGCTTCTGTCATCTGTGGCAAGAGAGAAACATGAGGGACAGGCCGTTACCTATCGTTTAGCACCTCCTTTCTCCTGGCATCTACAACCACCTCTTTGAAGGAGAAATCATCAGCTTTCTTAGCAATGGCATTCTAAGTCACTCCGGCCAGATTAAAATGGGCTAATTCAAGAGAACTCTGTTTGCCTAGGAATTTGATAGTCCTCCATGGCTGCTATCTGCAAGGCACAGTGCCTCTGCACAAGGGAGCTTTTAGCTCTTGAAAGCTGTGAAATGGAAAAGTAGGAAATAGCCAGCAAGGCCTTTGCTATTGCTGCGGCAGACATGGAAAAGTAAAAGTGGATCAGAATCCCTTTCGGTGCAGGAAAAGGGCAGGAAAGCTTGTGCAGAAGCATCTTTGCTTGCTGGGAAGAGAGAAAATCAGCAGGGCTTCTCCTCCTAGCAAGCCAAGAATCCACAAATTGGAAGTGTCACTTCCTCAGGTGGCTAAAGCCCTTGCATGCAGAGCGGGGATGTTTGGCAGGGAAGCAGGCCTTGGGGTGAGCGCTGTCCTCTATGGATCTATGGAAGTGTGCCTGAAGGGCCCTGACGAGCCTCCCGTTGTCCAGGCTAAAGCTCCCTCAGCACCTCCTCCTTGGCCTTGCGCTCCACAGCCTTCCCCAGCTCCCGTGTCCTCCTCTGCACACGCTCCAGCCCCTCAAGGACTTTCTGCTTCACAGGGGCCCACAACTGGGCACAGCACTCCCAGCTGTGGCCGCAGCGCTGCCCAGCCCAGGGGGACGCTCACTGCCCTGCTCCTGCTGCCCCACTCTTGCTGACACAGGCCAGGACGCCCTTGGCCTTCTTGGCTCCCTGGCCACGCGCTGGCCCACCTTCAGCTGCTCTTGACCGGCACCCCTGGGTCCTTTGGGCCCACGCAGCTCCCCCACCACAAACTTGCCCCTTTGACGTCAAATACAGCACCCACAATTCCAAGATGTCCTTCCTCTGCTCAGCAACACAAGACAGCAGTCAAGGACTTGCAGCTTCACCCCCACCCGAGCCACTAATGCCATTTCCAAAGCTGCAGGCTTCATCCCAAAACGCAACCACAGAAACTTGCCCCTTCTGCTTTTTGCCTGGCAAGAAGCCTTCCCTACAAGGCACTTGCTTCCTTTGGCCTCACCCCACAAGAATGGCCTGCCCCAACTTCATGGACAACGCAATCATCTCCTTGCCGCTTATCAAAAGCCAAAAGAGACTGTACAAGCGAAGAACTGCTGCAGAAAACTGCAGAACACTTCCACAGGCCAAACACACCTTTGCACAAAGGGAAAACAACTAAAGAAAGCCCTGTGACCTCCAGCACGAGCACCTGTGCCCTTGGCCACGGCCCTGCAGAAGCCCAGAGACAGAGCTTCACTGAGGCAAGCAGGCAGAAGCTGAGCCGCAGCCCCCAGCTCTTGGGTGCCTCAAGGTGACAGGCCAAAGGCCAATTTCTAGCTGTCCCTGCCTGCAGGAAATGGCCGCGTCCTGCGGGATTCCAGCACTCAGCATCCTCAGCCAGCAACAGCAAGTGCTGGCTGCTCAGAAACTTGCAGCTCTGCCTTGCACTAAAGACAGCACCACCCACAACTGGCACTTACTCTCTTGGAACCATCAGGCTCTGCTGTGACCACAGCTGCAGGCTCGTGGTCGTCTTGCTCCTTTTGCTCCTCTTTGGCTTCTTCTCCAGGAGCAGAGGGAGCCGGGGCAGAGACTGCTGCTGCTTCTGTCATCTGTGGCAAGAGAGAAACATGAGGGACAGGCCGTTACCTATCGTTTGGCATCTTCTTTCTCCTGGCATCTACAACCACCTCTTTGAAGGAGAAATCATCAGCATTCTTAGCAATGGCATTCTAAGTCACTCCGGCCAGATTAAAATGGGCTAATTCAAGAGAACTCTGTTTGCCTAGGAATTTGATAGTCCTCCATGGCTGCTATCTGCAAGGCACAGTGCCTCTGCACAAGGGAGCTTTTAGCTCTTGAAAGCTGTGAAATGGAAAAGTAGGAAATAGCCAGCAAGGCCTTTGCTACTGCTGCGGCAGACATGGAATACTAAAAGTGGATCAGAATCCCTTTCGGTGCAGGAAAAGGGCAGGAAAGCTTGTGCAGAAGCATCTTTGCTTGCTGGGAAGAGAGAAAATCAGCAGGGCTTCTCCTCCTAGCAAGCCAAGAAACCACAAATTGGAAGTGTCACCTCCTCAGATGGCTAAAGCACTTGGATGCAGAGCGGGGAGGTTTGGCAGGGAAGCAGGCCTTGGGGTGAGCGCTGTCCTCTATGGATCTATGGAAGTGTGCCTGAAGGGCCCTGACGGGCCTCCCGTTGTCCAGGCTAAAGCTCCCTCAGCACCTCCTCCTTGGCCTTGCGCTCCACAGCCTTCCCCAGCTCCCGTGTCCTCCTCTGCACACGCTCCAGCCCCTCAAGGACTTTCTGCTTCACAGGGGCCCACAACTGGGCACAGCACTCCCAGCTGTGGCCGCAGCGCTGCCCAGCCCAGGGGGACGCTCACTGCCCTGCTCCTGCTGCCCCACTCTTGCTGACACAGGCCAGGACGCCCTTGGCCTTCTTGGCTCCCTCGCCACGTGCTGGCCCACCTTCAGCTGCTCTTGACCGGCACCCCTGGGTCCTTTGGGCCCACGCAGCTCCCCAACCACAAACTTGCCCCTTTGACGTCAAAGACAGCAGCCACAATTCCAAGATGTCCTTCCTCTTCTCAGCAACACAAGACAGCAGTCAAGGACTTGCAGCTTCACCCCCACCCGAGGCACTAATGCCATTTCCAAAGCTGCAGGCTTCATCCCAAAACGCAACCACAGAAACTTGCCCCTTCTCCTTTTTGCCTGGCAAGAAGCCTTCCCTACAAGGCACTTGCTTCCTTTGGCCTCACCCCACAAGAATGGCCTGCCCCAACTTCATGGACAACGCAATCATCTCCTTGCCGCTTATCAAAAGCCAAAAGAGACTGTACAAGCGAAGAACTGCTGCAGAAAACTGCAGAACACTTCCACAAGCCAAACACACCTTTGCACAAAGGGAAAACAACTAAAGAAAGCCCCGTGACCTCCAGCACGAGCACCTGTGCCCTTGGCCACGGCCCTGCAGAAGCCCAGAGACAGAGCTTCACTGAGCCAAGCAGGCAGAAGCTGAGCCGCAGCCCCCAGCTCTTGGGTGCCTCAAGGTGACAGGCCAAAGGCCAATTTCTAGCTGTCCCTGCCTGCAGGAAATGGCCGCGTCCTGCGGGATTCCAGCACTCAGCATCCTCAGCCAGCAACAGCAAGTGCTGGCTGCTCAGAAACTTGCAGCTCTGCCTTGCACTAAAGACAGCACCACCCACAACTGGCACTTACTCCCTTGGAAGCATCAGGCTCTGCTGTGACCACAGCTGCAGGCTCGTGGTCGTCTTGCTCCTTTTGCTCCTCTTTGGCTTCTTCTCCAGGAGCAGAGGGAGCCGGGGCAGAGACAGCTGCTGCTTCTGTCATCTGTGGCAAGAGAGAAACATGAGGGACAGGCCGTTACCTATCGTTTAGCACCTCCTTTCTCCTGGCATCTACAACCACCTCTTTGAAGGAGAAATCATCAGCATTCTTAGCAATGGCATTCTAAGTCACTCCGGCCAGATTAAAATGGGCTAATTCAAGAGAACTCTGTTTGCCTAGGAATTTGATAGTCCTCCCTGGCTGCTATCTGCAAGGCACAGTGCCTCTGCACAAGGGAGCTTTTAGCTCTTGAAAGCTGTGAAATGGAAAAGTAGGAAATAGCCAGCAAGGCCTTTGCTATTGCTGCGGCAGACATGGAAAAGTAAAAGTGGATCAGAATCCCTTTCGGTGCAGGAAAAGGGCAGGAAAGCTTGTGCAGAAGCATCTTTGCTTGCTGGGAAGAGAGAAAATCAGCAGGGCTTCTCCTCCTAGCAAGCCAAGAAACCACAAATTGGAAGTGTCACTTCCTCAGGTGGCTAAAGCACATGGATGCAGAGCGGGGAGGTTTGGCAGGGAAGCAGGCATTGGGGTGAGCGCTGTCCTCTATGGATCTATGGAAGTGTGCCTGAAGGGCCCTGACGGGCCTCCCGTTGTCCAGGCTAAAGCTCCCTCAGCACCTCCTCCTTGGCCTTGCGCTCCACAGCCTTCCCCAGCTCCCGTGTCCTCCTCTGCACACGCTCCAGCCCCTCAAGGACTTTCTGCTTCACAAGGGCCCACAACTGGGCACAGCACTCCCAGCTGTGGCCGCAGCGCTGCCCAGCCCAGGGGGACGCTCACTGCCCTGCTCCTGCTGCCCCACTCTTGCTGACACAGGCCAGGACACCCTTGGCCTTCTTGGCTCCCTGGCCACGTGCTGGCCCACCTTCAGCTGCTCTTGACCGGCACCCCTGGGTCCTTTGGGCCCACGCAGCTCCCCAACCACAAACTTGCCCCTTTGACGTCAAATACAGCACCCACAATTCCAAGATGTCCTTCCTCTTCTCAGCAACACAAGACAGCAGTCAAGGACTTGCAGCTTCACCCCCACCCGAGCCACTAATGCCATTTCCAAAGCTGCAGGCTTCATCCCAAAACGCAACCACAGAAACTTGCCCCTTCTCCTTTTTGCCTGGCAAGAAGCCTTCCCTACAAGGCACTTGCTTCCTTTGGCCTCACCCCACAAGAATGGCCTGCCCCAACTTCATGGACAACGCAATCATCTCCTTGCCGCTTATCAAAAGCCAAAAGAGACTGTACAAGCGAAGAACTGCTGCAGAAAACTGCAGAACACTTCCACAAGCCAAACACACCTTTGCACAAAGGGAAAACAACTAAAGAAAGCCCCGTGACCTCCAGCACGAGCACCTGTGCCCTTGGCCACGGCCCTGCAGAAGCCCAGAGACAGAGCTTCACTGAGCCAAGCAGGCAGAAGCTGAGCCGCAGCCCCCAGCTCTTGGGTGCCTCAAGGTGACAGGCCAAAGGCCAATTTCTAGCTGTCCCTGCCTGCAGGAAATGGCCGCGTCCTGCGGGATTCCAGCACTCAGCATCCTCAGCCAGCAACAGCAAGTGCTGGCTGCTCAGAAACTTGCAGCTCTGCCTTGCACTAAAGACAGCACCACCCACAACTGGCACTTACTCCCTTGGAAGCATCAGGCTCTGCTGTGACCACAGCTGCAGGCTCGTGGTCGTCTTGCTCCTTTTGCTCCTCTTTGGCTTCTTCTCCAGGAGCAGAGGGAGCCAGGGCAGAGACTGCTGCTGCTTCTGTCATCTGTGGCAAGAGAGAAACATGAGGGACAGGCCGTTACCTATCGTTTGGCATCTTCTTTCTCCTGGCATCTACAACCACCTCTTTGAAGGAGAAATCATCAGCATTCTTAGCAATGGCATTCTAAGACACTCCGGCCAGATTAAAATGGGCTAATTCAAGAGAACTCTGTTTGCCTAGGAATTTGATAGTCCTCCATGGCTGCTATCTGCAAGGCACAGTGCCTCTGCACAAGGGAGCTTTTAGCTCTTGAAAGCTGTGAAATGGAAAAGTAGGAAATAGCCAGCAAGGCCTTTGCTATTGCTGCGGCAGACATGGAAAACTAAAAGTGGATCAGAATCCCATTCGGTGCAGGAAAAGGGCAGGAAAGCTTGTGCAGAAGCATCTTTGCTTGCTGGGAAGAGAGAAAATCAGCAGGGCTTCTCCTCCTAGCAAGCCAAGAAACCACAAATTGGAAGTGTCACCTGCTCAGGTGGCTAAAGCCCTTGCATGCAGAGCGGGGATGTTTGGCAGGGAAGCAGGCCTTGGGGTGAGCGCTGTCCTCTATGGATCTATGGAAGTGTGCCTGAAGGGCCCTGACGAGCCTCCCGTTGTCCAGGCTAAAGCTCCCTCAGCACCTCCTCCTTGGCCTTGCGCTCCACAGCCTTCCCCAGCTCCCGTGTCCTCCTCTGCACACGCTCCAGCCCCTCAAGGACTTTCTGCTTCACAGGGGCCCACAACTGGGCACAGCACTCCCAGCTGTGGCCGCAGCGCTGCCCAGCCCAGGGGGAAGCTCACTGCCCTGCTCCTGCTGCCCCACACTTGCTGACACAGGCCAGGACGCCCTTGGCCTTCTTGGCTCCCTGGCCACGCGCTGGCCCACCTTCAGCTGCTCTTGACCGGCACCCCTGGGTCCTTTGGGCCCACGCAGCTCCCCCACCACAAACTTGCCCCTTTGACGTCAAATACAGCAGCCACAATTCCAAGATGTCCTTCCTCTTCTCAGCAACACAAGACAGCAGTCAAGGACTTGCAGCTTCACCCCCACCCGAGGCACTAATGCCATTTCCAAAGCTGCAGGCTTCATCCCAAAACGCACCCACAGCAACTTGCCCCTTGTGCTTTTTGCCAGGCAAGAAGCCTTCCCTACAAGGCACTTGCTTCCTTTGGCCTCACCCCACAAGAATGGCCTGCCCCAGCTTCATGGACAATGCAATCATCTCCTTGCAGCTTATCAAAAGCCAAAAGAGACTGTACAAGCGAAGAACTGCTCCAGAAAACTGCAGAACACTTCCACAAGCCAAACACACCTTTGCACAAAGGGAAAACAACTAAAGAAAGCCCTGTGACCTCCAGCACGAGCACCTGTGCCCTTGGCCACGGCCCTGCAGAAGCCCAGAGACAGAGCTTCACTGAGCCAAGCAGGCAGAAGCTGAGCCGCAGCCCCCAGCTCTTGGGTGCCTCAAGGTGACAGGCCAAAGGCCAATTTCTAGCTGTCCCTGCCTGCAGGAAATGGCCGCGTCCTGCGGGATTCCAGCACTCAGCATCCTCAGCCAGCAACAGCAAGTGCTGGCTGCTCAGAAACTTGCAGCTCTGCCTTGCACTAAAGACAGCACCAGCCACAACTGGCACTTACTCTCTTGGAAGCATCAGGCTCTGCTGTGACCACAGCTGCAGGCTCGTGGTCATCTTGCTCCTTTTGCTCCTCTTTGGCTTCTTCTCCAGGAGCAGAGGGAGCCGGGGCAGAGACTGCTGCTGCTTCTGTCATCTGTGGCAAGAGAGAAACATGAGGGACAGGCCGTTACCTATCGTTTAGCACCTCCTTTCTCCTGGCATCTACAACCACCTCTTTGAAGGAGAAATCATCAGCTTTCTTAGCAATGGCATTCTAAGTCACTCCGGCCAGATTAAAATGGGCTAATTCAAGAGAACTCTGTTTGCCTAGGAATTTGATAGTCCTCCATGGCTGCTATCTGCAAGGCACAGTGCCTCTGCACAAGGGAGCTTTTAGCTCTTGAAAGCTGTGAAATGGAAAAGTAGGAAATAGCCAGCAAGGCCTTTGCTATTGCTGCGGCAGACATGGAAAACTAAAAGTGGATCAGAATCCCATTCGGTGCAGGAAAAGGGCAGGAAAGCTTGTGCAGAAGCATCTTTGCTTGCTGGGAAGAGAGAAAATCAGCAGGGCTTCTCCTCCTAGCAAGCCAAGAAACCACAAATTGGAAGTGTCACCTGCTCAGGTGGCTAAAGCCCTTGGATGCAGAGCGGGGAGGTTTGGCAGGGAAGCAGTCCTTGGGGTGAGCGCTGTCCTCTATGGATCTATGGAAGTGTGCCTGAAGGGCCCTGACGAGCCTCCCGTTGTCCAGGCTAAAGCTCCCTCAGCACCTCCTCCTTGGCCTTGCGCTCCACAGCCTTCCCCAGCTCCCGTGTCCTCCTCTGCACACGCTCCAGCCCCTCAAGGACTTTCTGCTTCACAAGGGCCCACAACTGGGCACAGCACTCCCAGCTGTGGCCGCAGCGCTGCCCAGCCCAGGGGGACGCTCCCTGCCCTGCTCCTGCTGCCCCACTCTTGCTGACACAGGCCAGGACGCCCTTGGCCTTCCTGGCTCCCTGGCCACGCGCTGGCCCACCTTCAGCTGCTCTTGACCGGCACCCCTGGGTCCTTTGGGCCCACGCAGCTCCCCCACCACAAACTTGCCCCTTTGACGTCAAAGACAGCAGCCACAATTCCAAGATGTCCTTCCTCTTCTCAGCAACACAAGACAGCAGTCAAGGACTTGCAGCTTCACCCCCACCCGAGGCACTAATGCCATTTCCAAAGCTGCAGGCTTCATCCCAAAACGCATCCACAGAAACTCGCCCCTTCTGCTTTTTGCCTGACAAGAAGCCTTCCCTACAAGGCACTTGCTTCCTTTGGCCACACCCCACAAGAATGGCCTGCCCCAGCTTCATGGACAACGCAATCATCTCCTTGCAGCTTATCAAAAGCCAAAAGAGTCTGTACAAGCGAAGAACTGCTCCAGAAAACTGCAGAACACTTCCACAAGCCAAACACACCTTTGCACAAAGGGAAAACAACTAAAGAAAGCCCCGTGACCTCCAGCACGAGCACCTGTGCCCTTGGCCACGGCCCTGCAGAAGCCCAGAGACAGAGCTTCACTGAGCCAAGCAGGCAGAAGCTGAGCCGCAGCCCCCAGCTCTTGGGTGCCTCAAGGTGACAGGCCAAAGGCCAATTTCTAGCTGTCCCTGCCTGCAGGAAATGGCCGCGTCCTGCGGGATTCCAGCACTCAGCATCCTCAGCCAGCAACAGCAAGTGCTGGCTGCTCAGAAACTTGCAGCTCTGCCTTGCACTAAAGACAGCACCACCCACAACTGGCACTTACTCTCTTGGAAGCATCAGGCTCTGCTGTGACCACAGCTGCAGGCTCGTGGTCATCTTGCTCCTTTTGCTCCTCTTTGGCTTCTTCTCCAGGAGCAGAGGGAGCCGGGGCAGAGACTGCTGCTGCTTCTGTCATCTGTGGCAAGAGAGAAACATGAGGGACAGGCCGTTACCTATCGTTTAGCACCTCCTTTCTCCTGGCATCTACAACCACCTCTTTGAAGGAGAAATCATCAGCTTTCTTAGCAATGGCATTCTAAGTCACTCCGGCCAGATTAAAATGGGCTAATTCAAGAGAACTCTGTTTGCCTAGGAATTTGATAGTCCTCCATGGCTGCTATCTGCAAGGCACAGTGCCTCTGCACAAGGGAGCTTTTAGCTCTTGAAAGCTGTGAAATGGAAAAGTAGGAAATAGCCAGCAAGGCCTTTGCTATTGCTGCGGCAGACATGGAAAACTAAAAGTGGATCAGAATCCCATTCGGTGCAGGAAAAGGGCAGGAAAGCTTGTGCAGAAGCATCTTTGCTTGCTGGGAAGAGAGAAAATCAGCAGGGCTTCTCCTCCTAGCAAGCCAAGAAACCACAAATTGGAAGTGTCACCTGCTCAGGTGGCTAAAGCCCTTGGATGCAGAGCGGGGAGGTTTGGCAGGGAAGCAGTCCTTGGGGTGAGCGCTGTCCTCTATGGATCTATGGAAGTGTGCCTGAAGGGCCCTGACGAGCCTCCCGTTGTCCAGGCTAAAGCTCCCTCAGCACCTCCTCCTTGGCCTTGCGCTCCACAGCCTTCCCCAGCTCCCGTGTCCTCCTCTGCACACGCTCCAGCCCCTCAAGGACTTTCTGCTTCACAAGGGCCCACAACTGGGCACAGCACTCCCAGCTGTGGCCGCAGCGCTGCCCAGCCCAGGGGGACGCTCCCTGCCCTGCTCCTGCTGCCCCACTCTTGCTGACACAGGCCAGGACGCCCTTGGCCTTCCTGGCTCCCTGGCCACGCGCTGGCCCACCTTCAGCTGCTCTTGACCGGCACCCCTGGGTCCTTTGGGCCCACGCAGCTCCCCCACCACAAACTTGCCCCTTTGACGTCAAAGACAGCAGCCACAATTCCAAGATGTCCTTCCTCTTCTCAGCAACACAAGACAGCAGTCAAGGACTTGCAGCTTCACCCCCACCCGAGGCACTAATGCCATTTCCAAAGCTGCAGGCTTCATCCCAAAACGCATCCACAGAAACTCGCCCCTTCTGCTTTTTGCCTGACAAGAAGCCTTCCCAAAGAGGCACTTGCTTCCTTTGGCCTCACCCCACAAGAATGGCCTGCCCCAGCTTCATGGACAACGCAATCATCTCCTTGCAGCTTATCAAAAGCCAAAAGAGACTGTACAAGCGAAAAACTGCTCCAGAAAACTGCAGAACACTTCCACAAGCCAAACACACCTTTGCACAAAGGGAAAACAACTAAAGAAAGCCCTGTGACCTCCAGCACGAGCACCTGTGCCCTTGGCCACGGCCCTGCAGAAGCCCAGAGACAGAGCTTCACTGAGCCAAGCAGGCAGAAGCTGAGCCGCAGCCCCCAGCTCTTGGGTGCCTCAAGGTGACAGGCCAAAGGCCAATTTCTAGCTGTCCCTGCCTGCAGGAAATGGCCACGTCCTGCAGGAGTCCAGCACTCAGCATCCTCAGCCAGCAACAGCAAGTGCTGGCTGCTCAGAAACTTGCAGCTCTGCCTTGCACTAAAGACAGCAGCACCCACAACTGGCACTTACTCCCTTGGAAGCATCAGGCTCTGCTGTGACCACAGCTGCAGGCTTGTGGTCATCTTGCTCCTTTTGCTCCTCTTTGGCTTCTTCTCCAGGAGCAGAGGGAGCCAGGGCAGAGACTGCTGCTGCTTCTGTCATCTGTGGCAAGAGAGAAACATGAGGGACAGGCCGTTACCTATCGTTTAGCACCTCCTTTCTCCTGGCATCTACAACCACCTCTTTGAAGGAGAAATCATCAGCATTCTTAGCAATGGCATTCTAAGTCACTCCGGCCAGATTAAAATGGGCTAATTCAAGAGAACTCTGTTTGCCTAGGAATTTGATAGTCCTCCATGGCTGCTATCTGCAAGGCACAGTGCCTCTGCACAAGGGAGCTTTTAGCTCTTGAAAGCTGTGAAATGGAAAAGTAGGAAATAGCCAGCAAGGCCTTTGCTATTGCTGCGGCAGACATGGAAAACTAAAAGTGGATCAGAATCCCATTCGGTGCAGGAAAAGGGCAGGAAAGCTTGTGCAGAAGCATCTTTGCTTGCTGGGAAGAGAGAAAATCAGCAGGGCTTCTCCTCCTAGCAAGCCAAGAAACCACAAATTGGAAGTGTCACCTGCTCAGGTGGCTAAAGCCCTTGCATGCAGAGCGGGGATGTTTGGCAGGGAAGCAGGCCTTGGGGTGAGCGCTGTCCTCTATGGATCTATGGAAGTGTGCCTGAAGGGCCCTGACGAGCCTCCCGTTGTCCAGGCTAAAGCTCCCTCAGCACCTCCTCCTTGGCCTTGCGCTCCACAGCCTTCCCCAGCTCCCGTGTCCTCCTCTGCACACGCTCCAGCCCCTCAAGGACTTTCTGCTTCACAGGGGCCCACAACTGGGCACAGCACTCCCAGCTGTGGCCGCAGCGCTGCCCAGCCCAGGGGGACGCTCACTGCCCTGCTCCTGCTGCCCCACTCTTGCTGACACAGGCCAGGACGCCCTTGGCCTTCCTGGCTCCCTGGCCACGCGCTGGCCCACCTTCAGCTGCTCTTGACCGGCACCCCTGGGTCCTTTGGGCCCATGCAGCTCCCCCACCACAAACTTGCCCCTTTGACGTCAAATACAGCACCCACAATTCCAAGATGTCCTTCCTCTTCTCAGCAACACAAGACAGCAGTCAAGGACTTGCAGCTTCACCCCCACCCGAGCCACTAATGCCATTTCCAAAGCTGCAGGCTTCATCCCAAAACGCACCCACAGAAACTCGCCCCTTCTGCTTTTTGCCAGGCAAGAAGCCTTCCCTACAAGGCACTTGCTTCCTTTGGCCTCACCCCACAAGAATGGCCTGCCCCAGCTTCATGGACAATGCAATCATCTCCTTGCAGCTTATCAAAAGCCAAAAAAGACTGTACAAGCGAAGAACTGCTCCAGAAAACTGCAGAACACTTCCACAAGCCAAACACACCTTTGCACAAAGGGAAAACAACTAAAGAAAGCCCTGTGACCTCCAGCACGAGCACCTGTGCCCTTGGCCACGGCCCTGCAGAAGCCCAGAGACAGAGCTTCACTGAGCCAAGCAGGCAGAAGCTGAGCCGCAGCCCCCAGCTCTTGGGTGCCTCAAGGTGACAGGCCAAAGGCCAATTTCTAGCTGTCCCTGCCTGCAGGAAATGGCCGCGTCCTGCGGGATTCCAGCACTCAGCATCCTCAGCCAGCAACAGCAAGTGCTGGCTGCTCAGAAACTTGCAGCTCTGCCTTGCACTAAAGACAGCACCACCCACAACTGGCACTTACTCCCTTGGAAGCATCAGGCTCTGCTGTGAGCACAGCTGCAGGCTCGTGGTCGTCTTGCTCCTTTTGCTCCTCTTTGGCTTCTTCTCCAGGAGCAGAGGGAGCCAGGGCAGAGACTGCTGCTGCTTCTGTCATCTGTGGCAAGAGAGAAACATGAGGGACAGGCCGTTACCTATCGTTTAGCACCTCCTTTCTCCTGGCATCTACAACCACCTCTTTGAAGGAGAAATCATCAGCATTCTTAGCAATGGCATTCTAAGTCACTCCGGCCAGATTAAAATGGGCTAATTCAAGAGAACTCTGTTTGCCTAGGAATTTGATAGTCCTCCATGGCTGCTATCTGCAAGGCACAGTGCCTCTGCACAAGGGAGCTTTTAGCTCTTGAAAGCTGTGAAATGGAAAAGTAGGAAATAGCCAGCAAGGCCTTTGCTATTGCTGCGGCAGACATGGAAAAGTAAAAGTGGATCAGAATCCCATTTGGTGCAGGAAAAGGGCAGGAAAGCTTGTGCAGAAGCATCTTTGCTTGCTGGGAAGAGAGAAAATCAGCAGGGCTTCTCCTCCTAGCAAGCCAAGAAACCACAAATTGGAAGTGTCACCTGCTCAGGTGGCTAAAGCACATGGATGCAGAGCGGGGATGTTTGGCAGGGAAGCAGGCCTTGGGGTGAGCGCTGTCCTCTATGGATCTATGGAAGTGTGCCTGAAGGGCCCTGACGAGCCTCCCGTTGTCCAGGCTAAAGCTCCCTCAGCACCTCCTCCTTGGCCTTGCGCTCCACAGCCTTCCCCAGCTCCCGTGTCCTCCTCTGCACACGCTCCAGCCCCTCAAGGACTTTCTGCTTCACAAGGGCCCGCAACTGGGCACAGCACTCCCAGCTGTGGCCGCAGCGCTGCCCAGCCCAGGGGGACGCTCACTGCCCTGCTCCTGCTGCCCCACTCTTGCTGACACAGGCCAGGACGCCCTTGGCCTTCTTGGCTCCCTGGCCACGCGCTGGCCCACCTTCAGCTGCTCTTGACCGGCACCCCTGGGTCCTTTGGGCCCACGCAGCTCCCCCACCACAAACTTGCCCCTTTGACGTCAAAGACAGCAGCCACAATTCCAAGATGTCCTTCCTCTTCTCAGCAACACAAGACAGCAGTCAAGGACTTGCAGCTTCACCCCCACCCAAGGCACTAATGCCATTTCCAAAGCTGCAGGCTTCATCCCAAAACGCACCCACAGCAACTTGCCCCTTCTGCTTTTTGCCAGGCAAGAAGCCTTCCCTACAAGGCACTTGCTTCCTTTGGCCTCACCCCACAAGAATGGCCTGCCCCAGCTTCATGGACAACGCAATCATCTCCTTGCAGCTTATCAAAAGCCAAAAGAGACTGTACAAGCGAAGAACTGTTCCAGAAAACTGCAGAACACTTCCACAAGCCAAACACACCTTTGCACAAAGGGAAAACAACTAAAGAAAGCCCCGTGACCTCCAGCACGAGCACCTGTGCCCTTGGCCACGGCCCTGCAGAAGCCCAGAGACAGAGCTTCACTGAGCCAAGCAGGCAGAAGCTGAGCCGCAGCCCCCAGCTCTTGGGTGCCTCAAGGTGACAGGCCAAAGGCCAATTTCTAGCTGTCCCTGCCTGCAGGAAATGGCCGCGTCCTGCAGGATTCCAGCACTCAGCATCCTCAGCCAGCAACAGCAAGTGCTGGCTGCTCAGAAACTTGCAGCTCTGCCTTGCACTAAAGACAGCACCAGCCACAACTGGCACTTACTCTCTTGGAACCATCAGGCTCTGCTGTGACCACAGCTGCAGGCTCGTGGTCATCTTGCTCCTTTTGCTCCTCTTTGGCTTCTTCTCCAGGAGCAGAGGGAGCCGGGGCAGAGACTGCTGCTGCTTCTGTCATCTGTGGCAAGAGAGAAACATGAGGGACAGGCCGTTACCTATCGTTTAGAACCTCCTTTCTCCTGGCATCTACAACCACCTCTTTGAAGGAGAAATCATCAGCATTCTTAGCAATGGCATTCTAAGTCACTCCGGCCAGATTAAAATGGGCTAATTCAAGAGAACTCTGTTTGCCTAGGAATTTGATAGTCCTCCATGGCTGCTATCTGCAAGGCACAGTGCCTCTGCACAAGGGAGCTTTTAGCTCTTGAAAGCTGTGAAATGGAAAAGTAGGAAATAGCCAGCAAGGCCTTTGCTATTGCTGCGGCAGACATGGAAAACTAAAAGTGGATCAGAATCCCATTCGGTGCAGGAAAAGGGCAGGAAAGCTTGTGCAGAAGCATCTTTGCTTGCTGGGAAGAGAGAAAATCAGCAGGGCTTCTCCTCCTAGCAAGCCAAGAAACCACAAATTGGAAGTGTCACCTGCTCAGGTGGCTAAAGCCCTTGGATGCAGAGCGGGGAGGTTTGGCAGGGAAGCAGTCCTTGGGGTGAGCGCTGTCCTCTATGGATCTATGGAAGTGTGCCTGAAGGGCCCTGACGAGCCTCCCGTTGTCCAGGCTAAAGCTCCCTCAGCACCTCCTCCTTGGCCTTGCGCTCCACAGCCTTCCCCAGCTCCCGTGTCCTCCTCTGCACACGCTCCAGCCCCTCAAGGACTTTCTGCTTCACAAGGGCCCACAACTGGGCACAGCACTCCCAGCTGTGGCCGCAGCGCTGCCCAGCCCAGGGGGACGCTCCCTGCCCTGCTCCTGCTGCCCCACTCTTGCTGACACAGGCCAGGACGCCCTTGGCCTTCCTGGCTCCCTGGCCACGCGCTGGCCCACCTTCAGCTGCTCTTGACCGGCACCCCTGGGTCCTTTGGGCCCACGCAGCTCCCCCACCACAAACTTGCCCCTTTGACGTCAAAGACAGCAGCCACAATTCCAAGATGTCCTTCCTCTTCTCAGCAACACAAGACAGCAGTCAAGGACTTGCAGCTTCACCCCCACCCGAGGCACTAATGCCATTTCCAAAGCTGCAGGCTTCATCCCAAAACGCATCCACAGAAACTCGCCCCTTCTGCTTTTTGCCTGACAAGAAGCCTTCCCAAAGAGGCACTTGCTTCCTTTGGCCTCACCCCACAAGAATGGCCTGCCCCAGCTTCATGGACAACGCAATCATCTCCTTGCAGCTTATCAAAAGCCAAAAGAGACTGTACAAGCGAAGAACTGCTCCAGAAAACTGCAGAACACTTCCACAAGCCAAACACACCTTTGCACAAAGGGAAAACAACTAAAGAAAGCCCTGTGACCTCCAGCACGAGCACCTGTGCCCTTGGCCACGGCCCTGCAGAAGCCCAGAGACAGAGCTTCACTGAGCCAAGCAGGCAGAAGCTGAGCCGCAGCCCCCAGCTCTTGGGTGCCTCAAGGTGACAGGCCAAAGGCCAATTTCTAGCTGTCCCTGCCTGCAGGAAATGGCCACGTCCTGCAGGAGTCCAGCACTCAGCATCCTCAGCCAGCAACAGCAAGTGCTGGCTGCTCAGAAACTTGCAGCTCTGCCTTGCACTAAAGACAGCAGCACCCACAACTGGCACTTACTCCCTTGGAAGCATCAGGCTCTGCTGTGACCACAGCTGCAGGCTTGTGGTCATCTTGCTCCTTTTGCTCCTCTTTGGCTTCTTCTCCAGGAGCAGAGGGAGCCAGGGCAGAGACTGCTGCTGCTTCTGTCATCTGTGGCAAGAGAGAAACATGAGGGACAGGCCGTTACCTATCGTTTAGCACCTCCTTTCTCCTGGCATCTACAACCACCTCTTTGAAGGAGAAATCATCAGCATTCTTAGCAATGGCATTATAAGTCACTCCGGCCAGATTAAAATGGGCTAATTCAAGAGAACTCTGTTTGCCTAGGAATTTGATAGTCCTCCATGGCTGCTATCTGCAAGGCACAGTGCCTCTGCACAAGGGAGCTTTTAGCTCTTGAAAGCTGTGAAATGGAAAAGTAGGAAATAGCCAGCAAGGCCTTTGCTATTGCTGCGGCAGACATGGAAAAGTAAAAGTGGATCAGAATCCCATTCGGTGCAGGAAAAGGGCAGGAAAGCTTGTGCAGAAGCATCTTTGCTTGCTGGGAAGAGAGAAAATCAGCAGGGCTTCTCCTCCTAGCAAGCCAAGAAACCACAAATTGGAAGTGTCACCTGCTCAGGTGGCTAAAGCCCTTGCATGCAGAGCGGGGATGTTTGGCAGGGAAGCAGGCCTTGGGGTGAGCGCTGTCCTCTATGGATCTATGGAAGTGTGCCTGAAGGGCCCTGACGAGCCTCCCGTTGTCCAGGCTAAAGCTCCCTCAGCACCTCCTCCTTGGCCTTGCGCTCCACAGCCTTCCCCAGCTCCCGTGTCCTCCTCTGCACACGCTCCAGCCCCTCAAGGACTTTCTGCTTCACAGGGGCCCACAACTGGGCACAGCACTCCCAGCTGTGGCCACAGCGCTGCCCAGCCCAGGGGGACGCTCACTGCCCTGCTCCTGCTGCCCCACTCTTGCTGACACAGGCCAGGACGCCCTTGGCCTTCTTGGCTCCCTGGCCACGCGCTGGCCCACCTTCAGCTGCTCTTGACCGGCACCCCTGGGTCCTTTGGGCCCACGCAGCTCCCCCACCACAAACTTGCCCCTTTGATGTCAAATACAGCACCCACAATTCCAAGATGTCCTTCCTCTTCTCAGCAACACAAGACAGCAGTCAAGGACTTGCAGCTTCACCCCCACCCGAGCCACTAATGCCATTTCCAAAGCTGCAGGCTTCATCCCAAAACGCATCCACAAAAACTCGCCCCTTCTGCTTTTTGCCTGACAAGAAGCCTTCCCTACAAGGCACTTGCTTCCTTTGGCCACACCCCACAAGAATGGCCTGCCCCAGCTTCATGGATAACGCAATCATCTACTTGCAGCTTATCAAAAGCCAAAAGAGACTGTACAAGCGAAGAACTGCTCCAGAAAACTGCAGAACACTTCCACAAGCCAAACACACCTTTGCACAAAGGGAAAACAACTAAAGAAAGCCCCGTGACCTCCAGCACGAGCACCTGTGCCCTTGGCCACGGCCCTGCAGAAGCCCAGAGACAGAGCTTCACTGAGCCAAGCAGGCAGAAGCTGAGCCGCAGCCCCCAGCTCTTGGGTGCCTCAAGGTGACAGGCCAAAGGCCAATTTCTAGCTGTCCCTGCCTGCAGGAAATGGCCGCGTCCTGCGGGATTCCAGCACTCAGCATCCTCAGCCAGCAACAGCAAGTGCTGGCTGCTCAGAAACTTGCAGCTCTGCCTTGCACTAAAGACAGCACCACCCACAACTGGCACTTACTCTCTTGGAACCATCAGGCTCTGCTGTGACCACAGCTGCAGGCTCGTGGTCGTCTTGCTCCTTTTGCTCCTCTTTGGCTTCTTCTCCAGGAGCAGAGGGAGCCAGGGCAGAGACTGCTGCTGCTTCTGTCATCTGTGGCAAGAGAGAAACATGAGGGACAGGCCGTTACCTATCGTTTAGCACCTCCTTTCTCCTGGCATCTACAACCACCTCTTTGAAGGAGAAATCATCAGCTTTCTTAGCAATGGCATTCTAAGTCACTCCGGCCAGATTAAAATGGGCTAATTCAAGAGAACTCTGTTTGCCTAGGAATTTGATAGTCCTCCATGGCTGCTATCTGCAAGGCACAGTGCCTCTGCACAAGGGAGCTTTTAGCTCTTGAAAGCTGTGAAATGGAAAAGTAGGAAATAGCCAGCAAGGCCTTTGCTATTGCTGCGGCAGACATGGAAAACTAAAAGTGGATCAGAATCCCATTCGGTGCAGGAAAAGGGCAGGAAAGCTTGTGCAGAAGCATCTTTGCTTGCTGGGAAGAGAGAAAATCAGCAGGGCTTCTCCTCCTAGCAAGCCAAGAAACCACAAATTGGAAGTGTCACCTGCTCAGGTGGCTAAAGCCCTTGCATGCAGAGCGGGGATGTTTGGCAGGGAAGCAGGCCTTGGGGTGAGCGCTGTCCTCTATGGATCTATGGAAGTGTGCCTGAAGGGCCCTGACGAGCCTCCCGTTGTCCAGGCTAAAGCTCCCTCAGCACCTCCTCCTTGGCCTTGCGCTCCACAGCCTTCCCCAGCTCCCGTGTCCTCCTCTGCACACGCTCCAGCCCCTCAAGGACTTTCTGCTTCACAGGGGCCCACAACTGGGCACAGCACTCCCAGCTGTGGCCGCAGCGCTGCCCAGCCCAGGGGGACGCTCACTGCCCTGCTCCTGCTGCCCCACTCTTGCTGACACAGGCCAGGACGCCCTTGGCCTTCTTGGCTCCCTGGCCACGCGCTGGCCCACCTTCAGCTGCTCTTGACCGGCACCCCTGGGTCCTTTGGGCCCACGCAGCTCCCCCACCACAAACTTGCCCCTTTGACGTCAAATACAGCACCCACAATTCCAAGATGTCCTTCCTCTTCTCAGCAACACAAGACAGCAGTCAAGGACTTGCAGCTTCACCCCCACCCGAGGCACTAATGCCATTTCCAACGCTGCAGGCTTCATCCCAAAACGCACCCACAGCAACTTGCCCCTTCTGCTTTTTGCCAGGCAAGAAGCCTTCCCTACAAGGCACTTGCTTCCTTTGGCCTCACCCCACAAGAATGGCCTGCCCCAGCTTCATGGACAATGCAATCATCTCCTTGCAGCTTATCAAAAGCCAAAAAAGACTGTACAAGCGAAGAACTGCTCCAGAAAACTGCAGAACACTCCCACAAGCCAAACACACCTTTGCACAAAGGGAAAACAACTAAAGAAAGCCCTGTGACCTCCAGCACGAGCACCTGTGCCCTTGGCCACGGCCCTGCAGAAGCCCAGAGACAGAGCTTCACTGAGCCAAGCAGGCAGAAGCTGAGCCGCAGCCCCCAGCTCTTGGGTGCCTCAAGGTGACAGGCCAAAGGCCAATTTCTAGCTGTCCCTGCCTGCAGGAAATGGCCGCGTCCTGCAGGATTCCAGCACTCAGCATCCTCAGCCAGCAACAGCAAGTGCTGGCTGCTCAGAAACTTGCAGCTCTGCCTTGCACTAAAGACAGCACCACCCACAACTGGCACTTACTCTCTTGGAAGCATCAGGCTCTGCTGTGACCACAGCTGCAGGCTCGTGGTCATCTTGCTCCTTTTGCTCCTCTTTGGCTTCTTCTCCAGGAGCAGAGGGAGCCGGGGCAGAGACTGCTGCTGCTTCTGTCATCTGTGGCAAGAGAGAAACATGAGGGACAGGCCGTTACCTATCGTTTAGAACCTCCTTTCTCCTGGCATCTACAACCACCTCTTTGAAGGAGAAATCATCAGCATTCTTAGCAATGGCATTCTAAGTCACTCCGGCCAGATTAAAATGGGCTAATTCAAGAGAACTCTGTTTGCCTAGGAATTTGATAGTCCTCCATGGCTGCTATCTGCAAGGCACAGTGCCTCTGCACAAGGGAGCTTTTAGCTCTTGAAAGCTGTGAAATGGAAAAGTAGGAAATAGCCAGCAAGGCCTTTGCTATTGCTGCGGCAGACATGGAAAACTACAAGTGGATCAGAATCCCATTCGGTGCAGGAAAAGGGCAGGAAAGCTTGTGCAGAAGCATCTTTGCTTGCTGGGAAGAGAGAAAATCAGCAGGGCTTCTCCTCCTAGCAAGCCAAGAAACCACAAATTGGAAGTGTCACCTGCTCAGATGGCTAAAGCACTTGGATGCAGAGCGGGGATGTTTGGCAGGGAAGCAGGCCTTGGGGTGAGCGCTGTCCTCTATGGATCTATGGAAGTGTGCCTGAAGGGCCCTGACGAGCCTCCCGTTGTCCAGGCTAAAGCTCCCTCAGCACCTCCTCCTTGGCCTTGCGCTCCACAGCCTTCCCCAGCTCCCGTGTCCTCCTCTGCACACGCTCCAGCCCCTCAAGGACTTTCTGCTTCACAGGGGCCCACAACTGGGCACAGCACTCCCAGCTGTGCCTGCAGCGCTGCCCAGCCCAGGGGGACGCTCACTGCCCTGCTCCTGCTGCCCCACTCTTGCTGACACAGGCCAGGACGCCCTTGGCCTTCCTGGCTCCCTGGCCACGTGCTGGCCCACCTTCAGCTGCTCTTGACCGGCACCCCTGGGTCCTTTGGGCCCACGCAGCTCCCCCACCACAAACTTGCCCCTTTGACGTCAAATACAGCACCCACAATTCCAAGATGTCCTTCCTCTTCTCAGCAACACAAGACAGCAGTCAAGGACTTGCAGCTTCACCCCCACCCAAGGCACTAATGCCATTTCCAAAGCTGCAGGCTTCATCCCAAAACGCACCCACAGCAACTTGCCCCTTCTGCTTTTTGCCAGGCAAGAAGCCTTCCCTACAAGGCACTTGCTTCCTTTGGCCTCACCCCACAAGAATGGCCTGCCCCAGCTTCATGGACAACGCAATCATCTCCTTGCAGCTTATCAAAAGCCAAAAGAGACTGTACAAGCGAAGAACTGTTCCAGAAAACTGCAGAACACTTCCACAAGCCAAACACACCTTTGCACAAAGGGAAAACAACTAAAGAAAGCCCCGTGACCTCCAGCACGAGCACCTGTGCCCTTGGCCACGGCCCTGCAGAAGCCCAGAGACAGAGCTTCACTGAGCCAAGCAGGCAGAAGCTGAGCCAGAGGCGCCAGCTCTTGGGTGCCTCAAGGTGACAGGCCAAAGGCCAATTTCTAGCTGTCCCTGCCTGCAGGAAATGGCCGCGTCCTGCAGGATTCCAGCACTCAGCATCCTCAGCCAGCAACAGCAAGTGCTGGCTGCTCAGAAACTTGCAGCTCTGCCTTGCACTAAAGACAGCACCACCCACAACTGGCACTTACTCTATTGGAAGCATCAGGCTCTGCTGTGACCACAGCTGCAGGCTCGTGGTCGTCTTGCTCCTTTTGCTCCTCTTTGGCTTCTTCTCCAGGAGCAGAGGGAGCCGGGGCAGAGACTGCTGCTGCTTCTGTCATCTGTGGCAAGAGAGAAACATGAGGGACAGGCCGTTACCTATCGTTTAGCACCTCCTTTCTCCTGGCATCTACAACCACCTCTTTGAAGGAGAAATCATCAGCATTCTTAGCAATGGCATTCTAAGTCACTCCGGCCAGATTAAAATGGGCTAATTCAAGAGAACTCTGTTTGCCTAGGAATTTGATAGTCCTCCATGGCTGCTATCTGCAAGGCACAGTGCCTCTGCACAAGGGAGCTTTTAGCTCTTGAAAGCTGTGAAATGGAAAAGTAGGAAATAGCCAGCAAGGCCTTTGCTATTGCTGCGGCAGACATGGAAAACTAAAAGTGGATCAGAATCCCATTCGGTGCAGGAAAAGGGCAGGAAAGCTTGTGCAGAAGCATCTTTGCTTGCTGGGAAGAGAGAAAATCAGCAGGGCTTCTCCTCCTAGCAAGCCAAGAAACCACAAATTGGAAGTGTCACCTGCTCAGGTGGCTAAAGCCCTTGCATGCAGAGCGGGGATGTTTGGCAGGGAAGCAGGCCTTGGGGTGAGCGCTGTCCTCTATGGATCTATGGAAGTGTGCCTGAAGGGCCCTGACGAGCCTCCCGTTGTCCAGGCTAAAGCTCCCTCAGCACCTCCTCCTTGGCCTTGCGCTCCACAGCCTTCCCCAGCTCCCGTGTCCTCCTCTGCACACGCTCCAGCCCCTCAAGGACTTTCTGCTTCACAAGGGCCCGCAACTGGGCACAGCACTCCCAGCTGTGGCCGCAGCGCTGCCCAGCCCAGGGGGACGCTCCCTGCCCTGCTCCTGCTGCCCCACTCTTGCTGACACAGGCCAGGACGCCCTTGGCCTTCCTGGCTCCCTGGCCACGCGCTGGCCCACCTTCAGCTGCTCTTGACCGGCACCCCTGGGTCCTTTGGGCCCATGCAGCTCCCCCACCACAAACTTGCCCCTTTGACGTCAAATACAGCACCCACAATTCCAAGATGTCCTTCCTCTTCTCAGCAACACAAGACAGCAGTCAAGGACTTGCAGCTTCACCCCCACCCGAGCCACTAATGCCATTTCCAAAGCTGCAGGCTTCATCCCAAAACGCACCCACAGCAACTTGCCCCTTCTGCTTTTTGCCAGGCAAGAAGCCTTCCCTACAAGGCACTTGCTTCCTTTGGCCTCACCCCACAAGAATGGCCTGCCCCAGCTTCATGGACAACGCAATCATCTCCTTGCAGCTTATCAAAAGCCAAAAGAGACTGTACAAGCGAAGAACTGCTCCAGAAAACTGCAGAACACTTCCACAAGCCAAACACACCTTTGCACAAAGGGAAAACAACTAAAGAAAGCCCCGTGACCTCCAGCACGAGCACCTGTGCCCTTGGCCACAGCCCTGCAGAAGCCCAGAGACAGAGCTTCACTGAGCCAAGCAGGCAGAAGCTGAGCCGCAGCCCCCAGCTCTTGGGTGCCTCAAGGTGACAGGCCAGAGACTGCTGCTGCTTCTGTCATCTGTGGCAAGAGAGAAACATGAGGGACAGGCCGTTACCTATCGTTTAGCACCTCCTTTCTCCTGGCATCTACAACCACCTCTTTGAAGGAGAAATCATCAGCATTCTTAGCAATGGCATTCTAAGTCACTCCGGCCAGATTAAAATGGGCTAATTCAAGAGAACTCTGTTTGCCTAGGAATTTGATAGTCCTCCATGGCTGCTATCTGCAAGGCACAGTGCCTCTGCACAAGGGAGCTTTTAGCTCTTGAAAGCTGTGAAATGGAAAAGTAGGAAATAGCCAGCAAGGCCTTTGCTATTGCTGCGGCAGACATGGAAAACTAAAAGTGGATCAGAATCCCATTCGGTGCAGGAAAAGGGCAGGAAAGCTTGTGCAGAAGCATCTTTGCTTGCTGGGAAGAGAGAAAATCAGCAGGGCTTCTCCTCCTAGCAAGCCAAGAAACCACAAATTGGAAGTGTCACCTGCTCAGGTGGCTAAAGCCCTTGCATGCAGAGCGGGGATGTTTGGCAGGGAAGCAGGCCTTGGGGTGAGCGCTGTCCTCTATGGATCTATGGAAGTGTGCCTGAAGGGCCCTGACGAGCCTCCCGTTGTCCAGGCTAAAGCTCCCTCAGCACCTCCTCCTTGGCCTTGCGCTCCACAGCCTTCCCCAGCTCCCGTGTCCTCCTCTGCACACGCTCCAGCCCCTCAAGGACTTTCTGCTTCACAAGGGCCCGCAACTGGGCACAGCACTCCCAGCTGTGGCCGCAGCGCTGCCCAGCCCAGGGGGACGCTCCCTGCCCTGCTCCTGCTGCCCCACTCTTGCTGACACAGGCCAGGACGCCCTTGGCCTTCCTGGCTCCCTGGCCACGCGCTGGCCCACCTTCAGCTGCTCTTGACCGGCACCCCTGGGTCCTTTGGGCCCATGCAGCTCCCCCACCACAAACTTGCCCCTTTGACGTCAAATACAGCACCCACAATTCCAAGATGTCCTTCCTCTTCTCAGCAACACAAGACAGCAGTCAAGGACTTGCAGCTTCACCCCCACCCGAGCCACTAATGCCATTTCCAAAGCTGCAGGCTTCATCCCAAAACGCACCCACAGCAACTTGCCCCTTCTGCTTTTTGCCAGGCAAGAAGCCTTCCCTACAAGGCACTTGCTTCCTTTGGCCTCACCCCACAAGAATGGCCTGCCCCAGCTTCATGGACAACGCAATCATCTCCTTGCAGCTTATCAAAAGCCAAAAGAGACTGTACAAGCGAAGAACTGCTCCAGAAAACTGCAGAACACTTCCACAAGCCAAACACACCTTTGCACAAAGGGAAAACAACTAAAGAAAGCCCCGTGACCTCCAGCACGAGCACCTGTGCCCTTGGCCACGGCCCTGCAGAAGCCCAGAGACAGAGCTTCACTGAGCCAAGCAGGCAGAAGCTGAGCCACAGGCGCCAGCTCTTGGGTGCCTCAAGGTGACAGGCCAGAGACTGCTGCTGCTTCTGTCATCTGTGGCAAGAGAGAAACATGAGGGACAGGCCGTTACCTATCGTTTAGCACCTCCTTTCTCCTGGCATCTACAACCACCTCTTTGAAGGAGAAATCATCAGCATTCTTAGCAATGGCATTCTAAGTCACTCCGGCCAGATTAAAATGGGCTAATTCAAGAGAACTCTGTTTGCCTAGGAATTTGATAGTCCTCCATGGCTGCTATCTGCAAGGCACAGTGCCTCTGCACAAGGGAGCTTTTAGCTCTTGAAAGCTGTGAAATGGAAAAGTAGGAAATAGCCAGCAAGGCCTTTGCTATTGCTGCGGCAGACATGGAAAACTAAAAGTGGATCAGAATCCCATTCGGTGCAGGAAAAGGGCAGGAAAGCTTGTGCAGAAGCATCTTTGCTTGCTGGGAAGAGAGAAAATCAGCAGGGCTTCTCCTCCTAGCAAGCCAAGAAACCACAAATTGGAAGTGTCACCTGCTCAGATGGCTAAAGCACTTGGATGCAGAGCGGGGAGGTTTGGCAGGGAAGCAGGCCTTGGGGTGAGCGCTGTCCTCTATGGATCTATGGAAGTGTGCCTGAAGGGCCCTGACGAGCCTCCCGTTGTCCAGGCTAAAGCTCCCTCAGCACCTCCTCCTTGGCCTTGCGCTCCACAGCCTTCCCCAGCTCCCGTGTCCTCCTCTGCACACGCTCCAGCCCCTCAAGGACTTTCTGCTTCACAGGGGCCCACAACTGGGCACAGCACTCCCAGCTGTGCCTGCAGCGCTGCCCAGCCCAGGGGGACGCTCCCTGCCCTGCTCCTGCTGCCCCACTCTTGCTGACACAGGCCAGGACGCCCTTGGCCTTCCTGGCTCCCTGGCCACGCGCTGGCCCACCTTCAGCTGCTCTTGACCGGCACCCCTGGGTCCTTTGGGCCCACGCAGCTCCCCCACCACAAACTTGCCCCTTTGACGTCAAATACAGCAGCCACAATTCCAAGATGTCCTTCCTCTTCTCAGCAACACAAGACAGCAGTCAAGGACTTGCAGCTTCACCCCCACCCGAGCCACTAATGCCATTTCCAAAGCTGCAGGCTTCATCCCAAAACGCACCCACAGCAACTTGCCCCTTGTGCTTTTTACCAGGCAAGAAGCCTTCCCTACAAGGCACTTGCTTCCTTTGGCCTCACCCCACAAGAATGGCCTGCCCCAGCTTCATGGACAATGCAATCATCTCCTTGCAGCTTATCAAAAGCCAAAAAAGACTGTACAAGCGAAGAACTGCTGCAGAAAACTGCAGAACACTTCCACAAGCCAAACACACCTTTGCACAAAGGGAAAACAACTAAAGAAAGCCCTGTGACCTCCAGCACGAGCACCTGTGCCCTTGGCCACGGCCCTGCAGAAGCCCAGAGACAGAGCTTCACTGAGCCAAGCAGGCAGAAGCTGAGCCGCAGCCCCCAGCTCTTGGGTGCCTCAAGGTGACAGGCCAAAGGCCAATTTCTAGCTGTCCCTGCCTGCAGGAAATGGCCGCGTCCTGCGGGATTCCAGCACTCAGCATCCTCAGCCAGCAACAGCAAGTGCTGGCTGCTCAGAAACTTGCAGCTCTGCCTTGCACTAAAGACAGCACCACCCACAACTGGCACTTACTCTCTTGGAAGCATCAGGCTCTGCTCTGACCACAGCTGCAGGCTCGTGGTCATCTTGCTCCTTTTGCTCCTCTTTGGCTTCTTCTCCAGGAGCAGAGGGAGCCGGGGCAGAGACTGCTGCTGCTTCTGTCATCTGTGGCAAGAGAGAAACATGAGGGACAGGCCGTTACCTATCGTTTAGCACCTCCTTTCTCCTGGCATCTACAACCACCTCTTTGAAGGAGAAATCATCAGCATTCTTAGCAATGGCATTCTAAGTCACTCCGGCCAGATTAAAATGGGCTAATTCAAGAGAACTCTGTTTGCCTAGGAATTTGATAGTCCTCCATGGCTGCTATCTGCAAGGCACAGTGCCTCTGCACAAGGGAGCTTTTAGCTCTTGAAAGCTGTGAAATGGAAAAGTAGGAAATAGCCAGCAAGGCCTTTGCTATTGCTGCGGCAGACATGGAAAACTAAAAGTGGATCAGAATCCCATTCGGTGCAGGAAAAGGGCAGGAAAGCTTGTGCAGAAGCATCTTTGCTTGCTGGGAAGAGAGAAAATCAGCAGGGCTTCTCCTCCTAGCAAGCCAAGAAACCACAAATTGGAAGTGTCACCTGCTCAGGTGGCTAAAGCCCTTGCATGCAGAGCGGGGATGTTTGGCAGGGAAGCAGGCCTTGGGGTGAGCGCTGTCCTCTATGGATCTATGGAAGTGTGCCTGAAGGGCCCTGACGAGCCTCCCGTTGTCCAGGCTAAAGCTCCCTCAGCACCTCCTCCTTGGCCTTGCGCTCCACAGCCTTCCCCAGCTCCCGTGTCCTCCTCTGCACACGCTCCAGCCCCTCAAGGACTTTCTGCTTCACAGGGGCCCACAACTGGGCACAGCACTCCCAGCTGTGGCCACAGCGCTGCCCAGCCCAGGGGGACGCTCACTGCCCTGCTCCTGCTGCCCCACTCTTGCTGACACAGGCCAGGACGCCCTTGGCCTTCTTGGCTCCCTGGCCACGCGCTGGCCCACCTTCAGCTGCTCTTGACCGGCACCCCTGGGTCCTTTGGGCCCACGCAGCTCCCCCACCACAAACTTGCCCCTTTGATGTCAAATACAGCACCCACAATTCCAAGATGTCCTTCCTCTTCTCAGCAACACAAGACAGCAGTCAAGGACTTGCAGCTTCACCCCCACCCGAGCCACTAATGCCATTTCCAAAGCTGCAGGCTTCATCCCAAAACGCATCCACAAAAACTCGCCCCTTCTGCTTTTTGCCTGACAAGAAGCCTTCCCTACAAGGCACTTGCTTCCTTTGGCCACACCCCACAAGAATGGCCTGCCCCAGCTTCATGGACAACGCAATCATCTACTTGCAGCTTATCAAAAGCCAAAAGAGACTGTACAAGCGAAGAACTGCTCCAGAAAACTGCAGAACACTTCCACAAGCCAAACACACCTTTGCACAAAGGGAAAACAACTAAAGAAAGCCCCGTGACCTCCAGCACGAGCACCTGTGCCCTTGGCCACGGCCCTGCAGAAGCCCAGAGACAGAGCTTCACTGAGCCAAGCAGGCAGAAGCTGAGCCGCAGCCCCCAGCTCTTGGGTGCCTCAAGGTGACAGGCCAAAGGCCAATTTCTAGCTGTCCCTGCCTGCAGGAAATGGCCGCGTCCTGCGGGATTCCAGCACTCAGCATCCTCAGCCAGCAACAGCAAGTGCTGGCTGCTCAGAAACTTGCAGCTCTGCCTTGCACTAAAGACAGCACCACCCACAACTGGCACTTACTCTCTTGGAACCATCAGGCTCTGCTGTGACCACAGCTGCAGGCTCGTGGTTGTCTTGCTCCTTTTGCTCCTCTTTGGCTTCTTCTCCAGGAGCAGAGGGAGCCAGGGCAGAGACTGCTGCTGCTTCTGTCATCTGTGGCAAGAGAGAAACATGAGGGACAGGCCGTTACCTATCGTTTAGCACCTCCTTTCTCCTGGCATCTACAACCACCTCTTTGAAGGAGAAATCATCAGCTTTCTTAGCAATGGCATTCTAAGTCACTCCGGCCAGATTAAAATGGGCTAATTCAAGAGAACTCTGTTTGCCTAGGAATTTGATAGTCCTCCATGGCTGCTATCTGCAAGGCACAGTGCCTCTGCACAAGGGAGCTTTTAGCTCTTGAAAGCTGTGAAATGGAAAAGTAGGAAATAGCCAGCAAGGCCTTTGCTATTGCTGCGGCAGACATGGAAAACTAAAAGTGGATCAGAATCCCATTCGGTGCAGGAAAAGGGCAGGAAAGCTTGTGCAGAAGCATCTTTGCTTGCTGGGAAGAGAGAAAATCAGCAGGGCTTCTCCTCCTAGCAAGCCAAGAAACCACAAATTGGAAGTGTCACCTGCTCAGGTGGCTAAAGCCCTTGCATGCAGAGCGGGGATGTTTGGCAGGGAAGCAGGCCTTGGGGTGAGCGCTGTCCTCTATGGATCTATGGAAGTGTGCCTGAAGGGCCCTGACGAGCCTCCCGTTGTCCAGGCTAAAGCTCCCTCAGCACCTCCTCCTTGGCCTTGCGCTCCACAGCCTTCCCCAGCTCCCGTGTCCTCCTCTGCACACGCTCCAGCCCCTCAAGGACTTTCTGCTTCACAGGGGCCCACAACTGGGCACAGCACTCCCAGCTGTGGCCGCAGCGCTGCCCAGCCCAGGGGGACGCTCACTGCCCTGCTCCTGCTGCCCCACTCTTGCTGACACAGGCCAGGACGCCCTTGGCCTTCCTGGCTCCCTGGCCACGCGCTGGCCCACCTTCAGCTGCTCTTGACCGGCACCCCTGGGTCCTTTGGGCCCATGCAGCTCCCCCACCACAAACTTGCCCCTTTGACGTCAAATACAGCAGCCACAATTCCAAGATGTCCTTCCTCTTCTCAGCAACACAAGACAGCAGTCAAGGACTTGCAGCTTCACCCCCACCCGAGCCACTAATGCCATTTCCAAAGCTGCAGGCTTCATCCCAAAACGCACCCACAGCAACTTGCCCCTTCTGCTTTTTGCCAGGCAAGAAGCCTTCCCTACAAGGCACTTGCTTCCTTTGGCCTCACCCCACAAGAATGGCCTGCCCCAGCTTCATGGACAACGCAATCATCTCCTTGCAGCTTATCAAAAGCCAAAAGAGACTGTACAAGCGAAGAACTGTTCCAGAAAACTGCAGAACACTTCCACAAGCCAAACACACCTTTGCACAAAGGGAAAACAACTAAAGAAAGCCCCGTGACCTCCAGCACGAGCACCTGTGCCCTTGGCCACGGCCCTGCAGAAGCCCAGAGACAGAGCTTCACTGAGCCAAGCAGGCAGAAGCTGAGCCGCAGCCCCCAGCTCTTGGGTGCCTCAAGGTGACAGGCCAAAGGCCAATTTCTAGCTGTCCCTGCCTGCAGGAAATGGCCGCGTCCTGCGGGATTCCAGCACTCAGCATCCTCAGCCAGCAACAGCAAGTGCTGGCTGCTCAGAAACTTGCAGCTCTGCCTTGCACTAAAGACAGCACCACCCACAACTGGCACTTACTCCCTTGGAAGCATCAGGCTCTGCTGTGACCACAGCTGCAGGCTCGTGGTCGTCTTGCTCCTTTTGCTCCTCTTTGGCTTCTTCTCCAGGAGCAGAGGGAGCCGGGGCAGAGACTGCTGCTGCTTCTGTCATCTGTGGCAAGAGAGAAACATGAGGGACAGGCCGTTACCTATCGTTTAGCACCTCCTTTCTCCTGGCATCTACAACCACCTCTTTGAAGGAGAAATCATCAGCTTTCTTAGCAATGGCATTCTAAGTCACTCTGGCCAGATTAAAATGGGCTAATTCAAGAGAACTCTGTTTGCCTAGGAATTTGATAGTCCTCCATGGCTGCTATCTGCAAGGCACAGTGCCTCTGCACAAGGGAGCTTTTAGCTCTTGAAAGCTGTGAAATGGAAAAGTAGGAAATAGCCAGCAAGGCCTTTGCTATTGCTGCGGCAGACATGGAAAAGTAAAAGTGGATCAGAATCCCATTCGGTGCAGGAAAAGGGCAGGAAAGCTTGTGCAGAAGCATCTTTGCTTGCTGGGAAGAGAGAAAATCAGCAGGGCTTCTCCTCCTAGCAAGCCAAGAAACCACAAATTGGAAGTGTCACCTGCTCAGGTGGCTAAAGCCCTTGCATGCAGAGCGGGGATGTTTGGCAGGGAAGCAGGCCTTGGGGTGAGCGCTGTCCTCTATGGATCTATGGAAGTGTGCCTGAAGGGCCCTGACGAGCCTCCCGTTGTCCAGGCTAAAGCTCCCTCAGCACCTCCTCCTTGGCCTTGCGCTCCACAGCCTTCCCCAGCTCCCGTGTCCTCCTCTGCACACGCTCCAGCCCCTCAAGGACTTTCTGCTTCACAAGGGCCCACAACTGGGCACAGCACTCCCAGCTGTGGCCACAGCGCTGCCCAGCCCAGGGGGACGCTCCCTGCCCTGCTCCTGCTGCCCCACTCTTGCTGACACAGGCCAGGACGCCCTTGGCCTTCCTGGCTCCCTGGCCACGCGCTGGCCCACCTTCAGCTGCTCTTGACCGGCACCCCTGGGTCCTTTGGGCCCACGCAGCTCCCCCACCACAAACTTGCCCCTTTGACGTCAAATACAGCAGCCACAATTCCAAGATGTCCTTCCTCTTCTCAGCAACACAAGACAGCAGTCAAGGACTTGCAGCTTCACCCCCACCCGAGGCACTAATGCCATTTCCAAAGCTGCAGGCTTCATCCCAAAACGCATCCACAAAAACTCGCCCCTTCTGCTTTTTGCCAGGCAAGAAGCCTTCCCTACAAGGCACTTGCTTCCTTTGGCCTCACCCCACAAGGATGGCCTGCCCCAGCTTCATGGACAATGCAATCATCTCCTTGCAGCTTATCAAAAGCCAAAAGAGACTGTACAAGCGAAGAACTGCTCCAGAAAACTGCAGAACACTTCCACAAGCCAAACACACCTTTGCACAAAGGGAAAACAACTAAAGAAAGCCCCGTGACCTCCAGCACGAGCACCTGTGCCCTTGGCCACGGCCCTGCAGAAGCCCAGAGACAGAGCTTCACTGAGCCAAGCAGGCAGAAGCTGAGCCGCAGCCCCCAGCTCTTGGGTGCCTCAAGGTGACAGGCCAAAGGCCAATTTCTAGCTGTCCCTGCCTGCAGGAAATGGCCGCGTCCTGCGGGATTCCAGCACTCAGCATCCTCAGCCAGCAACAGCAAGTGCTGGCTGCTCAGAAACTTGCAGCTCTGCCTTGCACTAAAGACAGCACCAGCCACAACTGGCACTTACTCTCTTGGAAGCATCAGGCTCTGCTGTGACCACAGCTGCAGGCTCGTGGTCGTCTTGCTCCTTTTGCTCCTCTTTGGCTTCTTCTCCAGGAGCAGAGGGAGCCAGGGCAGAGACTGCTGCTGCTTCTGTCATCTGTGGCAAGAGAGAAACATGAGGGACAGGCCGTTACCTATCGTTTAGCACCTCCTTTCTCCTGGCATCTACAACCACCTCTTTGAAGGAGAAATCATCAGCATTCTTAGCAATGGCATTCTAAGTCACTCCGGCCAGATTAAAATGGGCTAATTCAAGAGAACTCTGTTTGCCTAGGAATTTGATAGTCCTCCATGGCTGCTATCTGCAAGGCACAGTGCCTCTGCACAAGGGAGCTTTTAGCTCTTGAAAGCTGTGAAATGGAAAAGTAGGAAATAGCCAGCAAGGCCTTTGCTATTGCTGCGGCAGACATGGAAAAGTAAAAGTGGATCAGAATCCCATTCGGTGCAGGAAAAGGGCAGGAAAGCTTGTGCAGAAGCATCTTTGCTTGCTGGGAAGAGAGAAAATCAGCAGGGCTTCTCCTCCTAGCAAGCCAAGAAACCACAAATTGGAAGTGTCACCTGCTCAGGTGGCTAAAGCACATGGATGCAGAGCGGGGAGGTTTGGCAGGGAAGCAGGCCTTGGGGTGAGCGCTGTCCTCTATGGATCTATGGAAGTGTGCCTGAAGGGCCCTGACGAGCCTCCCGTTGTCCAGGCTAAAGCTCCCTCAGCACCTCCTCCTTGGCCTTGCACTCCACAGCCTTCCCCAGCTCCTGTGTCCTCCTCTGCACATGCTCCAGCCCCTCAAGGACTTTCTGCTTCACAGGGGCCCACAACTGGGCACAGCACTCCCAGCTGTGGCCGCAGCGCTGCCCAGCCCAGGGGGACGCTCCCTGCCCTACTCCTGCTGCCCTACTCTTGCTGACACAGGCCAGGACGCCCTTGGCCTTCTTGGCTCCCTGGCCACGCGCTGGCCCACCTTCAGCTGCTCTTGACCGGCACCCCTGGGTCCTTTGGGCCCACGCAGCTCCCCCACCACAAACTTGCCCCTTTGACTTCAAAGACAGCAGCCACAATTCCAAGATGTCCTTCCTCTTCTCAGCAACACAAGACAGCAGTCAAGGACTTGCAGCTTCACCCCCACCCGAGGCACTAATGCCATTTCCAAAGCTGCAGGCTTCATCCCAAAACGCACCCACAGCAACTTGCCCCTTCTGCTTTTTGCCAGGCAAGAAGCCTTCCCTACAAGGCACTTGCTTCCTTTGGCCTCACCCCACAAGAATGGCCTGCCCCAGCTTCATGGACAACGCAATCATCTCCTTGCAGCTTATCAAAAGCCAAAAGAGACTGTACAAGCGAAGAACTGTTCCAGAAAACTGCAGAACACTTCCACAAGCCAAACACACCTTTGCACAAAGGGAAAACAACTAAAGAAAGCCCCGTGACCTCCAGCACGAGCACCTGTGCCCTTGGCCACGGCCCTGCAGAAGCCCAGAGACAGAGCTTCACTGAGGCAAGCAGGCAGAAGCTGAGCCGCAGCCCCCAGCTCTTGGGTGCCTCAAGGTGACAGGCCAAAGGCCAATTTCTAGCTGTCCCTGCCTGCAGGAAATGGCCGCGTCCTGCGGGATTCCAGCACTCAGCATCCTCAGCCAGCAACAGCAAGTGCTGGCTGCTCAGAAACTTGCAGCTCTGCCTTGCACTAAAGACAGCACCACCCACAACTGGCACTTACTCTCTCGGAAGCATCAGGCTCTGCTGTGACCACAGCTGCAGGCTTGTGGTCGTCTTGCTCCTTTTGCTCCTCTTTGGCTTCTTCTCCAGGAGCAGAGGGAGCCGGGGCAGAGACTGCTGCTGCTTCTGTCATCTGTGGCAAGAGAGAAACATGAGGGACAGGCCGTTACCTATGGTTTAGAACCTCCTTTCTCCTGGCATCTACAACCACCTCTTGGAAGGAGAAATCATCAGCTCTCTTAGCAATGGCATTCTAAGTCACTCCGACCAGATTGAAATGGGCTAATTCAAGAGAACTCTGTTTGCCTAGGAATTTGATAGTCCTCCATGGCTGCTATCTGCAAGGCACAGTGCCTCTGCACAAGGGAGCTTTTAGCTCTTGAAAGCTGTGAAATGGAAAAGTAGGAAATAGCCAGCAAGGCCTTTGCTATTGCTGCGGCAGACATGGAAAACTAAAAGTGGATCAGAATCCCATTCGGTGCAGGAAAAGGGCAGGAAAGCTTGTGCAGAAGCATCTTTGCTTGCTGGGAAGAGAGAAAATCAGCAGGGCTTCTCCTCCTAGCAAGCCAAGAAACCACAAATTGGAAGTGTCACCTCCTCAGATGGCTAAAGCACTTGGATGCAGAGCGGGGAGGTTTGGCAGGGAAGCAGGCCTTGGGGTGAGCGCTGTCCTCTATGGATCTATGGAAGTGTGCCTGAAGGGCCCTGACGAGCCTCCCGTTGTCCAGGCTAAAGCTCCCTCAGCACCTCCTCCTTGGCCTTGCGCTCCACAGCCTTCCCCAGCTCCCATGTCCTCCTCTGCACACGCTCCAGCCCCTCAAGGACTTTTTGCTCACAGGGGCCCACAACTGGGCACAGCACTCCCAGCTGTGGCCGCAGCGCTGCCCAGCCCAGGGGGACGCTCACTGCCCTGCTCCTGCTGCCCCACTCTTGCTGACACAGGCCAGGACGCCCTTGGCCTTCTTGGCTCCCTGGCCACGCGCTGGCCCACCTTCAGCTGCTCTTGACCGGCACCCCTGGGTCCTTTGGGCCCACGCAGCTCCCCCACCACAAACTTGCCCCTTTGACTTTAAATACAATATCCACAATTTTAATTTGTCCTTCTTGTTGTACAACCACATCTTTTTAGGAAGTTTCCTGATGTTTGATAGGAATAAAAGTCTAAGTCACTGTGGCTTTATGAAAATGGGCTAATTGAACTCTATAGGAAATTGCTGTTTATTAAGTATTCATCCGTGTTTGGTGTTAGCAAATAATATTCTCTCTGCAAATCTTAGTTTGTAAGACTTCAAGGCTCTGAGATGGAAATTAGGAAATATCCAGATTTGCCTTGTTTTTTGTTGTTGAAGGAATGAAAATGGTTTTTCTTTTGGCCTGCATGGCTGGCCCTGAACAGTCTACTTGTTCTGGCTAAGCTCACAGCGTACTCTACAATACCTAAACACCACCAAGATGAAATTTTCCTTGCTCACTTACCTTAGCATCAGCACCGCTGAATACATGCTTCACGTGACCTGTAGTGGGCAAGGGAAAATGAAGCAGATGCTGTCAGAAAACTGCCTGGGCTGGTGAATCCCACAGAACAAGAATTGCAAACAGAGAGTATTTTCCGCTTCACAACATCCCTCCAGGAGACACATTTCATTCACGCAACCAGCAAGAGATCAGGACCATATTCTTGGTCGTGCCTACACTTTGGCCTGTTTAGCTGGTAAATTAATATAAACGTGATCAAGAAAATGCAAATTGTTCTTTCACACTCAATGCTCCTGTTCTACCGAACAGATAACACATCTTTAAAAATTCTCTCCTTCCAGTGCCCTTTTTTTTTTTTATTAATCAGTTGTATGCACTAATTCTCATTAACTTGCTGGAAACAGTTGCCCAGAAAAGCTTCCCCAAAATTCCACTGAGCTGTGGCAGCTCTATTGTGACGCAGCACAGCAGCAGCTCCAGGGTTCAGGAGCAGATACTCACTGCTTTGGAGTTAGCATTTCATTGCAAAGGGAATCACTATTTTAGCACTTAGACAAGGGTCAAGTTAGGCTCTCAAATCCTTTCATGACAAAATGTAGAAAGAAAGAAGCTTTCTCTGAATTCTGGGAACAACTGCAGAGTTTTTAGAAGGCCTTCCAAGGAGTTCTCCAGTTTATATTTTCAAAGCTGTCTTGCTTGTCCCAGCAATCTGAGGAAATGACAGACTCTGCTGCCTCAGATTCTCCTGTGGAGGGACCAGAACCCCTGCAGGTTCCCTTGCAAATGCTGCCCCTGTGCCTACAGACACCCCCTTTTTAGCTGAATCTCTTGACAGGAGCTTTCCCAAACCAGTGGCACCCTAATGCTCCTTCTGTTTCAAAATAACTCGGTCACTAAGAGCAGGAAGACATACAAAAGCCAGGTTCGGTTACACCCAGGGAAAACCTCTACTTACGTGCCAGGTTAGTCAGGTAATAGGCGGAATAAGAAACGCCGTAAACAGTGACAAATGCAGCAGCAAATTGCTCAATCATTGTAGCACTGCTGCGCAGATTCACTCCAACACGAGAAAAAACAAGGCTCTTGTCAGTGTGCAGCTGCCCACTGACACGTGCCTCAACCAAGAGGATGCACTGAGCATCCTGCACTGAGCAAGGCCTAGGGCTGCTCTGACGCTGAGGCCTTTTGTGCACCACAGCAACCTTCTGATGTCACCATGACCGCATGGCAACCATGCCCTGACATCACAATGCAAACCCTCTATATTGGCCTGTGAATTGATGCAAAGCAATAACCAACCATCTGTACAGCAAACGCTAAATAGCCTGGGAAGTTCTCCTCTGTCACAAAGTAGCACAAATTCCCTTTGTGGGCCAAACCCTGCTGTTCAAGGGATCCAAGAGTAACTCCAAGAGCGCACCAAGTACCTACAGCCTGTACCCCAACGAAGCACCGAGATGGGACCCAAGCAAAGGAAAGCTGACCAAGAGAATAGCCCAAAGCACTGCACATCTGAGAAATGACCCTCACTTTTAAAATGTTAAAGGTTTAATAAACCTTAACAGAGGACTGAATAAGGAAAAATTGCAGCACTGGGAGTCTCTATGACCATTACGAGCAGCTCATCTACAAAACAGATGCTCTGCCTTTTATACCCTTAGCCCCTCCAAAGTTTTATCAGTCAACTCTTTCTCTGCTGTCCACTGGTGGAGATTACTTTCTTACATCTTGATTGGAGGTCAGGTGTTGTTACACCGCGCCTCCTGGTCACAAGCCGGCCCTCCCCAAAAGCCCTGACTACCAAGGCTGTTACAAGGGGGAGGGCAAATAAGGCTATGGGAGGATATATTACAATAACATCACTATACATTGTAACATCCACATACTATCTACCTCTTAATTGGGAGAGCCAACTGTTACATTACTCATCTAGAACACACAGAACCAGGAGAGAAGGCACTGTTGGCATAACAGCTGAAATAATTCCTCACAAATCTCCCACATATTTACACGTTTCCTGGATATGCCCAGGGCTCCTGAGCATGTACATCTCTGCCTTTCTTCCCCTTTGGAAGCAGTCAAACTGGCAGCATCTGCCTGCCCGCAGGAGCTGCTCCAAGCTGGAATGCGACTGGCAATGCTGATTTCCAGAGGCTTCTGTGTCCCAGGAGAAGCCAAGGCAGGAGTGGGTTGAAAGGCACTGGAGCTGCTGCTGCTGCTCTGTGCCAGAGAGCCCTGGCTGGGCAGGGCACGGTGCCCACTGCGCTGCGGGCTCTTTCTCCTGGCAGAGCTGGGCACACCTGGGAACAAGGCATGGCAGCTTGTGGGGAAATCAAGGGGTTTGTGGGGGCTGCATTGCTCTGCACACAGCCAGGCCACCTGTGGCACAGAGTTCTGGCGCCTAAAAAGATGAAGCAGAGGGGAATAGCTGGAAAAGGTTTCATTTTGACCTTTCTTACCTGCTCACAGAAGTTGCCAAAATGAAAGTTACCAAGCAGGGCCTGATCCCTGCTGCCAGCTCAGGCTTAGAAAGGAGGCATTTGTTTATTTCAGTACTCGGTGCATAGGGAATCACTTCCCTAACACCTGCACACCCAGCAATCTCACTTACTAGTTTGTATCCATGCAACTAAGACAGAGTCAATACTTTGCTGAAACTCACAGGCTAAACATTACTCCCAATTCTTTGACGTATTTAAATCATTTCTCAGAATTGATTGACAGCAGAGTAGGAGTATCCTGTAGGTCCCTGGTGGTCATTGCCACAGGTTCAGGAGGAGACTCATGCACAAAATAATCTAAGACACAACTGGGCTTGCAAAGCAAATTTATTCCATTAGTTCCAGTGGCAAATAATACATACCAACCCCTGGATTCCCAAAAATCCGCTGAGCAGGAGAGGGAGATGGAGCGTGGTGCTTGGTGTGGGGGGGGCAGGTAGGCAGTGCACTTCCAGGATCTCCCCTGGATCAAAAGGGTGTGCATCTCGTCCTTCTCACCCCTCCAGCCCAGAACCAGGCCTTGTATCTCCTGCGCAGGAGCGGAATTTTCCCAGTTACAGCATCAGCTCACACATGGCCGGCGCGTGAGATGAAGCCGCGGTGGCTCCCGATACCGACCCCATGCCAACAACAGCTCCCTTATGCATTGTTCCCCTTTCAAACCTTAACTGCCCACCCATTGACCAATACATTGCTTCTCCTTCAAGGATCATGTTCCCACCTGTAATAAATAAAAAGGTCTTCATCAAAACGAGCATTGAAGGAGATAAGAATTTGAACTGAGTAGGGAATTTCAAGGTGTGGGAGGAGAAGGGGGGGGGGGGCCGAGGGAACAGCAAGTATCCTGCTTAAGAATTGTGCAGATGCAACTAGCATAGAAGACTGTGTAACTAATTATACACAAGTTAACTTTTAGGCCAAGGACAATCTGCAAGGAAGATGAGGAGCCTTCATCCCTACGACCACCAAGGGCAGAAAAAAAAAGACCCCCTAGCAACCAATTCCAGAGGCGCAGAGTGCATTGAGAGAAAATACATCAACCGGAAAGAAAAAAAAAAAAAAAAAAAAATTATAAAAACAAAAAGGGCAAAGGGAGAGGGCGCGCTGTGGTAGAGCAGAGACTCTCCGGACGCCCAGCGCTGTCTTTTGCTCATTACCACTTCCTTAATAAATTCTTGTTAATCGATTTATCTATAATTGGGCTCCCCAATTGAATTTGTCCATAACAAATTTGGTGCAGTGACTCGGATGAGGGCGACCGGGTGGGAATTCCTCATCAGGGAGGCGCCCCGCTGCCTCTGCAGCGGGCCTGGTGCAGGCTTTGCCTTCCCAGACCCTTACCAATGAACCTAAATTTGGTATTAAGCAAAAGGGATACCGGTAACCCCATAATCTTTGTGCACAAAGCCTGGGTGAAGACACAGAACAGCTGAGTATAAAAGTGGGAATCCTCTCGGTTGGGGTTGGGATCCCAGGACATAACCTATGAGACGTCCCTTTAGGACGAGGCAAGTGTGGACCTCTAAGTAGTGCGGTTTCCAGACCCCGAGAGGGGCTGGGCCACAAACGGGGCCGCGAGTGTGTGTGTGCATGAAGGTGTCCTGGAAGATGGGACAGAGGAAAAGCAAGCCCTCTGATTCCATGGGGATGGGGACCCCGGTAAAGCTTCCCCAGATACCACCTGACAGTCCGTTAGGTCTAATGATAAAATCTTGGGATGAATATCCTTCAAGAAAAGGGAAGGATAGGGCAGAAATGGTACATTATTGTATGGAAGTATGGGGAGGGAAACAGATCCGTGGTGATAATTCATTTTGGCCAGTGTCTGGAAGCTTTGAGGACTGGATTTGCCAGACATTAAACATTTATGGAAACTCTAAAGAACCTTTTGATATGGAAGAGAGCTAGTTTGCGGCTCTCTGGATAGTGGGGGAAACAAGAGCAAAACTTTTTGCCTTAAGCACCCAGGGAGGGAAAAAGAAAAATAAAAAGCCTGAGGAAGTTCCAACTGCACCCCCCTCTACCATACATACCTCCCCCTCCTCCACCCCCACCAGTACCACCCATAGTCTACCCCGATTTGGATCAAGGGGGAGATTTTGATAACCAAGAGGTAGAAATCCCGGAGCCGGTCTCTGAGGAAAATCGCCGCGTTACTCGTAGCCTAACACGGGGGGAAAGAGAAAGGGAAGGGCAAGCTCTATATCCACTAAGGGAAGTAGCTTTGGGAATGATCCCTAACCCCAATGCTGGTCAGCAGGGACAACCAGCCCAAATTCCAGGAATAGGTTATGTGGAGGTACCTCTCAACTCAGGAGATGGGAGGGAGTTCAAGAAAGAAATGGGACACCTATTGGAAGACCCCCTCGGAGTTGCAGAGCGGGTGGATCAGTTTCTGGGGCCCAACGTGTGTACGTGGGACGAAATGTAGTCAATACTGGGGATTCTATTCACATCTGAGAAGCGAGGGATGATCAGGATGGCCGGTATGAGGATTTGGGATAGAGACCATCAGGCAGGACCCCAAGCAGATGCTAAGTGGCCTTTACAGCGTCCTAATTGGGATAAACAGGATCCCCTGCATAGGACACATATGGCAGACTGAAGAACAATTCTTATCCAAGGCATCAGAGACTCAGTCCCTGTCGTGGTTTGACATGGAAGTGAATTTTTTTTTCCAGGAAGTTGGGTCAAACCAATCAGTGGTCAGGTTTGGATATTGGCACCTGGAGTGACCACTGAAAGTATGGACACGCCTCTGAGAACACAGGGGGTTAAAAGCAAGAACTCCCAGGGGAACTGTCTCTTTGGTTCCGGTGGTCAGAGAGTGCAGGCTCTCCCCTGCCCAGCCATGGGCTGGGTGGGGGAGGGGAAGCCACGCGGCCTTGTCCAGGTAGGCCGAGGGGCTGAGGGTCTGGAACCCAGCCAGCTCCTGTGGACGGAAGGGTGGAGAGAAGTGGAGATGCCTTTGTTCCCCCCCCCCCCCCCCCCAGAGGGAAAGTGACAGAGAGCCTGGAAATTTCCAGCGGCACCTGGAAATTTGCCGGCAGAGGAGAAGGAGAAAGGGGGGGGATGATGCCCAGCGTGGGAGACGGAACACTGGACCGAGATTTCAGCCGTCCAGAGAGTCTGAACGTTTAACCCTTTCCAGGAAATGAGGGCTTTGTAAAATATTACTCCTCCTTGATTTGTAGTGGAAGAGAGACAGTCCGGGACCTGAGATGTTAGAAGAAGAAATATTTAGGTGGGAGGAGATGATGAAGTAGCTTTTGCCTGGACTTTTCTTGTTAGCCATGGACTGAACCAAAATCTCCTGCAATAGAGACTGCATTTTAGGGGGATGCAGTGGTGACCCAAGGAAACCTGCTTCAGCAACCACCAGCACAGGAATGGCAAGAACAGAAGAAAGCTGAGGAGGGAATGGTGATGCCCTCTGTCTTCAGGAAGATGATCTCAGTTCTTGGACCCTTGGCCCCAGGGGAAAATGGGGGGGGACTGTAGTCCCAGGATGAGAAGCTGAACTGTTTTGTCTTTGGGTCCGTGGCAAAGCATCCTTAAAGGAGCCCTATGAGCAGTCTGTCCATGCACGGTGGTGAGAGCACTGTGACATGGAATGGAGAGTGTCACACTGGCAGATTTTCTCCGGGCGGTTGCCATGTGTGACAGGGAAACACAGGAGGTGGCAACTGTGTTTCCTGGGGGGTCTGTGGTGCAAGAGAGACTTCTCTCTCCCTTGATAGTTTGAGTATTGATTATCTGAAGGGTGGTAATTTGATCAGGAATCCCGGGTGATGTTTCATAGGGGGTGTTTTGGAAATTGGGAGGAGGAGGGGTGTGTGTTTTAAAAGGTCTTCATCCTGGATTTAGTCTGTGTGTCTTGTGTAGAAGTAGTTTAATAAAGTTTTTTTTCCCTTTGTTACTAAGCTTGGGCCTGCTCTGCTCTGTTCCTGATAACATCTCACAGCATTTATTTGGGAAGGTGTATTTTCATGGGGGCGCTGGCATTGCGCCAGTGTCCAACCATGACAGTTCCTAAGGGGCAGAACGTGAATAAAGCTTTTTGTGAGAGTCAAAAGAAAGATGAGGATCCCACGGAATGGTTAGGACGGCTCCAGACATCTTTTCAGCTGTACTCCGGAGTAAACCCTGACACTCCGGAAGGACAGATGTTGTTAAAGGCCCAATTCGTGGCCAGAGCCTGGCCTGTCATTAGGAGAAAGTTGGAAAAGATTGAGGATTGTCACGGTAGAGGCCTGGAAGAGTTGTTGCGGGAAGGTCAGAAAGTGTATGTCCGGAGAGAGGAAGAAGGACAGAGGAAAGGAGCGAGAGTAACGATGGCTGTGGTACGTGAAGGGCAGAAGGGAACGCCTCATCGGTTCCAGGGAAGTAAGCTGAGCGGCCAGAGGGTGGAAGGAGGGAGAAGAGAAAAGGAGGGTGGACAGGGAAGCTGCTTTTATTGTGGTAAGAGAGGGCATTTTCGGCGGGAATGCAGAAAAAGGTTGGCAGATGAAAAGTAATTCAAGGAAGATTGAGGAAGTCAGGGGCTCTATTTGCTGGGGACCCAGGAAAGAACAGAGCCCCTGGTAAAACTGAGAATTGGTCCCCAGCAGCAAGAATAGGAGTTCCTTGTGGACTCAGGAGCCAAGAGATCAACGGTTCAAACCCTTCCCTCAGGGTGTAAATTATCAAGAGAAACAATACAGGTAGCTGGGGCAAAAGGGGAAGCCTTTAAAGTGCCTGTAATTAAAGACGTGATTTTTGAAACCAGCTCCAAAATAGGTATAGGGTCACTGCTATTCGTTCCAGAGGCTGACTATAACTTACTGGGACGAGATTTGATGATTGAATTAGGAATTGGAATCGACATAAATGACAAAAAGCTACTATTAAATTATGTTCTCTTTGGGTAGAGGACGAACAGAAAATTAACCCTGAAGTATGGTATACCCCAGAAACGGCAGGCCGACTGGACATAAAGCCCTTTGAAGTAATGTTAAGGAATCCTGAAGTCCCAGTTTGAGTTAAGCAATACCCAATTCCAAATGAAGGAAGGAAAGGGGTCAAACCTGAAACCGAATGATTAAAAGCACAAGGGTTATTAGAACCCTGCATGTCCCCTTTTAATACTCCTATCCTTCCTGTTAAAAAACCCAATGGGAAATACCGTTTGGTACATGATTTAGAAGAAAGGAACAAAAGGACGGTAGAAAGATTCCCGGTAGTAGCTAACCCTTATACTTTATTAAGTCAGTTAGGCCCCGAATATCAGTGGTATAGTGTTATAGATTTAAAGGATGCATTCTGGGCATGTCCCCTCCAAGAGAGTTGTAGGGACTATTTTGCCTTTGAATGGGAAGACCCAGACACCCACAGGGTACTCCCACAAGGATTTACAGAGTCCCCTAATTTATTTGGCCAGGCACTGGAGCAGTTACTTACAGGTTTTCAATTGAGAGAAGGGGCTGTCCTGATTCAGAATGTAGATGACTTGTTAATAGCTGGAAAAGAAGAGGAAGTTGCCAGGGAAGAGAGTATGAGATTACTCAATTTTCTAAGCCTGAAAGGACTCAAAGTGTCAAAATCCAAACTACAATTTGTGGAAAAAGAGGTGAAGTATCTCGGACATAGACTGAGTCAAGGAATGAAGAAATTAGACCCGGAAAGGGTTAAGGGAATCTTGGCTATGCCAAGGCCAAGGACGAAGCGGGAGGTTAGACAGCTGCTAGGATCATCTGGGTACTGTAGACAATGGATAGAGGGATTTAGCAGGAAAGTAAAATTCCTATATGAGAAACTAACAAAAGAAGGCTTGCTTAGGTGGACTCAGGAAGATGAGGAAAAACTACAGGACCTTAAGGCAGAATTAGTAAATGCACCGGTTCTCAGTCTTCCTGATATAAAAAGGCCCTTTTATCTTTCTGTAAACATTGAGGATGGAACAGCATACGGAGTATTAGCTCAAGATTGGGCAGGGAGGAAAAAAACCAGTGGCTTCTTTGTCAAAACTGCTAGACCCAGTATCTAGGGGTTGGCCCACTTGTTTACAAACAATAGTTGCAGCAGCACTGTTAGTAGAGGAAACAGTAAAAATAACCTTTGGAGGGGAATTACATGTACTATCTCCCCACAACATTCAAGGAGTGTTACAGCAAAAAGCAGAGAAATGGATCACAGATGCTAGGCTCCTAAAATATGAGGGAATCCTGATTTCTTCACCAAAATTAAGCTTAGAAACCACTTCCCTCCAAAACCCTACTCAATTTCTGTACGGAGAACCTAGCAAAAACTTGACACACGATTGCCTAAAAGTTCTTGAAGAACAGACAAAGATAAGGCCTGATTTGGAGGAAGAAGAACTAGAAGATGGTGAGAAATTATTTGTGGATGGATCGTCTCGAGTAATAGATGGAAAAAGAAAATCAGGTTACGCTGTAATTGATGGAAAAACCTTGAAGGTAATAGAATCAGGGCCATTAAGCTCAGGGTGGTCGGCACAGGCTTGTGAGTTATATGCAGTATTACGGGCCTTAGAGCTGTTAAAAGGAAAGGTTGGAACCATTTATACAGAGTCAAAATATGCTTATAATACAGACATTTGGAAAGGGTAATACATACATTTGGAAAGATATGGGAAGAAAGGGGCTTGATTACTTCACAGGGAAAGGGATTAATTCGTGAGGCTTTAATTAGGAGAGTACTGAGAGCTTTAAGGTTGCCTGAAGGAATCGCTGTAGTTCATGTAAAAGGCCACCCGAGGGGGATATGTAACCAAATAAGGGGAAACAATGTCGCTGATCAAGAGGCCAAAAATGCGGCTCTTAGAGCGTTAAAAGAAACTGTAATTACCAAAAGGGTTAGGGAAGACTGCCCCGATTGTGCAGCTGATTTAGAGGGCAAACGTTGTCATGACTGTTGGAAAGATTTTGGGATGTGTGGAATAAATTGTGCTTGCGAGAATCCCCACAAGAAGTATTGTATACTACACGGACCAATCCAGATATTGGTGTTCACCGAAAAGGAGCAGGAAAAACTAAGAGAAATGGGGATCATAGAGAAGGGAAATAGAAAAGAATTACCAGATGGCCGTGAGGTACTCCCAAAGTCAGTGGCTTGAAAAATCCTGGAAGCAATTCACACAAAAACACATTGGGGTACCCAGGCATTAATAGACCAAATTGCAATTAAACGCACTTGTATGGGGATGCACACCTTAGCTAAACAAATAACACAACAATGCCTAACCTGTCAAGGGGTCAACAAGAGGCAATGGAGACAAAGGGAAATGGGGGGACGGGAATTGGCACATAGAGCGTTTTCCCACATTCAAATTGATTTTACTGATTTGCCTAAAGTAGGAAGATATAAACACTTATTGGTGATAATAGATCACTTGACTCACTTTGTAGAGGCATTCCCTACCTCCAACTACACAAACAGTAGTAAAAATACTATTAGAAGAGATAATCCCCCGCTACGGACTAGCAGAAGTAATAGACTCAGACAGAGGGCCACACTTTGCCTCCAAAATAATTAAAGAAGTAGGAACAAAGCGGCAATATCATACTCCCTGGCATCCACAAAGCTCGGGTAAAGTGGAAAGGGTAAATGGAAGTCTAGATGTAAATGGTAGAATGAAGACCCTAACATGTGTGAACGAAGGAACAGAGACAGCAAATGCTCACAGTTCATGCTCAGAAACCTGGAGGATAATGACAACATTACAGGCAGTTGTTGCTATCTACACACGTAACTTCTCAGCCCTCACGGCGCTGACAGGAGTATGATCCTGAGCATCCTGATGAATATGCAAAGTCTGAATATCTATGAGTACTTTGGAGATGGTCAATAAGGAATCACTGCTCAGTGTCACTTCTAAAGAAGGGACACCAGGGTATCAATTAAAAACTAGCAGCAGGCAGTCCTTTACCCACGGACAAACAACTTTGCATGCTGGTGCTACGTGGCAGAAAGAGCAATTCAGTTCATGGGGGAACAACAACCTGGACCTAATGTAAGTTCTGGGACATTCTTGAGGGCCGCTTTTCTGTATCTTGGGAAATTACTCCAAGAAAATACATGCTGACTCTTTATTTACTGCAGAGAAGAAGTATTAGCCATTGTTCAAGATGATACTGGACTAGCCTAGAAATATTACCCAGTTGTTTTGGCTGGGGAATAGTTGGCTGCTATAGGTTTGCACTTCACTCTTAACATACAGGACGGCTGAAATGTGCAAAATAAAAACAAATCTCAAGCATTTATCACCTGCCTTTTCTCTAGATAGCACTGGCTTTTGAAATCCACACCATTTTCAGCATTGTAACACAACTCAGTGCATCAAAAGACTTCTATAAAAGCAGAGCAAGGAACATAAAACCATGATTAACCATGATACATGAAATAAAGAAGTTATTAATAAGCTTTTAACAGAAATTCTTTAAAAAATAGAAAAAATAATTTTAACAAACACCAGCAGCTTCTGGCACAGAGGTATGCCCTGAAGTACCTCCTTTCAATTGAATTTATAATACACGTTTTGCATTATCTTTGTGCTACGGTTTCCTAACTTGAAGTTTTCTTTGTAGTCTCAGTAGGTAATTTTGAGTCAATAAAATAGATGGACTGTATTTTGAATTATCACAAACCAGGAAAAAACATGTTCTTGTGTTGATTAAGGTCTTCTTTCTTTGTCTCACTTAGAAAGCACATCCTTATTTTCTTACATTTGATGCAAAGTCACAGAAAAAGACAGGAACTTTAGAAATTTGGCATGTATCTGCCCTATGAAATCTAACTTCATTTTCAAAGACATAGGTCTAAAACTGCCTCATCATACTATCTCTCCTTTCCTTCACACGTCATTTGGGAATGGGCATTCAACACAACATAAGCAATACTTAAAAACTTAATGGATTTGATTTTGACTTGACACAACAGTAGGACAAAGGGAATTCCCAGTGCTCTCTTAAGTCTCAGGAATATGGCAGTCTAAACAGATGGACTCATTTTAAAACACCTAACAGAAACTGTAAAATGCATCAACATTTCAATCTACAATAGCTTTTACAAGGTTTATTAACAGCTAATTTTTTACAGTATTTGTCATAAAAAGAATGTCAAAACTTCTGTGATCTTTGTTACTTGACATGCACTAGCTGTCAGCCTACTATAAGAAAATAGTACTCTAAAATTTACCTATTACATATGTTAGAATAACACTAGGAAGTTTACTTGTCACAGAAGCTTTTAACCACTCATACCTCTTTCACCTTGCCTGAGCCAATAACAAATACCACATCATTGACTGTTATGCTGGTTTCTGCTGTATTTGTAGAAAGAATCTGCAATTAAAACAACCAGAACTATAGTTAAAAGCAAGACAAAAGAGATTAATACAATATCTGGCAAAGTCCTCTAAAACGTACTATCTTGCGCACAGCAGGAGGTGACTTTCTTCTGATCCAAAGTCGGAGTATTTGAATGAAGCATGAAAACCTGATATCTAATGCACATTTAAGTGTTTTTGAAAGACACAGTGAAAACCTCAACCATAGAGGCTTTACCTGTGCGCATGGTCAGCAAATCTCCTGTCATCAAAAAGAATGCGGTCCCTCAAGCTATCTCATCATATCCAGGAAGAAATATTAAAATCGCTCCTGAAAGAGAAGCAGGTTTGCAGAGTTAAGCAGCAAATTCGCTTAAAATATCCATCAGTACTGTGCAGAGTAGCATTTGGAAGGTTTTACCTATGTAGTGTTTCCAAAAGAAGGGCAGGATTCATCAAAGGCTCAAAGTACAATCATTGGCTGGGAGTGTGTGTTTATACTTACCGGTCTCACAACTATGACAGATGTTATGAAGTGAGTGCATAATGAGGTCCAGATCCACCTTTTCATCAAAACTGTGATGATAAGCTGTCAGTAGTTCTCTGTCCTCTGCGCTAAGCTCACTAGCACTTGCTCAGACCAGGGAGCTTTCATCCAGATTTCCAAAACCTGCTGAAGCAAATAGAAAAATGCACAGACCAGACCAGAATCAAGGCTGTTTGTTTCAGGTTTGCATTCAGCCACCAACTAAGCTTAGATCAACACCAACAAGACTACTCCTTTCCAATTTTAATTTTCAAGTGTAGCAGAACAGCACCTCCAAAATACTCTTACTGTTCACTGGTTTAAGTGCAATCCAACAAAGCATGAAACTTCAATTTTTAGCATAACTTTCAGTTCTTACTCTTTGTTGAAACACAGCCATAAGCAAAGTGTCAGAACTCAAAGTATAAAGACACTACTTGTTTACCTGTTAAATAAAAAGTATTTCAAAGCAATGTTTTCCCAAATGTTTTCCTCCCATAAGTAGGTACTGTGCAAGTGGAAACTACACTAAAAAGTGTTCTAAAAATACTAGTCTCTGCAAAACGACAACTGAACTGTAACTGTACGTTAATCAGAAACCAATTCTTGAATGACCTAGTACAAATGTCACTTCTACTGAATTTCTTTCATATGGCTACTATGTATAGACAACAATGTATAGACAAAAACACAACAGGTTTGTTTCCTAAATAAGCATCTGAAATTAAAATGGTACATAGTAGAATCATTATCTCTATTTATCTAAGTCACTATACTCATTTCCTGCCTAGACATATAATCATGATAGCAATGCCCACATCAAAATGATAAAAAAAAAATATGAAAGAAGTCTATACCACTGTAACTATACTTATCCTAGGATTTGCATATAATCAAGTGCAAATCAATAATCAAACATAATCAAAGAAATACACTGACTACAAACACCATTTTTTAAAAAGCATGGTTTTGAAACATTCCTGGTCTCAAATAAATCCTGCTATTTAGGTCAGATTTAAAGGCACAAAAAGCTAAAAATTGTTCTGATTAGAAGCCAAAATGCAAATTTCCCTTCAACATTTCCCTTCAGCTGTTTCTACAAAGTCGTTGTAGCTTACCTGTAGGATTCCCACAAGTCAACCACCTCTGTCTCTCCCAAGTGCTTAGCCCAGTCCACAGCCATCCTGAAAGAATACACAGAAATCCTTTTTGAACTTCTCGCTTCAAAAGACACACAGCCTAAGACTCTGAATTCAATTTATAATTTCAGGAATACAATGTGATAAACAGAAGTTCAAATATGTTTCGAATGTCAAAATTTACTATTGCTTACAGTAGCCTGTTAAGTTAGCAATTAGAATTTTCTTTAACATTTAAACTTTCTCATTTGTATACTGACAAATCTATGCTTTGGTTTGCCTGTTTGTTTTTTACCAGCCATTAGAGGATTTGCAGTGGATACTTGCTCCCATACTGATCAGCTGCTCTACTTGACTCAAAAAGCCTCTCCCTGAAGCTATCATTAGTGCAGTTGCACTGGTTTCATTGTGCCTATTATCAGCTGAGAATTACAAATGAATAAATAAATGAACAAATAAACCAGCAAACCAAAGAAAAACATTCTTTCTTTTTCACCTAAAGGCGCTGTGAATGTGGCTTACATGATTTTTAAAATCCAGGCCAGACAGAATTTGTTTTCTGACTTCATCCCACCACTCAGTTCATATGAATTTAACACTACTTTAGACACACCGCAGCATCTGCTAATACTTCAAAACAAGCACAAACAAAAAATAACTAAACAATGCATTAATTCTGCTAATTCCATTCACTTTTCCAATAGGCATCAGAATTCAAACCTAACAACGTTTGAACCTGGAGACAAAGCAGCCACAGAAGTTAAAGTCATTTTGTTATTGTTTTTTTTTCTAATGTAATAAGATGATAGACTTACCACTGACATTTTCAGCTAAATTGATATGGAACACCTGAGCAAAGGCATCAATGACACTATTTGCCCCTTACCTTCATGTCCCAGACCTTGCTATTGTATGCCAACGTAGCTCACATTTGTATTCACCCTTTATCCAGGTGTCATCAGCTTGCTGGGATTTTCCCCCTGAGAGCAGCCTGGGAATGCTGCTTGCTGTCACAGGGCTTTGTTCCTCCCAGGAAACTCCACAGACTCACTTAGCTTCATCCTTTCTAACACATGGCCTGGGTTAACTGCCAAGAGGATGAGCAGCGTACGCCGTTCCTCAGCAAATGCCAATCCCTCTAAGAAATGCTGATTCCAGTGGGATTTAGGCCCAAGTGCTGTTCTCAGGAGCACTGAAGTTCAGGGTTTCAGCAGCAAGACAAGAGCAGGCAGCTTGGCAGGCCTCCATCAGCTCCAGCACTCACCTGCCTTGCAAATTCCTCTGCTTCCTGTAGCCATTGGCTGAACTCCTGTTCTTGACCTGCGGCCTTCTCCTGTTACCTGTGAGACTGGAAACCTGAGGTACTGAGGCACGTTATGAGGAAGTCTAGAATGAAATGACGGAGGAGAATTCTTCAGAAACTGCACTTTGGATCGTTTGCCCTGCTTGGTGCTTGCAACTGTCCGCAGTAGATGTGAAGTTTGTGGTTCAGTGAGCTATATGGCCCCGAAAAGAAAAGACTAAGTTAGCTCAGGAAAACCAGGATCAATTTACTCAGCTCCTGCAGGCCGGAAATGAGAGAGCAGCAAATGACTGAAAAATGCAGTACTATGCAGCACGTACCCATCGTGGGCATGACAGAGATTTCAAACCCACATCCATGGAGAATCTGGCCTTGCAGGTTTCCCACAAGCCAACGGGAGTGGGTTTTGGCAAAGGCACAAGGAGCTCAGTGTTGGACGGAGAAGTTTGTCAAGAGAAGGGCTGACTTGGGAGCTGGTGGAAGTGGAGAGAATGGGCAAATGCCCCCATGGGTGCACCCTCACTGTGTGAGGGTTGCTCCAAGGGCACCCCCTGCCATGCACAGGACGTGGGCACTGCCCCGTGCAGAGGACGTGTCCCTGCCATATTGCCAACATAAACGCTGCTCCTGTGTCATGCAAACACATATGGGTGATTTGTTAGTCGGCATCTTTTCCCCGCTAAAAAATCATTCTTCCTTCAGTGAGCCCTACAATTTGCTGATTGATGTTAACCACGCAGTGAACGGGCGGGAATGACAGGCATTCCAATTTAGGGAACTGGTTTTAGTCAGAAGCATTGGTGGCCAAAGGACAGGGTGTGTGGGCTTGGTGCCTGTTCTGCGTTCCTCTTGGATCCTTTGAGCTATGGGTTATGCACTTCAAGCGGGTTTTGTGCTGCTTTGGGACAGTGTGTGCCTTGTCAAAGGAGTCCTTTTTGTCGCCTGATGCCGTAAAGTCTGTGGACAAATGCAGGCATCCTTTTATTTTCAGCTGCAATTCTAGGGTCTGCAGACATGTGCAGGTATCCTTTTTTCTTCCTTTTTCTTCTACACTCTGTGGATTTGTGCAAGTGTCCTTTTCTTTTTTTCCCCTGTTTTGCTGTGCAGTCCGAGAATTCATGCAAGTGTCCTTTTATCCTCCTTTTTTGGCACAGTCTGCAAACTCATGTAAGTGTCCTTATTTTACCAATTTAGTTGCATGATCTGGGGACTTTTGCAAGAGTTCTTTTTTTTAATCTTTTCACGGCACGCTCTGGGCATTCTTGCAAGTGGGTGATTTTTCCCTTTCTGTTTCATGGTCTGTGGACTGGAGCAGCATTGCTCAAATGATGGAGAGAGTCCATAGAGCAGTCGGCAGCGCTTTCTCCTTGGTGGCCCTCGCCGTACTGCCCGTGGTGCTGCCGGGCAGGCCTCAGTAGCTGTGTCTTGGGCAGCATCGCCACCCCTCAGCTCCGTCTGTCACGACTCCGGCCCCGACTCCGCTTGTGGCTCCTCTCGGGCCCGCGGAGGACACGCGCGGCAGGGCCTCACTCCCGCCTCCGCTGCAGGTTCCCCGGACTGAGCTCCGCCACTCGGCAGCGTGGCCGCCCAGCCCGATGCCAGTGCCCTGTTCAGATGGGGATGCCCAGCCCGAGGTGCCTGGGGGGCCGTAGCGGGGAGGTCGGGGACCGTTCCCAGCCCTGGCCCGAACGCCAACAGCCACACCTCGCCTGCAGGGAAGGCCCTGCAGGAACGATTCCGCTGGGTTACCTGCAGGGCCGCGGTGCCTTGGGCACCGTCTGCTTGGGGACGTGCCTGGCGGACAACGCCCCGGTGGGTGGTGGGGCTGGCAAGGGGCGGAGTAGGGGGAGGGCAGAGGAGAGGGAAGGCGGGGCTGGGCAGGGTGGGATCTGAGCTCAGCCCGCTGCTCCCATTGGCTCGCAGGTGGCCATCAAATGTGTGTCGCGGGATTGCATCCGTCATTAGGGCGAGCTGGTGAATGACTTGGGCCAGCGGCAGAAAACAGCACATGACGGGCGGGGTAAGCTGAGGCCCAGGAGAGTGGAAGCTGCCAGGACGCCTCAGGAGAGAGCTGGCGTGAGCTCAGTGGAGGGCTCAGAGCATCCTGGGCTGGGTGAGGGCTTCTAGACCCCTGGCACGGCATCAGCCCCACTGACGGCATTGTGGTCTTCTTGCAGCCCAATGGAATCCGCGTGCCCGTGGAGATCGAGCTGCTGGACAAGGTGTCCACTGGGTTCCATGGTGTTGTTCAGCTCTTGGATTGGTGTCAGCTCCCTAACAACTTCGTGTTGGTGATGGAGCGCCCTGAGCAGTCTTAGAACCTCTTTGATTTCCTTCTGCCATGGGGGCTCCATGTCGGAGGAGGTGGTGCAGGGGCTGTTCCTCCAGGTGCTGAAGGCCATGCAATACTGCAGCAGCTGCGGGGTCCTGCACCGGGACATCAAACCAGAGAACATCCTCCTCGACCTGGCCACCGGACAGGCAAAACTGATGGACTTTGCCTGTGGCACCGACCTCCAAGACACAGTCTGCCCACACTTTGCAGGTGAGCCCACCCAGGGCTGTGCTCCCAGTTGGAGCCAGCATCTCATGGCCCAACCTGGCTATGGCTCCAAGGATTCCCCCGTTTACTGCCAGTCAGGGGCACACCTATGAGCCACAGAGATCTGCCTGTACGAGGCAGAAGGAAAGATCAGAAGAACCATTCCACCTTCTCTCGCTGCTAAGCCAGTTCTTCTCTTCCTCATAAAGACAAAATGCAGTTTTCCTGCGCACCAATGGCAGCTTACCGCACCTGCAGAGCTGAGAGGCTTTTCCCCCTGCTGCTGTGCTACAGGCAGATTTAGCAGCATTACCTAACATGGATACCCACAGAGGGACCACAAGCAATTGACTTTGTGCCACTTGATCTCAAAGATCACCACTCTCAGCAGACACAGATGGAAGAGACTTGCGCGCTCCCTGTTTGCCCTGTAGACGCACACCTGGCCGGCACAGCTTTCCCTGATGGAGAAAAACAACAAGGAACAGCTCCCTCACAGCTGTGCAGCCCAGAGATCTGCAGGGCGCCATCAGCAGCCGGCTTCATAAGTGACCAGTTCTGCTGGGATGGAAACCAACCACCAAATCCTCGCTGACTTCAGTGGCAGCAGCAGCAGCGCCTGCGTCTGATCCCTAGGTCTGGGGCTGGGCTGGACAAAGGACACACATGTCACACGGCCCCTGAAGGATGTGACTTTGGAAACAACCACCTGCCACTGTCTCCTGTTGTTCTGCGGCAGGGTCACAGCAGCCTGAGGCACTGGGCAGCCCTCAATGCCACCTGAGACTACAGATGACAGGCCCTGGCCTCTGAGACCAAACACAGGGGGAAAGTCACTCTCCAGATGGAGCTTGCAGATTGAAAAGGCTGCCGTGAGCAGCCATATCAAAGGGCAGACAAATGAGGCCCTCCTGCTCTTTAGCTGTGCCACGCAGCTACACAGCCCTGGGTAGACACCGCAGAGCACAGGGACAACAGAAAGCACAGAAAGAGGAACAAACCCAGCCAAGCACAGAGACTTGTCATGATTGCTGAACCCCAGACAACCCCAAGCGTGCCATCACCCACCAGTCCTTTTCTGTTGACAAAGAGCAGGTCCAGCGGGTGCCTTGCCTTGCTGGCCAGGGTCCTGCCAGGCTGTTTCCTCTCTGCTCTCCTGTACTGCCAGCAGATGTGCCCACCTTCTTCGATCCACTTGCAGAGCCTTGTACCTATTAGCCATGGCCACGTGGGAGGCAGGAGCAGTCCACAGAGGAGACGTGCCGGCTACACCAAGCAGGAACCAAAAGCCTCTATGTGCCCAGTTGAAAGCCTGTATCTCCACAGGATGTTTTGGCTGCCCTGCTCTTCACTGGGTTTTGGCTGGAAATGCAATTGCCCTTTCTTCCTCATCCAGAAATCCATGGTTGGGGAAAAAGCTAGCCAATGGACAGCATTCCAAAGGCAGTGTAGGTTGGAGCTGATAAATGGAGGAGATTGTTGCCAAATCCAAAACACACCAGAATGCCCTTTAGAGGGACTTTCCATTTTTAAGAAAGAATGGCCAATTCAGAAGGGAACGTAGAGCCGTATTCCATGGCTGACAAGGAAGGCAATCGTCCAGCAGGCTTGGGGGTGTATAGGACTTTTATTGTGAGTCCAGCTCCAAGCTGCCTTTGGAGGAAGTAATCCTGAAGTGGTCCTGGTCATCTCTTCTGCTTCCTCGATTGCTTCACTGCAACTTTCCTTCCTTTTCATTTGAAAAGCCCTTAGAGTTGGGATTTAGATGGCAGGGGCCCATGTGATCTGTAGAAGGAATAATAGAAGTACAAACAGTCATAGAAACAACAGCAGTATGAAACCAGCCCTACAGCCAATCAATTTCTCTGAAGTATTTTGTCTCCAAAGACTGGTGACAAGTCTGGAGTCTAAAGGGAATCTAGGAAGCCAAGTGTTCTGATCAGTGTGGCCAGACTAGCACACACACCTTCTCTGAGTCATTGGCTAGGTCACAGCCATCTGCTGCTCCTAAAACAATCCCTGCTTTTGTCTTTACTGTAGAGGGAAGCTCAGGCAAAGCCCACCCACTGCCAGCTGCCCTCAAAGGCAAAGGGAATGCCCCAAGTGCTCCCTGCCTGCATCCAAGCGCCACAGTGGCTTCTGTAGGGAGTCCAAAATGTCTCTCCCAACACCAAAGGAGGAGGAACATGTGTTACAGCCCATGCTGAGGCACACACACTATAATACACTGCTCGACTGGACAAAGAATGCACAGGACGTACTCAGCAGCTTCAGGCACCTCCTCAGCAGCCTGACAGCCAGCCCTCTCCCACAGCTCCAGCCTGGCTCTGCAGGGGCTTCCCGTGGCACCTCCCTCCTTCTGAGGGGAAGTTCTGGGCTTCCCTTTCTCTTTGGGCCTGCAGCGCCATTCCTGCCTTCCTCAAACCTGCGCTCTGGTAGCCTCTCACCAGACCGCTCCCTGAAGACACAAAAATCTCTCCAGCACTGTTTACCAAGGGCCAGCTAAGAGACAATGCCACCCAGACAGACAGTGTCCAGAGAAACAGTGCCCAGAAGGAGCCCAGAGGAGTCCAAAACAACACACAAACTCTCTTTTCACACTCTGTGCCTCTTGACTCTCTCTGGTTCTTATCTTTTCTCGCCCAGGCTGCATGATGGCAATTTACTGCATCATCTCAAGCAGCCTGTTCTCTTGCTCCTTCTGTACCTCTGCCAGGAAATTTTCCCCTTGTGCCAGCAGCTGCTGTGCCTCCAGACGCTGCCCTTCCGACTCCTGGTGAGGGGAGGAAGACACTTCCACATGAAGTGCCAGCCAAGCTCCCCAAATAATCAGTGGACGCTTCATGCCTCACACCACCCCCCACCTGAAAAGTGCACGTCAGTAGTGACTTTGTGCCCTCCAGCAATGCTGTCCCAAGCAGAAATTCAAAAGCAGGATCAGCAGGTGCGAGGAAAAGGAGATGCCACCTTCCTTTCCTGCTCTGATGGCTGCCTGTTTCCTGGCCCCTCTCCCCTCAGGATTCCTACCTGTTCTCACAGGTTCAGTTCTCCAAGTGCTCAAGTGGTCCTTGTCATCTCCTTGCTTCCTGCATGACTTGGCTGCAGGGATGACAGCGATCAGGCTGTCAGAAGAGGCTTAAGAGAGGCTCCGCTGACTGGAGAAATGGATGCTGCCCAAAGGGGAAAAGGAACAAACCAAATTAAAAGAGAGAAAGGAAAAAGGAACCATTCTTTTCCAAACTGACTTCCTAACAGGGTCAAGCTGGATTCCTCTAGCCCCCAGAAATAAACAAACATAGGTGGCCTGAGGGCACCATCAGCACATGAGCCTTCATGTCCAGGATGCTGCTAGCACAGGCAAACATGGCCCAGAACTGCACTAGTCCGTTCCTCAAGGTGTCATCACTTGCTGGCATTTTTGTCCTGACAGCACTGTGGGATTGCTGCTTGCTGTCCAAAGGTTTTGTTCCTTTCAGGAAACTCAACAGACTTATTCCAGCTCCTCTTTTCTACAGACATGGGCTATTTGAGTGTCCAAAAGAGATGTGGGGCATTGGGCAGTCCTCAAGAGACTCCCAAGGGCTCTGAAATTATTGACCGCACGTGTTGTTCTCAGGAGCGCTGGACACGCAGGTTTTCAGCAGCAAGCCAGGAGCAAGGACACAAGCAGCAGGGCACAGATGGGCTGAGCTCTGGCTTGCAGGAAGAGCAGTGTCTGCCTTGGCATGCCCCCCGCTCCTGTGCTGGCTGCCATCTTCCTTCTCAGCAGGAACAGCCAAGGAAATGGCCTGGTCACCAGCCCCTTGTCTGCCACAAAACCTGGCAGCAAAGCCGCAGCAATTCTCATCTACTTGAGCGGGCCAGGCAGCACATGGGGCTGGCACAACTCCTGCTCAGCTGTCCCCGTCTGCCTGGCAGAAACCTCTAAGGCTGGGGCAGGAGGGACAAGCTGAGTGCCCTCGGATGCTCACAGTGAGCTCCCCCACAGCCCCTGCCTTCCCACGGACCAATCTAGAACCGCTTGGTTCTAGACTGCTTTTGTTGTGTTCTTCAAGCCCCCGTCCCTGGCATTGCAATACTTCAGTTCCTTTGCTACCAGGTAAACATGAATACACCACCTGAGAACAAAAGAGGGTCACAGAAATGACCAGAAGCTGGGAGCTCTCCTCTGAGGAACGGCTGGGAGAGTTGTGCTTGTTTAGCCTGGAGAAGAGCAAGCCCCAAGGAGACCTTTCAATATTTGTAGGGCCTTCTAAGAAAGATGGGGACAAATCTTTTAGTAAGGCCAATTGTAAGAGGACAAGGGTGAATGGTTTTAAGCTACAAGACACTCAATTGGCTCTAAGGAAGAAAGCGTTTACGAGGAGAGTGCTGAAACACTGGCACAGGCTGCCCAGAGAGCTGGGAGGAGCCCCAAGCCCGGCAACATTCAAGGTCAGCTTGAATGGGACCCTGAGCAACCTGATCCACTTGAAGATGTCTTTGCCAGTGACTGGGGTTTTGGACTAGATGACCTTCACTGGTCCCTTCTAATCTCAACCAGTCTTGGATCCTGCTTGGTTTTCATTGGAAAAGCACCCAGAGTGGATATTACTATGTGGGGGGGACCATCGGAAGCCCTGGAGTTTGGCCGAGGAACAAACCCTGACAGGGAACAGCTCTTTGGGCTGCAGCCGCTTTGCCTTGTACCTGCAGAAGTTCCTTGGCAGAGCCTCGCCTGTCCACATCCATCTGCAGGCAGCAGCCCAGAAATTCACACAAGCCAGAGGGCAGCCTGAGCGTGTGCAGGTCTGGTACCCCTTGCTTGCCTATCAGGTAGTTAGCCTGAAGCCAAAGGAAACATGAGACTCTACGTGATTCTTCCATATCCTTCAGTGCTCACCTAGACCCCATCTTTTAAGCTCCAGCCTGCAGTGGCAATTTCTTGCCTAGCAGATGCTTAGAGATGAGCCTTCCCTCCCAAAGGAAAAAAGGCTCCAGTGCAGCCCCAGCTCTTCCAAGCTGCAACAGGTCTTGCTTTGACAGCTGATGCCAGCCCCAAGGACGTTTTCAGAAGTGGGCCTTGGTGGAAGCACTTTAAGCTGTGGGCATGGGATTTTGTCTAATGGACACAGAGGAGAAGGACACTGCTCTCTGAGCGTATTTGCACCTTACCCTCTCACTGGTTTCCCGAATATAAGGAGCCTCTCCTTTGGCCATTTCTATTCCCACGATGCCAAGGGACCAGATGTCCACTTTGGGGCCGTATGGCTCTCTTCTCACCACCTCGGGTGCCATCCAGCAAGTGGTCCCGACCATCGACCTCCGTTTACTCTGCTCAGGGCTGAGCGGAGCACAGAGGCCAAAATCGGCTGAGGAGAAAAACAAACACTGCTTCAAGTAGGGAACCAAGGAAAAGGCTTCCTCACTCTACGTCTCAGAATGCAGTGCTGAATCGAGCTGGAAAAGCAGCTGGGCTCTCATTCCTCAGGGCTGCAGCCAAGGACATGGGCAATTGTCCACTTAGCAACCCCCCCCAGGATTCCCACCCTGGCTTTTCCTCAGGCACCGGAACGTTTACACTGTAACTCTCTCCCTTTGGAAGGAACACACACACAAACCAAAGTTACTCTTGTTACCTTCTTGCTCTCTAGACCACTCAGCCCCTTACAGCTGCGCCCTGGGCTCCCAGAGTGCTCCCTGCCCTCTCACCAGCGCCACTGCTGGGCACCCGGCAGCCGCTCAAAAGCAGCCCCACACCGCCTCCCCGGAGCGCTGCGCCTGACCCAGAACACCCACCCAGCTTGACGGAGCCATCCCGGCCCAGAAGGATGTTGTCACTTTTGATGTCTCTGTGGATCACCTGGTTGGCATGAAGGAAAGCCAGGCCTTGCAGGCACTGGGAGAGAAAAAAGAAACAGGAGGCCAAAAGTTAGCCTGATCTGCTTTCATCACACACAAAAGGACACTGCTCCTGAAGATTCACAGATCTCAAAGGAGCAGTGAGAGCTGGCAAGAGGAAGTGCTTGCTGCTGCAACACTAGGAGGAGAGCAGGATCTTTCCAAGGCAAGGCATATTAGCGCTTGAGAGGGAAACATCAGTCCTTGCTCAAGACTGTCCCCTGCAAAGCCAGTCAGAATGATCCCTGCTGCAGTGGATGCGCTCTCCCTGTCTGGAGGACAAGCAATGGTTTGCCAAAAGAGAAAAAGTTCCTGCCTTGGGTACAAGGGGATCACTGTCGGGTGGGAGGCTGGAGGACAAGGGTTATAGGGCTTCCTCGACAGCAGACTTGGAAGGAGCTCATTTGTCAGTTTTCAGTAGCAAGCAGCATGGTGGGTGCCGTGCCATCCTTTGAAGTTGGGAATGTGACAGATGAGTCTCTCTTTGGCTTTGCTGCTGGTTTAAAACTTGGACACCAGCACCTTTGCACTTACAGGCAAAGAAGGCAATGCAGAAAGGGTTTGGGCAAAGGCTTGGAGAGGCAAAGTGCAGAACAGAAAATACAAATGAAATCGAGACAGGGAATTCAACAATGGTCTAGAAGAGTAAAGAACAGACTATAGTAAGGGCAGGGACACTGGCAGGCAGTTCACTCCCAATGCTCTTTCTTCTCCAAAGCATAAGAGCAACACAGAAAGAAAGCTCTGAACATGGAATCACTCGCTTTGCAGCGCTTTTGAGGGACGAGCCTGTCCAAGCCATCCCAAGCACAAGCAGGGCCCCTTACCTCCCGACACACTGTTGCTATGTGTCCTACAGCCATCCTTTTCATGCTGACCACATCAGCTAAGGAGCCTCCATCCATATACTCCAACACCACCAGGACATCCTCACTGACAAGGTAGCTGCAAGATGAAAGCAACAGCGTGGAGCTGAATGTGCACAGCTGAAGTGCCGGATGAAGGAAAGACTGCAGCTGAGTTTTGTTTCCAGGTCACTGGTAAATGAAGACGGAATCAAATGAAGACACACTCCACCCAGGCTATCCACTGCTTGCCCTCTGTGCCATCTGAATGAGGAAGGCACATCCGTGGAAAAGGAGGCTGTGGGTATTCTCAGCTCAGTCAGAGAGAAAGAGAAAGGTTTTCTAATCAGGCAAGAGCCTGGGAAACATGCTGCTGGCTTAGTAAGAGAGCCAGGTTTCTGAGATCGATCTCCAAGCTATTTCTGCCAGGAAGCATTCATGGGGACAAAATGCAATCTCCTCCCATGCCTTGTGCAGGACTAGATTGATGTTAATTGAAAGATCCATTTTCTGCCAGAATATTTACCTTTCTAGGTAGGTGACAATATTGGGGTTCTTATATTCCTTCATGACCAGGATTTCCTTCAACACATCCTCGCAGCCCTGGCGCTGGAGATTAACTTGCTTTACAGCCACCTACAATGACATTGAAAAGCCATCAGGAGCGGACATTACAAGAGCCTCTTTCTCCGTGCACTCACGGGCCTGGATGCCTTGTCACCTCGGTAGAAATGGACGCTAAACCATCAACCACAAAGCGCTAACAGCACTCTCTGCACCTGCAGACTTCTCAAACAGACTTTGTTTATCACTACTATTATCATTTACACAGGTTTTGCAAGCCAAAAGTAATTTTGCTCCTGTGAAGGTAAATTGAAACCACTGGAAATACGTTAGCATTTCTAGGGGCTTTCACCAGTCTTTTGGAGATGGCTGCCATTCTTGACTGGGTGCCAAAGGAAACACACACCTACATGACGGGGAACATGCTGTCCAAAAAAGAACTCCAAGGCGACTCAAAGTTACAATCCTAGCACATCCTAACTTCTTCAGTTTGGGCTTCGCAACTCTGAAGAACAATCTTGAACACGGTTTACACCGTGGAATTATTGTCATTTGTAATTTTTTAATGGCTTTAAGAATGAATAACCCTTTATGTGGTACCCTATGGATGCACGGCAGGTCATAAGCAGGGCTTCGGGCTTTCGGACGCCTCCTCCACCTCCCTCCAAGTGCAGTTCCTGAGCGCAGCACTGCAGGTGGATAATGAACTACCAGAAAGATGCAGTTGTATTTGCCGAGAGCCAAAAACAAGAATCAAGGACTATGAACTTATCGTCCCAAAGAGCAGCGGCACTCTCCAAGACACCATGTCTTCAACACAGGATCAACACAAGGTTGTATTATTTAAGGCTCTTCATCAATTTCTTCTCATTGATCTGTGCCTGTGTGTGTGTGTGTGTGTGTGTGTGTGTGTGAAGTAGGTTCCCTAGGACTGAAAGGCAAAACTCTGCTCCAGGCAAGATCTCTCCTTCTTTAGGACTTGCATTATATTTTCAAACTGAACCACGTGATGGAAAACAATGGGAAATCCTATCTGTGTCTGAACCTGGGCTTAAGAGGAGTTGGGCTGGAATGACGGCTCTTGCCATCTGCTAATCTATGCATGTTTATCCAGGAAGTCCAAGCCAGCGTGTCCTTCTCTGAAAGGCACCACCGCCATCCTTGCATTCATTCAGGTAGGGAGGGAGGACAAAGTCTGTCCCAAATGCATTTTGCAGCCTGCCTCTGGACAGGCTGCTTCTGTGGGACAGCCTTTGCAGCAAAGAGTCAGGCGGCCCAAAGCTTTGGCCACGGATCACATCACAAGGGAAAGCACTCAAAGGCTGCAAAATCTGAATGGGCTGTTGGCACTTACCGCTCGTCCTGTGGCAGCGTTGAAGGCCTTATAAACGGTTCCAAACCCCCTGGAAACAGAACAGTGGCAAGAAGAGAGAAGTTGGTCAGTGCTGAGAAGCAAAAGGCAGCCCAGGCAGGAGCTCTCTGCTGCCTGCAGTGCCTCAAAACCACCAGGCTTTGTCTACTCTTCAGCCAAAGGCACAGCAGCCCAGCAGCCCTCTGCCACGCAGAGTGTCCAAGGGAAAAGCTGGGTGCAACTGGAAGAGAAAGGGCTGCTACAAATCTCAAATGTACACACTAGACTGTGCATGCGGGTGTTTTCTTCGCCTTTTCCTTCTGGCATCTGTGCCTGTGGCCTGCCTTTCCAGGCAATGAAACATACAGTCCTGCTGGGCCTTCTCACCACTCTCTTTTCATCCTACCTGCCAAACTCAGGCAACACCACACAGCCTTCCTTATTTTCCTGACCACGGAATGTTGTTTTCAGCAAAATACTACTAAGAAATGCTACTGACAGCTGCTATCTGACAGCTATCAGGTGGGATGCTGCTCTCTCAGGTTCTTCTTCCTTCATGAGTGTGGCCAAATTACTTTGAATCAATCAAAACCATGTCTCCTGGGAAAATAGGCAAACTGGCGCCACATGTTTGAGGGACAGGAAGGCTTCCAGGTCCTGCTCCTTGAGGCAGGCAAGATGTCGTCAGCATCCAGTGATCTTTCATGATGCCTTGAACTGCCTCAGCACTGAGACAGGGACAGACTAAAGCCAGGGGCTGAAGATGCTTGCAGCTTGCCTGACTTCCCATGTGATATTGCAGCACCAAAATACCTGGCCCATGGTTCTGTAGAAGTAAGCGTGGCTGCACTCACCCACTGCCAATAGGTTTCCATCCAGTGTACTTGTTCTCTGGATCTCCCACACTCACCACACGCCCTGAAAAAAAAAAATGCAAGAAGCACACTTCAAAACAGAGATCCTGACTTCCAGGAGATATGAAACTCAGTTCCACTCACATCAACAAGAACAACAACAGCAGCCCCAGCAAGACAGGCAGCTCTGTAGCACACCTGGCCTGTACAGAGCCTGATTCTCCACACTCCATTGAAGGGTTGCCTTGAGAGGAAACTAAGCCCATGGAAAAAGCATCAGAGCAGACAGAGACCAGAAAAGGACAGGCACCAAGGCAGAAAGAATATTGCAAAGTGAATTCCGGGAGAGGAGGGCAACTTCTCGACCTCTCAGCAGTTTGCCTAAAGAATGCCTTGACATTTTTAGAGAGCAGCAGCTCATGCTATAACCAAGAACAGTGGCTCTAAGAATTAGGACCCTCTTCATTGATGAGCAGGCTAAGTTCTGAAGATGACTTTGCCCATTCCCCATTTAGTGAAGAACTACAAGTCCTTGTCTTCAGCCTGGCGTGCAGCAGTCACTGGCACTGGACTCAGCCCCTTGAACACCACCCACGTGCCCCATCTTCCCAAATGGGCACAGCCCAGACGGGGAACAAGGACAGCGCCGCTCCTCAGGCCCTGCCGTGACACAGACACCTGCACAAATGAGATGCTGATCCTTTCATCAGTCCAGGCAAAGCTGCAGCAACGGGACGGCAGCTGCAACCTCACAGCTAAGGAAGGCTCCAGCCTCTGCAGTCACACCAGCTGTCAGTGGCAGGGCAGGTATGACAAAAAGCTCGGCAAAGCCCACAAATGGCCACTGACAGCCACTGTGAAGAAGACAGAGCCAGACTGAGCCCCATTACAAGCTGCTGACCTCACTCAAGACAGAACATGATTGTCTTTGACTTCAGACCCACGGAGCAGTAGATCAATCCACCTTTTGTCCCAACAGCTGGTGGCAGACGCTGAGTAAACCGGGCTCTGTTCTGTACCTGACCGCTTATTCTCTGACAGCACTGCACTGGCAGCTATTACCAGTGGCAAGAAGCAACTCAGTTGTACTGCAGAATCAGCAAGGCCTTGGTGTGCTTTCCTAGACTACGATCTGTGCAGGGATTGAGGCCAATGCTTAGTATTCCAGGAGTATTTACCAGCGGGCAGTAGCAGTACAGCGTGCCTGGTACCAGAGGAACATGCAGCAGAGGCTTCCTTCTTTGATGCATCTTCCTAAGCATACAACTAAGATATCAAAGAGGGACTGTAAAAAGAGTATCCTGTTTTGCTTCTTTTGGGGCACTTGAAAAGAACTCTTCCTCTCTGATTCCTCAAGATTCTTCTAAGAATATCATTTTTTAACTTTTAGGGCGTACTGAAAAGACCTCTTCCCCTCTTAATTGTGCCTGATGTTCATTTCAAGGAGGTCAGGCTAACCAAAATGGAGGATTCTTATCAAAAACAACTGTAGAAGGAATAGGAGAAGTACTAGGAGTCATAAAAACAACACCAGCATTAAACAAGCCACACAGCCAATCAAATTCACTGATGTATTCTGTCTCCAATGACTGGTGACAAGTCAGGAGTCTAAAGGGAATCTAGGAAGCCAACTGTTCTGATCCGTTTGGCCAGACTAGCACACACATGTTCACTCGGTCACTGCATAGGTTGCAGGCTACTGCGGCTCAGGACACAATCCCTGCTTTTGTCTTTATTGCACAGGGAAGCTCAGGCAAAGCCCACCCACGCCCAGCTGCCCTCAAAGGCAAAAGGAACGCCCCAAATGCTCCCTGGCTGCCTCCGAGCACAACAATGGCTTCTGTAGGGAGTGCAAAAGGTCTGTCTGACACCAAAGCGAGGAAGAACATGTGCTACAGCTCATGCTGAGGCACACACTATAATGCGCTGCTCGATGGCACAAGAAATCCCCAGGACGTACTCAGCAGCTTCAGGAACTGCTTCTCTTTCTCCCGGCTTGAGAGGGCCGAACTGCTCACGCTCGGGTTTTCGGGCTGCGGAGAGGAGGCTTCTTCGGAGGATGCTGCTGCAGCGGCAGCTTTGATGGCAGATCCTGCGTCCATCTGGGACAAGAAATTTGTGTGTGTCAGAAAGGTGCCTGGCAGAGATGCCCCAGACAGAGCATTTCAAAGGCAAGCCCTTAGGAACAGCACTGGTGCTGTTAGGCTGCAAGCTGAGCTGCCAACTCTTCCACCTCCAGTCAAACCCAAACCAGCAGTCAGAGACCACAGCTTGTCACAGTCAGCCGTAGTAGAGACTGCAAAAGGGAAAGAACAACTTCACACTTCACCCCATTCTGAGGACTGCATTCACCATGGACAGGGACAACTTGCTCAGAATCTGTGTGGGTCACCATGCTCGCCTGAGCAAACCCCTCAAAAAACAAAGCGAGCACTAAGAGGCCAGCAGAAATACATTCAGAGGATTGCTGGCCCACCGGCCAAAGCACTAGCCCTGCTGCCCAGGGCAGCAGCTGAGATTCAGCGGCCCAGTAAGTGTCCTTCTGACCAGCTGCCATGGAGACCACAGAGCATGGCGGTCAGAGACATTGCCCCCATCCACCTGCTGCTCCGCAGGGGAAAGGCAGCAAGGGCAGAGACCACTTGTTGCACGACTGCAGTGCCTCCTGCTCTTTCACTCACCTGCTTTTCTTCAGCTGGGCTGTACTGCAGCAGGACCTTATGCATCCTTTCCATTTCTTCTTTGTGCCTCTTCTCCATGGCCTTCATCTTCCTCTGAGCGTCCTGCAGCTCTGCCTGCAGCTTGATATTCTGTCAAGAGGAATCTTACTGGCATCTGCAATCTCGCTCAGGTCTCCTCTTTTGCACTCTCAAAAGCACTTGTGTTCAGCCACTTCCTTCTGCTGCTCTAACCCTTCCATCCTAGCTCTTCTGCCTGCAGCTCAGCACTGGAGCCTGCCAGGCTCTGTGCTTCCAGTGCCTGATGAGGGGAAGACACACTTCCAGATGAAGTCCCAGCAATGCTCCCCAAAGAAAAAAATGGAAGCTTCATCCCTGCAACAACCCCCATACCTGAAGAGTGCACACTAGTGACTTTGTGCCCTCCAGCACTCCTGCCCTAACAATCAACGTAGCAGGAGGCCCAACACGTGTAAGGAAAGGAGAGGTCACCTGCCTTCCCTGCTCTGATGGCTGCCTGTTTCCTGGCCCCCCTCTCTTCAGGATTTCTGTCTGTTCTCAGAGACTCTGTTCTCAAATTCCCCCTGCCCTTTGATCAAGGAAAAGCTGCAGATGGACTGCAGGACGAGGACGAGGCCAGCACCTCGATGACCCAGTCACAAGACAGGCCACCAGCTGAAATACCAGCAACACGGGGCCTGTTGCAACTGCTTCAGGCTCAAAGGGAAGACTTCTGTCCACTGTGGAAGGACAGAAAGCAAGGAAGCCAGTTGCTGGCACTGCACTTGGCAGCAAGGTCAGCAGCAGTCTGCTGCATGGCACGAGGCTGTGGGGAAGACGCTGCCCCTTCGCTGCCATGCTTTGGGTGGCGACCACCCAGCCTCCTGGGGAACTTGGCTTATGCCCGTGCTCAATCTGTGGCTGCATATACTGTCCCAGCATTGTCCTCTGGGTCTTCACAGGCCTTCAAGTAGGAGCCCTTGAAGCCCTCTGCTGCCTGGCCCAGCAACGTGTAGCCTACAGCAGATGCTTGCGACCATGTCACAGACTCAGGCTGCTCTTCTGCTAAGCCAGCCCTCCAAACTTGCCTGAAAACTTCAGGGATGTATTGTTTCTTACCAGTTCTTCCTTCGCTTCCTCAGCAGATTGCCAGAGTCTCAGAGCCTTGCTGCACTGCTCTTCTGCCCAGCGGAGCTGTTGAGCCATGTCTTCACATTGCTGCTTGCTGAGAGATCTTACAGCCAGCAGCTCACGACGAAGGCCCCTCACATCCTCTGCAAACATGACACACGGCAACAGTCAGAGACTACACAAGCAGAGGAATCTGCTGACCTTAAGCCCTTTCAGTTTCAGGCCAGGAGGAAGCTGCCCTCAGCTCCTTCACTCCTCAGAAGCCCTGCAGACAGAGCTGGCTTCGCAGCAGCTGCACTAGGCAGGGCGATCCCCAGAAACAAAGCGCACCAGGCTCTCACCCAGTATCGCCTCCTTGGCCTGCGTGGCTGTGCGCACTTGGGCTTCCACACGGCTCCTGGCTATCTCCAGCTCTGATACGTGCTGCTGAGCCTCCAGCAGGCTGCTTTGCAGGCTCTCCTTCTCTGACCTACGAGTTGTGAAGACGAAGAGCAATTGTTCCTGGCACACAGGGGCAGTTTCTCCAGTATGATGTGCCTTAAGAACCCTACACCTTAGTATGGAAAACAGCTTGCATGGAAACTCAGGTACAGCAGGACAATTTTACCACTTCAAATAGCAAAGCAAGCCCCTCCAGGTGACTGGGCAGCCTTTCCTCATGATCTAGCCCAGCACAGAAAGCCCAGCTGAGTTTGAGCTCAGCGGACAAAGCTCAGATTGCCGTTGCCTGACTTATCACACACGGGTGGCTGTGCCCACAAAGTCTCTGCCAACGAGCAAAAGCCCAGCCTCTGCTCACAGCCCTCAGCTCATCAGCACTTCCAAGTCCCTCTGCAGGGGGACAGAACAGTGTTCTCCTGGCCGACCCGTCAATGTTTCATGCTATCCACGGTGTACGTATAGGTACTTTGTTTGCCAGGCACTCTCTAAGTAAAAGGGACTGAAGGAATTCACCAAACGATATTATTGGAGTGAAACCTCCAGCTTCTAGCAACATGAGTAGGAAACCAGGACCAGGTTTTTATCTGAACAAGAACTGTGTAGGAAAGGGAGAGATGGACAGGTATCCTGCCATTTAAATCCTTGGAAGTTTGTGAACAAGAACACTTGCTACCTTTATTTATGGCTAATTAGGCCAGTAGTGCCCAAATGACTTGACACTCTTTAAAAAGGAAAAGGGACCAGCCAAAGGGACCTTGACAGAGGTTACAGAGGTGGGTGGACAAGTGGGCAAGTATCAGTGCGCAGCAAGAATCCCTAGAGACTGTTGAGAAGTCACAAGACCTTTCCCTGCTGCTGCTGCTGCTGCTGCTAATAAGCTACTCTAGGTCCTGCATCATACTCCACAAGAGTGAGCTCTGAAGAGTCTCAAGATTTTTTTTCAGCATGACCTTCCATGTTCAGCTGAAGCATCAGCACCCTACTCACAACATTCCCATGTAAGAGCCTTGAATTCTGAAAATCCCATGTCAAACTACTTGGCAAAGAAAAAATAATGTTTAGATGCACCGAAGGAGAAAGCAAAACCAGAGGGAAACTTCTGGTTTCAGGAAACATCTGCACAGTTTCCTTGGTACTCAATTCAGTGCCAAGTTGGTTTGCTTTGCACTTTTCACAGGAATGTGCAAGAGATCCCAAGCAGGCACCCAGAAGAGCTTGGAGAGCTTGAGTTGGCAGAAAAATAACATTCAGATCACAGTATCCTTTACTTTTTTCTCATGTCTCTTTGCCTCCCTGTCTGAGAAACATCAGGAGAGCACACAGGAGGCAGTAAATCCTGACATAATGCTCACCACCTTTGTAATTCCAGACCTTCAATCATGTCCCCTCCCTGCCTTTACCTGGCCTCTGCCAGCTGCTCTGAAACGCCTCGTAGGTCCCGCTCCGTGGCTGCCAGTCGGGCTTCCAGGGCAGCGTTCTCTTGCGCCAGCACCGCCTTCTCTCTGCACACCTGGGACAGTGCGTGCCCTTGGCGAGAGAAGTCCTGGAGCAGCTTCTCCAGACCCCTGTGGGCTGGCCGCTGCGGGCGGCAAACCTGCAAGTGGGGGGGCACCATTTTTCAAGAGGAACAACAACAACAACAACACAGTCTCGCTCTTAGCTTGCTGCCAGAAGCAGCATTCAGGGGGGCCTGGCTAGGACCAATCCCTCTCCCACAGGTGCTGCCTAGGATTAAGGTGAGCGTACCTTTGGCGCTGCCAGAGGAACTGCTTCCTTCAGCAGATCCCTCTGAGGCTGTGATTCCTCCGCTGTCTGTGCCGCCACTTCAAACACCCTCTCTAGTGAGGAGTGGTGCTTTCCCTCAAATGCAGACAACTGCTTCCATCTACAACAAGGGGACGGACAAACAAGCCTTTAATTTCAACACAGTCTCCTTGCAAAACCAGCACTATGTACCATGCCCCACATAAGGCAGTCTCGGGGCCTTCCAACAGCCCTCTACTTCCACCTCAAGAGAATGTTGCAATTCCCTCTCTAGACCAGCATCTCTCTTTGTCATTCGTGCAGGTGAAAGAGTCGCCACTGAGGAAGTCAAACAAGCTTCCAGAAGCCACAGAACATTTGCAGAAAGCTCTGGTACTCTCAGCGTAACAGCTTCCTGCCTGCTAGGTCTAACGCTCCTTTCCCATACAGTGGATACCGGACTTGCAAAAGCTTTTCTTCGGCTAAGACCCTCTTGGTAAGTCCAAATGAGTAGTCCCACAATTACTCTTGCTTTCACTAGTGAAACAAGGAAAGAGCCTGCAAGTTGCAGCTTGGGGAGGTGGTGGGTACGATTTTCCAATTCAATAATCACAGGATCCCAAGATGGTTTAGGCTGGCAGAGACCCCAGGAAGCCTCTAGCCTAGTCTTCAGCTCCAAGCAATTGGGGTCAGCATCTGGACAGGCTGCTCAAGGCTCTATGCACCTGGGGCTTCCAAATTTCAAGGGGTGGAATCTGTACATGCTCTCTGAGGCACTTGTTCTGCTGCATGATTGTCTTTCCAGGTCAATGCTTTGCTTTCCTTAAGCTCAGCCTGAACCTCCCTTGTTTTAACTCTCATCTAGTTCAGAATGCTTTTAGTCAAGGTTCGAGAAGTGAGTCCCAGGAGGCAGCTATGCTCTAGGTCAGTCGGCAGCCAGACCTGCCCTGGGCTGCCTTCTCCTGGCTGTGCTGAGCAAGTCAAACTATGAGAAAGCCAAATTTGTTCTTTGACCCTGGGCCTCCGAAAGCCCAGCAACGCCCACCCCTGCTCAGAGAAAGCGAGAAAGCTTAACACATACCTGAACTCCTGAGCGCCGCGCACTCTATCCGTGCTCTCCTGCCGCTCCGCCTCTCCTGCCTGGACCGAGGAGTCCTGACTGGCAAGGACCTCTCCTTGAGGGACCTGCAAGGAATGGGCAGGGAAAAACCACAAAGCAGCAATAAGGAGCAGGGAAGTTGGCTCCTGAGAGCTGGCAGAAGCAGCAAGCAGAGACACAGCTCATGTGAAGGCAAAATCTGTTGTGTGTGGGGCTGTTGAGGTGGTGTTTAGGTGGTGTTTATGTCCCAACTAACCCTTGAGTTGCTCTGGAAGTGTCTGAGTAGAAGCAGGGAATACTTCCCTGCTCAGCTCTGGTCAGCTGGCTTCCCCTCAGGATTTCAGGCCTTGGAGAGCAGCCAATAGGAACTGCATTCCAGCCCTTCACAGACAGACCTTGTCTCTGCCATGCAGAGCAGCTCAGGATTCTTCTCAACAAACTTGGCTCATGTCACAGTTAAGGGTGTAGTCGAAGCAGTGACTGTAGCTACCTAGACAGGGCATGGAGAGGGGTAGGTCCCTGCAGGCAGCAGTGGCTCCTCCGTAGCCCACAAGGCGGTGAACTGCGCCTTGGGACCTCTCCCTCTGCTGACAACAGGGAGCCTGCACAGGCTCTGTGCACAAAGGGGCTGACTTTTGCACCAGTAGCACTAAGGGACATCATGCTACCGCTTATCTCACAGCAAGGGAAGTTCCCAGTCCCTGTGAGAATGCCAGGAAAATGGTGCCTGCATGGGAAAGTTCAGATCCCATTTCCCACGGGTCAGTGGCTGGGCTGAAGAGCTAGGTCATGGCAGGACTCCAGCCCACAGCATCTTCAGCCACAAAGGGCAAGTGCTGCCTGCTCACAACCTTGCAGCTCTGCACTGCACCAAAGCTTTGCACTGACCCAACCAAAGCTGCCACTCCTTGGTGCAGGATGCTCAGGCCCTGCACTGACGACACGTGGAGGTTTGTTGTCCTTTGACAGGACACCTCCCCTTTAGCCTCCAGAGGAAGAGAGTGAGCCAGAGGAGGTGCTCTGCAGACAGGCAGCAGCGTGAGGGACAGGGAGTAACCTGTCATTTAGAACCTTATGTCTCCTGAGCTCTATCCTCAGCTCTCTTCAGCAGAAGTCATGAATTTGGAGACAAGTGGGATGCTCAGTCATTCAAACTCAATTCAAGTGCACTAATGAGACTAATGTTTGGACAGGATTGCATATGCTTCTGAAGGAGATGTTTCAGCCTGCCTACAATCAGCATGCAGCCTTCTGTCTGCAAAGCTTGACTTTCATTAATTATAACCTCTTCCGTGGAAAAGGAGGAAACGGATGGAATCCTTTTGGTAGTGTTCATGCACACATCGACTTAGTGGACTTTCTTTCGGCCTGCCAGGCTGGCACTCTACTGCAACAGGCCAAGGCCACAGCTTTCTCCACAATCCTCAGACACCAGGAATGTCAAGGGTGCCCGTCCCACTCACCGAAACGTGCCCTTGATTCCTTCCACGTCTGAGGCGACCTGCCGGGGACAAGGGAAAATGAACCAGGTGCTGTTAGAAATCTGTTTGTGCTGAGGAATCCCACAGAACAAGTCCACCCAAGCAGAGAGCATTTTCCTTTCGCAACCAATCCCTCCAGGAGCAACACTTCTTTAGCACAGCAAGCGAGACTGCAGGCCAATACCCTAGGCTGTGTCTACCTTTTGCTCGACTTTGCCACTAAGGACCTCGAAACTTGGCTGAGAAGATGCAAATTGTTCCTTAGCAGTCAGTGCCTACATTGAAGCTCATTGTGCAGCCTGCAGCTAAAGCAGCTTTTTTCTCCTCTCTTTCCTGGACTTGCTCTTTCTTTTTGTAAATTGCATGCAGCATGTCCCACACGCTTGCTGTAAACAATTCCCCACAAAAGCTCCCACCAAGCCCCTCTTAGCGCTTGCACTTCTGTTGGGACACAGCACAGGCCCAGCTCCGGGGTTCAGGAGCACACACAAACTGCTCGGCACTTTGCCCTTCAGCGCAAAGCCAGTCGCTCTGGTAGCACACACAGGGGGCCCACTTAGACAGGCACATCCTTGAAGGATGGTATGCAGAAAAAAGATGCTTTTCCTCAGCTCTGGAGAGAACCAAACAGTTTCTAGAAGGACACCTGCAAAGCTCCCCCAGTCTGCATTTGGGAGGTTCCCACACCCTGCTGGGCAAGAGACACCCCCTTTTTAGGTGAAGCTGTTGACAGGAGCTTTACCAAACACACGGCATCTTTATGCCATTTTTTGTTTCAACGTGCTGCCCCAAGGAAAAACTTCTATTTACCAGTCAAACGATGAAAAGCTTTCCGAGAAGCCGCCAATGAAAAGGCGCTGCTGACTGCTCTACGGACTCGCTCCATCGTTTGAGCAGTGCTGCTCGAGTCCGTAGGCCAGGAAAACAAATAGAAAAAAACCCCCTCTTGCACAAGTCCCCAGACTGTGCAAGGAAAAAGGGGAGCAACAGGACACTTGCACAACTCTATGGACTGTGCAAGAAAATACAGAAGCAAAAGGACACCCGCTGTAATCTGAGAACAGCACAGTCGAGGTGATCCTCCTGCCACGAGCGTGCCAAGGGCTGCTCTGGACGCTGAGGCCTTGCGGGCACCAGGAAACCTCCTGCTGACAGCGCTGTGACGTGGCAGCCCTCTGCTGACATCACAATAGCAGCTGCTCTGGGTTGGTCTGTGAATTCATGCATGGCAACCCAACCTTCTCAGCAGCTAAGACAGAAGAAAAGCCCGGAAAGTTCTCCTCTGCCCCAAAGCAGCACAAAACCCCCTTGCAGTCCAAAACCCACAGCTCAAAGGAACCAAGAGTAACACAAAACAGGCACCAAGCCCATACACCCACCCTGTACACCAAGCTGAACACTGAGAGACAACCAGGATGTGAGGAAACCAAAGGCCCCGTGCCCTTTTGGCCAGCAGTGCTTCTGACTAAAGCCAGTTTTAAATTTGCTTTTAAATTCTGTGGGTGAAATCGTGCTTTGCTAATATCCCAGAGAGTTCCCTAGATTGGAATGCCTGCCATTCCTGCCCATTTACTGCATGGCTGACATCAACCAGCAAATTGTAGGGCTCGCTGAAGGAAGAATGACACCTAAGTGGGGAGAAAAAGCCAAGTAACCAACCTGCTGCACACACAGCACACTGCTGCTGCACAATCACAGCACCTCAAAGAAGCCTTTGGGGCCTGTGATTCACTTCTGGCAGCTTTCTTGGGCACACATCTGGGAGTCACAGAGATCTGACTCTAATGGACGCACAGAAAGAAGGAACAGGAAATCAAATCCCAGTGCGGGACACCGGAGAAGCTGGTGGGGGGAGGAAACCAATGTGGCAAAATGGGCAAGTCCCACCGAAAAAGGAGGAGACCCTGAGGCAGAGACCAAATAGCTCAGCTGGTGGGCACACCTTAGGAAGGCAGGCTCAGGAAAACAGAGCAACCACAAGCCTTCCAAAGTTCAGAAGCTTCCTTCCAGGCTGCATATTGTCCTGATGCAAATTCCCTCTGTGTGTCAGACTGGAAGTCAGGACAATTCTCAAGAAATGACTGATTAGATGACGAATGCCTTTGCATCTACAGACACCACATTTGCACCATCCTAGTGTCCTAATCCCAAAGCTTTAAAATGTTGGTGGGTGACCCTCATTTCCTCAGGGCTAGAGATCAGGGAGTAGTTTCAAGCATGCACTTCTTACAGAACAGTCCACAGAGCTATGCATACCGTTTTCTGCCCCCCAGTCACAAAACACTGCTGTTTCCTCAAATGAAAGCAACAGAAAGCTCTGGCAGCCTGCCCCCACCCCAAGAGTTTCCAACCAATTTTTTCCTCTACTTTCTACATCCTGTGTCTTAGCAAAAGTGCTTTCTGCCAGCACAGTGAACTGGAGACAGACCATTTGTTCATGTGCAACAGCACGGGTTGGTGCTCCAGCCTGAGAGCTGGAACACAGGAGCTTGGGCAACTGAGCTTTGAGATGCAACAGAGCCAGAGAACGAAGCTGGCGGTGACTGCTTGGGGAGGAAAGTGGCCCAGCAATGGTACTGCACACAAGCTGTGGAGGAGGCACTCACTATCAGCATGACAGCCCTCATAATAGCACACAAACCCCCATAGTTTTACACATGTATGTCTATACTGCTGCCTTTATAACCTTTTGGAAGCAGTCAGAGCTAGCAGGATTCACCCAGCATCAGGAGCCAATGCAGCCTGGGAACCTGCTGATTTATGGAGGCTTCTGGCTTCCCAGGTGAAGCCAAGGCAAGCCCTGCTGCTGCTGCTGCTGCTGCTGCTCTGCCAGAGAGCTCCGGCTGGGCAGGGATGGCACCACTGTGCCGCGGGCTGTTTCTCCTTCCAGAGCTGGGCGCTGCATTTGAGCCAGTAGTGGCAGCTGGTGGGAGAACAAATGGGCCTTTTCCTGCGTCAGCACTTATGGACGCACTAGGCCCACCTTCAGGGGAGACTTTCGGCCCCCTCAAAGGAAAGCAGAGGGACACAGTTGGAAAAGGCTTCCTTTCAAGCCGCGCTCGCTCTTGGAAAAGGGAGCCGAGCGCCAGGACGAGCAGCAGGGCCCGATCCCGCCCCCGTGCCTGCAGTGAGGGGCGGCTGCCGCTGGGGGGCGCCATGGGAAGGGAGCGCCCCTGCGCGGGCCGGGCGGGGCGGGGCAGCCGCCAGGGGGCGCCTGGGGCGGGGCGGGGCCCCTCTGTGAGGGGGGAGAGCCTCGGGCAGCTGCGAAGCAGCGCGGAGCCACAAACGGGACTGACCGTCCGCAAGGACAGCGCCAGGGCAATGGACAGCGCCCGGGCACAGCACAGCTTAAGCGCAGGCTGACCGGGAAGGCAATCTTCCCATGCACTGCAGGATTTAGGCGTTTTGATGCCACAGCCCTGCCATGAGCTGGCTGGGCACAAAGCCGCCCCGAGCACCGGTGCCTCCTCTCCAGGCTTGCCAAGGTACGAAGTGTTCTTGTACACAAACTTCCAGTGATTTAAATGGCAGGATACCTGTCCATCTCTCCCTTTCCTACACAGTTCTTGTTCAGATAAAAACCTGGTTCTGGTTTCCTACTCATGTTGCTAGAAGCTGGAGGTTTCACTCCAATAATATCGTTTGGTGAATTCCTTCAGTCCCTTTTACTTAGAGAGTGCCTGGCAAACAAAGTACCTATACGTACACCGTGGATAGCATGAAACATTGACGGGTCGGCCAGGAGAACACTGTTCTGTCCCCCTGCAGAGGGACTTGGAAGTGCTGATGAGCTGAGGGCTGTGAGCAGAGGCTTTTGCTCGTTGGCAGAGACTTTGTGGGCACAGCCACCCGTGTGTGATAAGTCAGGCAACGGCAATCTGAGCTTTGTCCGCTGAGCTCAAACTCAGCTGGGCTTTCTGTGCTGGGCTAGATCATGAGGAAAGGCTGCCCAGTCACCTGGAGGGGCTTGCTTTGCTATTTGAAGTGGTAAAATTGTCCTGCTGTACCTGAGTTTCCATGCAAGCTGTTTTCCATACTAAGGTGTAGGGTTCTTAAGGCACATCATACTGGAGAAACTGCCCCTGTGTGCCAGGAACAATTGCTCTTCGTCTTCACAACTTGTAGGTCAGAGAAGGAGAGCCTGCAAAGCAGCCTGCTGGAGGCTCAGCAGCACGTATCAGAGCTGGAGATAGCCAGGAGCCGTGTGGAAGCCCAAGTGCGCACAGCCACGCAGGCCAAGGAGGCAATACTGGGTGAGAGGCTCGTGCGCTTTGTTTCTGGGGATCGCCCTGCCTAGTGCAGCTGCTGCGAAGCCAGCTCTGTCTGCAGGGCTTCTGAGGAGTGAAGGAGCTGAGGGCAGCTTCCTCCTGGCCTGAAACTGAAAGGGCTTAAGGTCAGCAGATTCCTCTGCTTGTGTAGTCCCTGACTGTTGCCGTGTGTCATGTTTGCAGAGGATGTGAGGGGCCTTCGTCGTGAGCTGCTGGCTGTAAGATCTCTGTCATGGTTTGACACTGGCACAATGCCAGCGCCCCCATGAAAATGCATCTTCCCCAAATAAATGCTATGAGATGTTATCAGGAACAGAGCAGAGCAGGCCCAAACTTAATAACAAAGGGAAAAAAACTTTATTAAACTACTACTAATACAGAAAACACATAAACTAAATCCAGGATGAAGACCTTTTAAAACACCCCTCCTCCTCCCCATTCCTAAAACACCCACCATGAAACGTCACCCGGGATTCCTGATCAAATTACCACCCTTCAGATAATCAATACTCAAACTATCAAGGGAGAGAGAAGTCTCTCTTGCACCACAGACCTCCCAGGAAACACAGTTGCCACCTCCTGTGTTTCCCTGTCACACATGGCAACCGCCCGGAGAAAATCTGCCAGTGTGACACTCTCCTTTCCACATCACAGTGCTCTCACCACCGTGCATGGACAGACTGCTCATAGGGCTCCTTTAAGGATGCTTTGCCACGGACCCAAAGATACAACAGTTCAGCTCCTCATCTTGGGACTACCGTCCCCCCCATTTTCCCCTGGGGCCGAGGGTCCAAGAACAGAAAATCGCCTTCTTTCCCGAAGACAGAGGGCATCACCATTCCCTCCTCAACTTTCTTCTGTTCTTGCCTTTCCGGTGCTTTTAGAAGCTGAAGCAGGTCTCCTTGGGTCACCACTGCATCCCCCTCAAATGCAGTCTCTATTGCAGGAGATTTTGGTTCAGTCCATGGCTAACAAGAAAAGTCCAGCCAAAAGCTACTTCATCATCTCCTCCCACCTAAATATTTCTTCTTCTAACATCTCAGGTCCCGGACTGTCTCTCTTCCACTACAAATCAAGGAGGAGCAATATTTTACAAAGCCCTCATTTCCTGGAAAGGGTTAAAAGTTCAGACTCCCTGGACGGCTGATATCTCGGTCCAGCGTTCCGTCTCCCACGCTGGGCATCATCCCCCCCCTTCTCCTTCTCCTCTGCCAGCAAATTTCCAGGTGCCGCCAGGCTCTTTGTCACTTTCCCTCCACGGGGGGCGGGGGGAACAAAGGCATCTCCACTTCTCTCCACCCTTCCGTCCACAGGAGCTGGCTCGGTTCCAGACCCTCAGCCCCTCGGCCCACCTGGACAAGGCCGCGTGGCTTCCCCTCCCCCACCCAGCCCGTAGCTGGGCAGGGGAGCATCTGCACTCTCTGACGACCGGAACAAAAAAGAGACAGTTCCCCCGGGAGTTCCCGCTTTCAACCCCTTGTGTTCTCAGAGGCGTGTCCACACCCCCAGCGGCCACTCCAGACCACTGACCGGCCTGACCCAACCTCCTGGAAAAAATCCACCTCCATGTCAAACCACGACATCTACCCTTTGTTCCTAAAAGCACGGCAAAGAGTGAAAATGCCAGAATGGCTCAGAGTTGCTATCGTCTTCTTTGTCACTTTCTGCCCTTCTGCTGTGTGCTGCAAGCTGTCCCACTGCTGCTTTCACCACTCCTTGCTTCACAGTCATCATCATCAGAATCCAACAGAGAAACACAACATCAGTACCAAATCTGAGCTCAAAACACTAAAGACTGTGCCCCTCATGAAAGAGGAGACCAAGAACTCCTTCTGGTGAGAAGATCAAAAGCCAAAGGAGAATGAACTATTAACCCACTAAACAAAAATATATTCATTTAATTCAGTATCATAATTTCTGTTACTTTATTCTCTGTAATTAAGTGTCAAATGCTTTTCTGTTACTATTAATTCAGCTTAATAATGTTCATTTTAGTTTTGTAAACCATTAAGTCATATTCCTGAGATCCCCTTGTTTTAACCAATTTATAAATGGAAGAATTGTGGAGTCTTCCCCTTCTGAAGAGGCTGTAATCTGATCTTAAAACTCCTCCCATGGGACACCTGATAAAACCCCACAGCCCTGGGTCTGCTCGATCTTTCTCTGCTCTCTCTGCTCTCAGCTCTGGGCTCTCTGGGCTTTGCTCAGGCTCCTGGGCCTCTGCCCCCCTGCTCCCCCTGGCACAGGGTGGGAATAAAATGGACTCCCCTGCTGAACAACAGAGACTTGTCTTGTCTGTTTTCCCCGCTGCTGGTAGTGGCCTCCCTGGATCACGATCATCACTGTAGCCACACGCTGCTACACCTGTGGAGTCAGCAGAGGCCGCAGCCAGGCAGGGAGAGCTCCCGATCACCTGGACGAGAACAGCCCCCATGGCCCTGTGGTGTCCCCTGCACCTTCTCCACAGGGGATGCTGTCCCCAGCTGAGCAGGGGCCTTCAGGGCCAGAGTCTGTGGGCAGCCTCCTGCCCGAGGTGTGGGCAGGAATTTTCCATCAACAACGGCACGTCCTGGAGCTCACGTGGCCCGGGCTGCGCCGGAGGCTGCAGGGAATATTCTGGGTCCGGTGGTGGCAGGCAGAGGTTGCAGAGCTCCATCCTGTGTGAACTCTGCCTCCATGGGCCCGATGCGGTGATCCTGGTCCTGAGGCTGCAGAACTGCCTGGACGAACACACAGCAGCCCTGGTTCGTGGCCTCATGAATGTCATTGTGGGCTGGTGCAGCAAGGAAGCCAAGAAACGGCTGCGCTCCCACGATACCAGAGAGAACAATAGTGCCAGCTCCAGCAGCTCCAGCAGCTCCAGTAGCTCCAGCAGCTCCAGCTCCCAGGAGAGGACTCCTGCCAGTGGCCCCGCAGGCTCCAGCATGCAGGAGGAAGCTGGAACATCACAGACTGGCCTCCAGAGGGGCCACAGCTGTCCCCGACCTGTGTCCAACCCCACAGAGCAGGAGCGGCCCCGGAGGAGCCAGCGGGGCACAAGTCCCTGTGCCCAGGCAGCATCTAAAGCTGGGACCACCCAACCTTTTAAACTCCAATGCAGTGCCTGATTATTTTCTTACATTACACTGCAACTCTGGAACTGCAAGTTCACTGAGGTGGAGTGCCGGAGCCTTCCCCCAGATTGGGGTGACTCCGGGTGGTGGTAAAGTCTCTCCTCCAACCCGTGCCTTCAAAGAAAGACTCAGTAGTCTTCAGTCGTCTGGTCTCAAGGCAGTTTATTGCATGTTATCTCAAGGCACACAGACTCCCTGACATTGTCCCTGACTCCTTCTCCCTCTGCGTCTCTCTCCGTCTCCCTCCGTCTTCGTCTCCCTTTGTCTTCCTTTCGTCTTCCCCGTCCGAGGGGCTGGTGCCATCTTTTATATCACACATTACGTATTAGATGTTTATAGTTTTTCCCCAATGCCTATTACCTATGTTGAACAGTGACTTTCTACTCTAAACCAATCTGTGAGTGCCAACACCACCAAGAACATGGGGAATAGGAAGAAGAAGGAAGGAGGACAGGGCATGCCCAAATCCCTCCATCTTAGAACCTCTGACCCCCATGTACAAAACTCAGACCCCTCTGTACAAGGCCTAGAACCCCCCTGTACAGCACTCAAAAATCCTACCTTTTACTTTGTGATTACTTCTATTATAATATCTAAACTTTTGTGATTTCTTGTTCTTCCTGCAAAGTTGGTAAATTGTTCCATGGGTCAAACTCAAGACCACAGGGGTTTCTGGCTGCCTGCCAGGGTCTCAGAGGCTTTTGCCCTGGACCCGGAACATCCAAGAGTGTCTGAGGGACACCTTGGGTTCCGACAGTGGAGTTACAGACAGGGACGTTATTGCAGATGTGTGTGTGAATACTTCTCTTGTCTAGCTGACTGAAAAGCAATTGGTGCAATTGAACTGAAAGTCTGTTTGGTAAAATTTATTTCAAAGTATACATTTAATAAAGTTATGTGTAAATCTAAACATGAATATTGTCAAAGACTCTTTGTAATTCTCTTCTACCTACTTCATGTTGATGGGAGAAACTCCTGTGCTCTTTTTCCAGTCTCACAATTATAAAGAATGTTATAAAGCAAATGACAACTGAGTACTTTCAGCTCATGCAAAAAATACATTAAGCAAAATATAAACAGGTACATTTGAACTGCATTTCCAAAGCATGTGCTACTTTAATGCTTACAGCTATAGAAGAGGAAATGAGAGAATCTCTGTGCTGAACAAAAAACCGCAACTGTGCAAATGCAATCTGTTCCTCCCTCAAATGAATATTCTCATATTCGAAACACCATTGCAGATTGAAGCGAAAATTAAAGTAATTTTATTTCAATCAGCTGTATTAAAACATTTAGAAGACCATTATTGGTCTGGCTTACCAAGTGTCTGAATAATTGATCAAAAGAAAATGTGCACATTCTGACATCACAAGTATGCCAAAATGCTACTTCCTTGAGTAAGTCAGATCTTCCAGAGAATTCAGCAAGCAGGTTTGAGTTTGGTATGTTTGCTGTCTCTAAAAGTAGCCAAGAGCTTGCATCTTTGCTGTGAACATACCTGTGCATTGAACTTTGCTTACTTTGAGGCAAACAGGTTCACAGGGGACTCTTGGCTACTGCTGAGGTGCCAGATCCTGGATTCTGAGCACTCCCAAGAAGATGTTCTTAGTTGTCAGACATATCACAGGAAAAATGCCATAAAAGAGAAATAAGCTGAATTCTGACGCTGCTTCACCCTCCATTAAACCACAAAGCTACTCTCTACCTGCCACTGTCCTCTGGAGCCCTGGCTAGCCCTGCGATGTTCCAGGGCCAGTGGTGAGTGTGGGCAACTGGTGAGGCTGGGGTTTTACCTGGGCCAGGACCTCTGAGCCAGATGCCCAGCAGCAGAGACCCCTGGAGGAGCAATGAGGACCTAGTGAAGGAGGCAGAGGAGGCTCTTCTGCGGTGCAAAGTCCAGCAAATTTACTGGGAGAGGTGAGAGGAAGGTATACAGGAGAGGGATGCCAAAAGGGAACACAAGCAAAAAGGAGCCCTGAGCTCACCTGTGCCCAAGCTTTTAAAATCTTTCAAAAGAGGGTGTGGACACCATACAGCAACCAGTGAGGAATGTCTAGGGTGTGGTTTCTGGGACTAAAACAAATCAGTGCAAGGGGAGGAGAGAGGATCTGGCTGAGGATTGAGTCTGAGGGTGTGGGACTGGGATCTTTCTGGAACAAAGGGTAGAATTTGGGCTGATGGACAGGGCAAAGGGGCCAGGTTGCCTTGACAGGCAGGGAAGGGTCTGGAAAGTAGGGAGGGGATTCTTTGAGGGACAGCTAGGTAGGAAGGCATAACACAGGGGAGAAACCAACTGTAATAACTCGGAGGACAGTGGAACATAGTGTAAAATAACAGAACATTTGACTTAATAAACTAACACACTACAACTGGATTCTGAGCACTCCCAAGAAGATGTCCTTAGTTGTCAGACACGACAGGAAAAAAAGCCATCAAAGAGAAAAAGAGAAATCAGCTGAATTCTGACACTGCTTCACCCTCCATTAAACCACAAAGCTACTCTCTACCCTTCTCATTAATACAAACACAGGAATACTAACAGCTGTGGTTTGCAAACTCTTAGTTGTTAACAGGCATGAATGTGCTTCCCTGCTGTCTCTCAGCACATTCCTACCACATCCAAGCAGCAGGGCACAGCCTTTGCTTTCCCTGGGTCATTGTCCCTGAGCTCCAGTAAGGGCTGGGGGCACTGCAGGAGCAGGTGAAGCCCGTTCTGTGCTGGGTGTCCCAGATTGAAAGGCAAGGTGTATTCCATTTGCCATCTGTATGGCAGTTGTCTTCTGTTAAGTGGGCAGTTTTCCTTATCTCTCCCACAACCAATTCTCCCTCCGGGGAGACATCTGCTGATGATGGGCTACTGCATGTCACTGCATGACTGATAAGAACTGTAACATCCCACTGTGAGATGCTCTGCCCAGAAGGAGGAGCCAAGCATTCCTAACTGGATATAATCTGGGTTTTTGGGATACCAGACTCAGCCTTTCCCGCTGGATTTCCAGGAGGACTGAAGCCATTCCAATTTGGATGGCTACCAACACCCTGACCAAAAAGGGTGTCAGGTTGTATTCTGACTCTGTCAGTGGTTTTTCTTTTGTATTATTGCATGTATATTTTGTTTTCTTTTTCACTTTTCCTAATAAATTGTATTTCTGACTTGGGAGTGTCTCACTGGTTTTGCTTTCAAACCAGAACACTGGGACAGGGCAAAGTTCTGCGAGGCTAATTCAGCCAGAGGCATGCAGGGTTCTCCAGCACCTCTGCACCTACGTGGGTGTTACAGAAGCACAGAGAGCTCAGTGGGGACCCAAGGGCTTGGCCAGCCAACGTCCTGCAAAGGCATCTGCTGGAAGTAGCACATGCCTGGCACATCCACAGCTGGGTGACTCAGAGACATCCATCAGCCAGCAGTGCCCTAGAGCTCTTCCTCTTTTGAGCTCTCCCACAGGGAACTTGTTCAGGATTTTTAGATTTACACAATGGGTTGGGCCGTCAAAAATCTGTGGTTTTCTTGCCCAGCTTTACTGGAACTCGGGCATCTGCTGGGCTTGCTTGGATATTTTCCCCCAGTCACCTTCATTCACTGCCAAAATCCTCACACATCTGTGGGCAACCCCACAAAGCAGGTAGAAAAGGGGTTGTTAGGGCTGGCCACCGACAGACTCATTGTTTCCTGCTTGCTGATTTTCACTGAAGTTATCCACACATTTTATTTCGGCTGGGGGACTACCTATGTGGTACATGGAAGGAGGAAGCCAAAAAAACAGTACCAAGTGAGCAAGGATATCTGGGTCAACTTCATGCCTGTCTTAAGATGGTTTCTTCATGGAAATGTCTTTGTCTTCTTTTTCTTTCTTCTCCTGTTCTCGTTGGGCTTCTGTTGGTGGGCCATCCTCCGGCAGGGCTGGAGGTTTGATGTTCCTCACTGGTATTCACTGGGGTCCAGCACCTGTGGAGGATACACGTGTACCCCCTGCCCCATGTAATTAGTGGGAAGGGCCCAGAGACCTTAATTAGCATAGGAGGTCTTTCCTTCAATTTAGATTGCATTGTGTTAGTGAAGTGCCTGTGAACTGGGGGCAGGGGTTCCATAAAAGAGTTGCTAAGAACATTAAAAGCATACATAGCTTTAAATAATCTTTCCATTGTTGACAGAGTCTCCATTCCCTTTTTTTTGTTTTTCTAATATATCTTTTAGGGATCTATGCGCTCTTTCAATTATGGATGGATGGGTGGATGAATGGGGGATGTCTGTAATGTGTTTCATACCCCACAGATTGAAGAATTGCTGTGCTTTTTGAGATACACACTCATGTCCATTATCTGTTTTTACTTCCTGGGGGATACCCAGGGATGAAAAGGCTTGCAGGAAGTGTTTAATATCTCTAGATTTTTCACTGTTGTGTGTGATGGCAAATATTGCTCCTGAAAAGGTGTCAATTGAGATGTGTATGTATTTAAACTTTCTAAAGGACTGATAGTGAGTTATGTCTGACTGCAAACTGTTTATTCCTCAGGGACTGACCCCACTTCCCACTGATAGGACTGACTGCACCTGGCAATTAGGACAGGAGCTAACAATCATATGAGCTTGATCTTTATTTAGATTGAATAATCTCATTAATGAAGGAGCGTTTTGATGGAAAAGTGAATGATTTAAACAAACTTGGTCAAAGAAGATTGGTAAAGTGGTTTGAACTGGCATCACTAGGTGGTCGGTGTGGGCGTTCCCTTCGGTCATGAATCCTGGTAAGGTGGTGTGTGAACGAATATGTGTCACAAAGTAGGGCTGCTTTCTTAAAGAGAGAAGAAAGATTAACTTTTAAAGGAAATTTTACAACTTGTTATTAGCAATAGATTAATGGAGAGAACCTTCCGCTCTTTCCATGATACCTGCAACATAAAATGAATCTGTAACTAAATTAAAAGAAAATGAAAATATAGAAAAGGATGAATAGCTGCAGCAAGCTCTGAGATTAGTGGTGATCCTTCAATAATCTCAATGTCTGACTCCCAGTCACTGCTGTTAGGATTTTCCCATGTTATTACTGTCTTACAGGATTTCCCGGACCCATCTGTAAAAACAGTGAGAGTATTGAGAGGAGTATGGCTTCTTAAGGGTTTCTGAATTACTTTTAAAGAGGAATGCAATAATTTATGCTTTGGATAATTAACAGAAATTCACTCTGAAAAATTTATTAATGCATATTGAAAAACTTCAGATTGTCAAATTAACCATTCTAAGTAAATAGAGGTAACAGATATAAATATAACACAAAAATCTTTTCCCAAAAGGAATAAAATCCAGGATCTGGCTTTCATTATTTGTTGTGACATAACTTCAGGGCCTGTAGTTTTATCATTTGGTAATGATAAAACTAATCATTTTAATAATTTGGTAAGATAGGAACACCCATTCTAGAATTAGCAAGGGTACCATTTAGCAAAGGTCCCAACTTTTGGTCCCATTGGAAAATTAAGCCATGAAAGTGTGGATTTTTCCCTACCAGGGCAAACAAATAGGGTAAATCTGGGTTACATCTGTGTGCTTGGCCGGTTTGCAAAGCAGTTGACTCTCTATATAGGGGCACTCTTGCTTCTTGACCTAAGTTTTCTGGGGGAGTTTAGGTCCGTATCTCCTCTCAACAAATCAAACAATGGAGCCAAGTCCTGGTTGATTATTCCAAGGAGAGTCCGAATCCAATTGACAGATCCAATGAATTTTTGAAGCTCATGCAGTGGCATTGGGTCTTCCTGCACTTGGATGGTCTGCAGGACAGTGGTGCGAGTCACTCAGTGAGTTTGTACTCTAAATATTTCCAAGGAGGGGATTGCTGCATTTTCTCCTCAGCTATAGACAGTCCAGCTTTACATATCCCATCAATTACTTCAGCAGCAACAATTTGTAAGCCTGTATTGTCTTTGGGCTATTAAAGTATCATCCATATAATGAAGTATGGTGGATTGAGGGAACTTCCTGCGAATAGGTGATAAGATTTTGGCCACATACCACTGGCATATAGCTGGGGAATCCCTCATGCCTTGCAGGAGCACAGTTCAATAGAATATTTTCAAGGGTGATTGTCTGTTAATTGAAGGTACCAAACAAGCAAACTGTGGTGCATCCTCTGAGTGGAGTGGGATACTAAAAAAATAATCTTTGACATCAATAATCATTAGTGACCAGTCCATTGGAATCATGTTGGGTGATGGTAACTCCAGCTGTAATGGTCCCATTTCTTCCATTATCTCATTAACTTTTCTTAAATTTCACAATAGCCTCCATTTTTCACTATGGGGCTTTTGGTAACAAACATTGGAGTATTTCAGGGGCTGTTTGTGGAGGTAATGTGTCCTTGGTCCAATTGTTCTTGAATTAAGAATCTCTAGCATAGCTAATTTGTTTTTTGGGAGGGGCCACTGATCAACCCACATGGCTTCTCTGATAACTAGTTAAGTTTTAGGCTGCTGCACTTGTCAGTGGTCCTTGTTAAAAATTTGTTTCCAGCCTGAGACTCAGTTGAGACAAAATGTCTCTTCCCTACACAATAATTTTTTTCTTTTTTGGCTAGAAATAGATTTATGGTGGACACTCAATCTTCTAGTACCTTAAAAATGATGGGATAGAGGCTACACATGGTGATGCTGTGCCCTCCAATTCTGATTAATGAATCTAAGGAAAGAACAAGGATCCATTCCAGAGGCCAGTAAATTTCTGATACTACCGTTATGACTGCCCCTGTGTCAATGAGACCTGAGAGGGTGATGTTCTTGCCCAAACAGGTCAGTTACAGGGCAGCTGAGGTTTTTCTTGCATGATGTGTCAGGTCCACACAATGCACGGCCCTCTGGAGATCATATTATTGGTGTCTTCATCAGCGTCAGGAAGGAGAAAGACCTGGGCAAAAACTAAACTTTTAGGTATGAAACAAGGGGGGTTAGGACATTTGGTCGGAACGGTAGTTTCCTGACTGGATGTAACTGATAAGACTGTAGGCAACACATAAAATCCTTCCACAGCTTGTCTGTCCACACCTACAATGAGAAAGTCTCGTGGCCGCTGTTCCGGGCCAAGGCGCCCTGTAGAAACTCTACGGTGTAATGTCAGTGATCATTACTGGCTGGGCATTTGACAGCTCCAGTCTGGTACCTGTTGACATTGAAACTGGGAGCTCACAGATGAGATGCTGCAGTTCTGCATTTGATGGTCTCCAGTGCTGCTCACCAGGGCGAGTGACAGGGTATCTTGTGTCGTTGTGCCCCACTGTCCTGCATTCTCCTGGCAGTTGCCGGGCTGGCAACAGCAGTGCCTTTAGACTTGATAAGATTGGTTAGTATTTGGATTGCCTTTATTGCAGGTACACTGTCCTTGACCATTGCCCCTTTTTGGTTTTTTGCAGTTTTTTGCCCGATGGCCTTTCTGATCACAGTTAAAACATTCTGATTTTGTTGACTTTGAGGCTTTTGTTGAGAATTGTTTAATGCATTGGCCAACACTTGTGTTTGAATTTTAGCTATATGTTCTGGAGTGGTTAGTTTATTACAGGCCTCAACCATTTGAGGAATGGTAGGTTGTGATTGGGAAGGTAAGTGTCTGTAAAACTTTCTTGCATTCTGAATTGGCATTTACAGCGGCCAGTTATTTAAATAGTCTTTCCTTCACTGGATCATCAGTTTCTTGTTTTTCTATGGCAGCTTTGAGCCTGTCTAGAAAGTTCATATAGGGCTCAGCAGGCCCTTGCCAGATATTGGCATAGTCCTGATGAGGTTTATTTGCTTCTGGGATATGCATCAGCGCCATCCTAACCCAGTCCCCAGTCATTGAGGATGGGCTTAGGAAGGTCTACAGCTTAGACCTTAGGAAGGTCTGTAGACCTTAGGAAGGTCTACAGATCCTGGTCAGAATCTGTATGAGCTCCCTCATCTGCCAATTGGTCCATGGTAATTTGTGCCCTGGCTGGGTCATTAGCATAATCTTGTAATAATTTAGTTAATTAATTAATAAGTTAATTAGCCTTCCACCCCAATTGCCACAGTGAATACTCAGTGGCTGTTAACAGTGGGGTCATTAAGTACCATGCATCGTGGGATGTAAAAGTGTGAGCTGAGAAGGTCGCCGTCATCAGGTTAAAAAAGTATGGTGAGCTTCTCCCATAGTTTCAAGCCACTTTACTTAATTCTTTAATTTTGCTGAATGCCAGGAAACAAATCAACTGGGAGAGAACAGAGAAGTTTCTAGCACAAATTTGCATTTAACAACTGAGGGGATTCTAGGACTAGCCTTTTTGACTTGCTATGAGTCTGAAGGGTTTTCCCATGACCTCCCAGTCATGGAAATTCCCAGCTGGAATCCCAACAGATTCCCAGATCATCTTCTTCATCTTGGGCCGAGTCAATCCCAATACTCCCTCATGTTTTTCACAGTTTTCCACTCTCATTTTCTGCCTCTTTTCACCCACTGGTTCTTGTCAGTGACTGTTTTTCTCCAGTTGTTTATGGGCTTTGGTTTTTCCCCTGCAATCCTTCCATGGGTCCCGAAGCAGCAGCCCAAGAAGCCCTTGCCTGCGTGTTTGCCTGTTGCTTGAACAGAAAGTCTGTGCTGCACCTGAAGAATCTCATTAAGAAGCATCTGATTGATAAAAGAAATAGGTGTCAATTTCTTCGCAAATGACTAGATCTGAAAGAAACGATTGGGTTGTGGAAGAATGGGTGTGTGGGTCTTTACAAACATCAAGCCCCTTTGTTGCAGGACTAAGTACAGTCTGTATTTCAGAGGAGATTGTGTGCACTTAACAGATTTATGAATACTAACTTGTCCGCCTAGGGTGCACTTACAGCTAACTTTAATGGTCGTACAATGTATGGTGGGGAGCAGAATACATGTTAGAAAGAGAATATGTAGTAGGCAATTCAGGAATGCTGTCCCTCCCTCGTCCCTCAGCCAATGGGGAAAAGAGGAGGGCAACGTGGGGCCAGCAGTTTAGAATAAAGGGAGACTGCAACCTCCAGAAACTTCAGAGAGTCCCGCAAAGCTGTGGGCTGGTGAGCTTTAGCACATTATTGTCAGTAAAGCTGGTTCTGGCTGGACTCCATCTTCTTTGTGGACATTGGTCTTACATAGCGTGATTTTTGCACAAGATTAAAATTCAGCCACCCGAGGTTACAAACAGGCTTGTCTCTGTGTGCACAGAACAAAGGTGCCACACGGGGCGAATCAGCCAGATGTCTGCTCATGTCCATCTCAGAGGGCGGCTGAAAGTGGGGGTTCAGCCTGCCCCAAGGTGTGTGGTGCCCAAGGTGTGTGGTGCCCCCAGTTTTGTGTGTGGTGCCCTCAGCCCCAGTTGCAGAGAGCAGGAGGTGCTTCCCGAGCTTCTTCTCGGGATTTTTTCCTTCCCAGACTAGGATTCGTAAATGTTTTTTTCTTTCCTAAGTTAAAACTTTTCCTTCTTTGCACTTACACAAATTGCTGTCTTACTCAATTTATGCTAAGAAAAAAGGGTAAGAGAGGCAACTTCAGCCCATTATTAGCTGCCTCAGCTTTGATTTCTCAGCCTCTTCTGTCCTACAGAAACAGGCACTGCTCGGCTTTCAAAGCTTTCCATAGGATAGCCTACCCTGACACCCCACATTCAAGAGGAGTTAATTCCTGCCTACATTCCTTGATGAAAACAAAGCAAGTAGAAAGATTCTAAGAGAATAAAAACCTACTGTGATTATTAGATTAACTAAAGGGTATTTTCATATGCATGAAAAGATCGTGGCAACAGAGCCACTGCATGGATTTGGAGTAGTTACGGGCATGCTGGTAGCAAAGTCCTGTTCTTGAGGGTGCTGCAGGGGCATGGAGATCATCAGGGATCCAGGGGAACAATGAGAGACATGACGGATGGATGGCAGCAGTGGCATTTCCTCATGGGGGCCTTGGCACTCAAAAATGGGTCAGAGAAGCATGTGTCTGTTGTATTGTGTTTTATCATGTTCGTTTGTACTATTGTTGTTACCCAAGTTTTGAAGATGGTTTGTCCCCCATATCCCTTTGGTTCCACCCTTGTCACTCCTCCCTAAGCCTGCCCCTTGACTCAGCAGAACTGCTGAGTCATTCCCGTGTCCCCTCCCTGGTGCCCTGTCCATCACTCGGCAGCCCATTCCCACCACCTAGAAACTTCCATCAGGGGCGTCGAGTGATTGGATCAGGACCAAGGACCCCTCCCCTACCTTCCCCTAATAGGTCGTCATCCCTATCCATTTCCCCGAAAGTCACTCCCCAGTTTTACCCCATTGGTTGTTCTCCCCTTCCACTCCCCCCTTTATAAGTTGTTGCAGAGGCCCTCTCGGGGCTCTCGTCGGTTGGCCTGGGTTAGGCATTGTTGGAGCTCCGGGAATCGTCAATAAAGCCTGACATTCACCCCCGAAGAGAGTCAGCCTCTTTCTTCAGTGGTTTTGCCGTCCTGTCTCTCCTCTGGAGGCACTCCTTGAAAACCCTTCGGGGAACCAAAGGGAGTGCCTTCTGCTGTCGCCGTGTCACCTGGCCGGGTCACTCGAGCGGCAGCCGAGTGGACACGACGGCATGTGTCACCAGGAGGGACATCCAGCATCACTGTAGATCCCAGTATTCCCCAGACAGCTTCTAGCCCTTTAGGGGACACTAAGGATGTGTGGAACAGGCAGATGAGGGGGGCACCCCAAAGAACAAGGGGTGGAACCCAAAATCACAAGGTGGACACCCCAAAAGAAAAGGTGGGCACCCCAAAAAGGAGGCAAGAGAATCCTAAAAAAGAGAGTGGTGGGCACTGAAACAGAGGGTGGACATGCCCACTCACAAAAATGGAGGTGAGGGATCCTAAAATGAAGGGAGGATTCCTAGAATAGGAGGACACCCCGAAAGGTCTTTTGCACTTACCCACACTTGTTCTCTATTTCCTTTTAGACCTATCTTTACTCTGTGGAGTACACAAATGGCGTAATTATACAAGTGCAGTGGTTTTATAGAGATCTGGAGGGTTTGAGGATCTTGGGGGGTTCTACTTTTCCTGAGCTTCTCCTTCAGAAAATAATTTACTGCTTTTTTTGGTGTGAAAGTGGTCTTTGCTGCTTCCTTGGGCTCCTCAGGATGCAGGCAGTCTGAGCTGCCAGGCAAGAAATGGTGGGGTCGAGGTCCACGTCCAGGGGCTGGAGGGCTATGACCCAAGAAAACAGAGCCCAGATCAGCCCCCGTGTCTGCAGAGCTCCCCCAGCTGCCCCCAGCCCTCGCTCCCCACTCAGGTGAAGATCGGAGCCAGCCTCTCCTCAGCCTGGCCCTGCGTTCGGCACGGCCATCCCTGGACACGGAGCTCCGTCAGCCCCTGGCGCGCTCCAGCAGCTCCCCCAGCCCTATGCTCGCCCCTCGGTGGGGCTGGCCCCAGTGACCACCGATAGCCTGGGCGTGGCACAGGGCGAGGTGCCCGCCGAGCCCAGCTGTGAGGGCAGGAGGGGCAGGGGGAGCCCGAGGCCCTGCCCAGGGCATCCCCTGGGCTGGGGGGGACAGGAATCAGGCTGCCCAAGAGGGACCCCGGGGAACGGCCTCAGCCGTGAACCCGAGGGCCGCCTCTCACACGGGCCTGAGGGTCCTGCAGGTACCCAAGGCTCTGTTCAGCCTTGCTCCCGTCCCTTGGCAGCTGAGAAGGCACAGGGGCACGGGCTCGTCCCAGATCCTGCAGCTGGCCAGAGCAGCCCTGGCTGCCAGACCTCCCCCAGCCCCACTGGCCAGAGGCCTCCCCCTGCAGAGAGGGCAGAGGGGCCTCCGGAGCCCTCGGGGTTTGCATTGCTGAGGGCAGGACCAGGGTGCGGCTCCGGGCTCCGGCTGAAGCAGGGCAGCTGGGGCCCGGCCGCAGAGCCGGAGGGGAGGGCAGCCCTGGCCCAGCCTGGCCCTGGGGCTCATCCACACCAAGCACCGCCGATCCTCCGCAGCTGCTGTGTCTGCACCAGGTGCTCCAGCTCCTTCCACCTGAGGAACTCTGCAGCAGCAAGGAGGGCTTCTCTGGAGACCTGCAGCACAGCAGAAACTGGGAGACCGCAACAGGGCCCAGGGAAGGAGACCTCTGGGCTTTGTTCTGGGGTGATCCCGCCCTTATGGATCCCCAGCTGGGATGTGCTCCCACCGGAGTGTCTGGGGATCTCTTGGGGACAGCCGCGGGGGACAGGGTCCGAGGTCAAAGCCCTGGCCACTCACACCGGTGGGGACAGCTGGGAAGCCTCTGGGGACAAACGTGTTCAGCCTTTGTGGCCAGGGGCTGCTGCCAAGCCCTGCTGGAGCAGGCAGGGCAGGGGTTGGAAATGGCCGTGCCAGCTTCTCTGCCCCTGCTCATGCTGGTTCTGCAGAGACCCTTCCCACGGGCTGGGCTGTGCTTTCACAAAAATATAAGCATTCCCAGGGCTTGCTGCAACTCTCATTTAGTCTCTGGGATTTAAATACGTTTGGGGATGGAAAGATGTGCTGGTTTGAAAGTGAACCTGCAGGAGAAATGAACCCCACTGAACTACCTTAAGAAAGATTTCAGGTCAGAGATAAAATTTACTGGAGAGATTACTACAGATGCAATGATACAGAGGAAACTGGCTTAGACCCACAAAGTCAGACTACAGCCTGGCATGCTGTTGGTCAGTGTGACAGTTGCAGTCCTATCAGGTGGTGTTTACAGTCCTTGTTCAAGTGATGGTCACATTCTTGTTGAAAGTGGTGGTCCTGTGGAAGGTCCAGATTCCTAGAGGGAGGTGTTGTCCCAAGTCCCCAAGTCCAAAGATTACATACGCTTAGGTTCAGATGCTCACTACCTCCCTCAGGGCTGCAAGAGTTTCACAGTGGAATGATAAAATACTCTTGAGTCATGGGATATTTTGGGAATCCTTGGTCTAAGTCACTGCAGCTGCCCATTCTGCTGGTCATGTTGCCTTGAATCAGAAGACAAAGTTTTCCAAACAATACTGAAGTAGTAATATAAAAAGCAGTTTGCGGCGTTTGCTTAGTTCTCCCCAGCTGCACGCAGCTCTTGGGAGCCCAGCTGTGGCGTAGCTTCCATGTGCCTCCAGGGTTTGCTGCCGTGGGTTCCCGGACACGGCTTCCATGTCCCGGGCACGTGGGCTAGCCAGCCGCTGTTACCGTGAGCTAGGGATCCGGCAAAGAAGTAAGGAATTTGTCCATTTACTCTGTGCTGGGCTAGAACGGTTTATTGGTCACACGGCGTGGTTCGGTGGAAAGACGCGACCGCTCCTGGCACTGGCATGGGAGAAAACGGCGCAGGGGCTTCGGTGGTATAGGATTTTATTGGGGGCAGGATGAGAGGACCCACAGCCTCCCGTCCAATAGAGGCGGCTGCTGTGGTGGTGACATCGACCACAGTGACCAGCCTAGACAGGGCTGGGGCAGTTCCTGGGTCCCTGGGCTACTGGGGATGCAGGACTGGGGTGACTGGCAGGGAACTCTCTGGACAGGATGAGGAGTGTCTGCAGGAGTGACTGGGGTAAGCTCCAATAGCACGCAGCGAGGAGCGAACCACCGCAGGGAGGGGAAAACACGGGGCGTGCACAGGACTACAGAACTTGGCTATCAAACATAAACTTAAAACCCCTAATCTAAACCCGAACCCCAGGATGCAACAGCAGTTTTTTTAATGAAAGCTTTCAAGGTGGACGAAATATAGGAATGCACATGTGTAGAACAGAATTTCTGCAATTTAAAAAAGGTTGAATAATTAGAGTGTGGGAGGGGTCCCCGCTCTCCCATGGGAGGTGGCAACAGTTCAGAAGTGTCTGTCAATTACTTGCCCCTTGTCAATTACCCTGCCCCAGTTAACTTATCAATCACTGCTTGGAATACTCCCCAGTTCTGGAAAGTTCATATGTTCTGTTACCCCCATTGGCCCCTGTTAGAGAACCACTCCTCCTCTGTACCCCCATTGGTTTGCCGTATGTCACCCCATCCTATCTCCTCCCCTTTCCTTGTTGCCCATTGGTTAAGTTGTACCCCAACCACTCCTACTCCCTTGCCCTTATATACCCTGTCCCGCCTTCCCTTGAGGCTCCTGGAGCCTGCTCCCTCCTAGAGCGCTTGTGTCCCTTATCTCCTCCTCCTGTTCCTGCACCTTTCCTACAATAAAGCCTCTAGGCATACCGCTACTCCGGAGTCCTCTCGTCCGTCTGGTGAAGTTGCCCGGGTCCCATCATCTCCTCCCCGCAGACTGGTCAGCCGAGGGATTTCCCCCCGGACTGGCTGGGCACCCGGGCGAAGCCTGGAAGGATTTATTTAATAATACAATTGGCGCCCGAACACGGCGACCACTGCCCTGGTCTCCTGCGAGCTTCTGGATCCATGACCCTGCGCTCCAGGATTTGAAGCACCGTTCGCCGCCGATTCCAGGAGCAGCTGTCCTTCTATTGTAAGAAGACTTCTGCCTCCTGGACCTGCTGACAACTTGTAGATATCCAATCCTGCAGCTTCGGGGGAAGCTCTGGATTCTACAAGACCAGCAGCCCTCCACCACCCTGCCAAAGTCTTCTTTTCACCGCGTCCGGATTCTGGTGAGTGCAGCTGCTCGAGGCGAGCAGCTGACACAGGCTTTTTCCTTTTCTTTCCTCTCCTTTGCTTTGGCTGGGGATCTCTCCTGCAGTGGGAAAAATGGGCAACCACCTTTCCCCTGCACGATGAGAGTTTTATGTCCAAGTTAAATCCGCCCTCGTGTTGGGAAATATTTCTTTTAAAAAAGGGGTTTTAAAATCCTTCGTTAATTTTATTTTTGACCATTTTCCTGACGTCTCTAAGGAAGTCGTCTTTTCCGTTTCAGTTTGGGGGAGAGTTGGACGATATAGTTACGATGTTCAAGTTTCTAGGAATTTCAAAGTGGGGAGGTTTTTTCCTATTTATGACGTTATTTTTAATTTAGTTAAATCAAAAGGGGAAAGTTTGGGCCCCAGTTCTCCTACCCCTCATTCCGCCCCCCTCACTCCTAGCCCCACTTCCCCTAAGGGTGGATCGGGAGACAGATCCTGCCAAGACAAGGCACAGGGTTGCTGCCGTCTCCCTGCTGCCTCCCATTCCACCCTGTCCTCTTCTTGTGCTGGGACTGGCCACCCCAGCACGAGCCCTACCCGTTCCCACATTCCGCGAGTCCCTAACCCCAGTTCAATCCCCGGTTGCAGTAGTTGTTCAAATACTGTTTTCACATCACAAAATGGCGACGGCCTCGTGGCCGATCGCCACATATCACAAAATGGCGCCTCCTCCTCCACACCCCCTCGGGTTCCTGCCACTGTAACATCTCCACCCCCTCCGTCGGTTGCCGCCCCTGCGTCGGGTCCCATCTCCCACCATGCGTCGATTTCTGTGACGTTGGGACCCTCCCATCCTGCCTCCCTGGCCACGCCCCTGGGTGGGCCCCTGGTGGGTGGGACAGGCCTGCCAGAAGGCCACGCCCCGGTGGGTGGGTCAGGCCACGCCCCCTCTCCTGCCGCTTCCGGTTCCCACGCTACCAGAACCGGAAGTAGGCCTAGCTGGAAGCAGGCCATCTTGGCCTGCAGGGCCTCCCAGCACCGGGACACAGTGGCAAGGGAGAGGCTCCGCGCTCTAGCCCGTCCTGCCTCATCCTCGGAAGAGGATGAGGATAGCAACGACCCCCGGCCCGCAACCAAGCCAGGGGAGGGTTGGGGCCGGATCCGGGCTGAGGCCATTAAGGATGGGGACCTCAATCTCGCAAGGGATCTAGGTTCATTCACGGCACCAATTGCTTATAAGAAGGGGAAAGAACCGAGGTGGGAGCAATTACCATACGCAGAGGTAAAAGAGTTGAGGAGAGCAGCCAAGGACTACGGGAGGAATTCTCCTTTCTTTAAAAACATCCTGGACTTGACCTTCTTCGGACATTCACTTGTACCACACGACCTTCGCTACATTGCGAAGGCTCTGCTGTCCCCCACAGAATTTCTTCTGTGGGAAATACATTGGAAGAAATTAATAAAGCCTCTCTTAACCAAATACGATCTTAAGGAAGTGTTAGGAGATGGCGCAGAGGGCCTTGAAGCTTTGGCACGGGAAGGGGAATTCAGTAGGTCTGAAGACCAAATCCTCCTTCCCGAGAACTTGTTAGGTGACATCGGGGATGCTGGGAAGGAGGCACTACTGAAAATCCCTGACAGGACCACCCCCCTCCAAAACTTTTCATCAGTACTTCAAGGCCCTGATGAGACTTTTATCAAGTTCGTGGACAGGTTAAAGGAGGCCAATCGACAGGCAGATTGAGAACGTCGGGGCCCGTGAGGAACTATTGCGAAAGATGGCCCTGACCAACGCCAACCCTGAGACCAAGAAGATCCTGAGAGCTCTTCCCCAAGATCCGGAGCCTACCATCGCTAAGATGGTAGAGGCGTGCACCAAGGCGACATCAATGGAGCAGACAGTGGCTTTTGCGGTGAGCAAAGGGGTGGGGGAGGCGATGGTAGACTTAATGAACACACGCTGTTTCAGCTGCAGCCAGTTGGGCCACATTCAAGCGAACTGCCCACACTGGCCACCAGAGAGGTCCTACCATCTGTACAACCCCTCCCCAAGACCATCGTACCGGAATCCCCGCTTTCATCGGCCGGCAAACGGGAGGCGGAGCGCGATGAGGGGCCGCGCCACGACACCAAATGGCCCGTCCCAGCGTCCTGTGCTGCCATCTCTCCCGGAGAACCACTGCCCCAGCGGCACATTTCTCTGGACGTCCGCAGCCAGGAGGACGGGCTCCGGCTCCTCAGAAGAACCAAACAACTGAACTGCGCCCGCCGCCAAGTCCTCCAGAGCAGCATCCACATCATGTTCCTGGATGAGGACTTGGTCCGCGTCCCGGCGGGATTCCTGCCACCGCCGGTTTGCAACTACCCTGCCACTGTCCTGCTACTAGGAGACTCTATCAATACGCTGGACAACCTCACTGTCATCCCAGAGGTCGTCTACTTCGAGCCGGGGACAGAGCTCACGGTCTCAGTGGTTTGCCACCAGCCACCTTTATCTCTGCCCAAGAGGTCTCCTTTAGCCCTGTGTTACATCCTCCACGTCCACACAGAAGAAGCCAACAAGGACACCTCCTCGGACATTTTATCGGACCAAGACTCTTCTGCCTTTTTCGTGCAAAATGTTAACAGAGAAAGACCTATTATTAAAACTTCTTTTGTTTTTCAGGGGAAGACAATTTCACTCGACCTGATGGCAGACATCGGCGCAGATATTACCATCATTCCCCAGGCGGAGTGGCCTCACGACTGGGAGTTGGTGTCCCCTTGCGGCACAATCTCCGGCATGGGAGAAGCTGTCAGCTCCCGCCGCAGTAAGCACCTCGTGTGTGTGGAGGGGCCGGAGGGTCAGATTGCTACAATTAGGCCTTTTGTCGTTGCATCAAATATCAAATTATTAGGAAGGGACGTTTTGTCCCAGTGGGGTGCCCGTCTTGACATCCCTAGCCCTGCGTGGGATTTTTAGTATGGGCCACTGTGGAGCACACCTCCCCATTGCTCAATTGGAAGACAGATACGCCGGTGTGGGTGGACCAGTGGCCCTTACCAACTGAAAAATTAAAAGCGCTCAATGAACTTGTGGAGGAGCAGGTGCGCCTGGGGCATTTAATACCTTCCACCAGCCCCTGGAACACACCTGTCTTTGTGATTAAGAAACCCGGCAAAGACAGGTGGCACCTGCTCCAAGACCTGCGCAGGGTTAATGATGTTATTAAGGATATGGGACCCTTGCAACCAGGCCTTCCCTCTCCCTCTATGCTGCCCCGGGATTGGCAGCTCGCAATCCTTGATATCAAGGATTGCTTCTTCAATATCCCATTGTATCCCAGAGATGCTCCCAGATTCGCCTTCTCGGTTCCCTCCATCAACCGAGGAGAGCCGTACAAACGCTACCAATGGACCACTCTGCCCCAGGGAATGAAAAATACCCTGGTGCTCTGTCAAACCTTTGTTGCTCAGGTCCTCTCCCCTGTTCGCTGCCTCTTTCCAGACGCGATTTTTCTTCATTACGTGGACGATATTTTAATTTGTGCTGCTACCTCCACATACTTGCAAGCGGCCTTGAAAAGGACGTTAAGAACCATCAAGGATGTGGGATTCCAAATTGCAGAAGAAAAAATCCAGCTGTCATCCCCCTGGAAATATTTGGGCTTCCTTATCACGGGAAGGAACTTCCACTCTCTCGCGGCCACCTACCCTTCTTGCCTTTTTTTGGTCTTGTCTTCCACCCTGCTTCTCTCCTGGCTCCCAGCAACGCTTAACAAGTGCAACAAGCAGATTAATCAAACCACATCTAAATCACAGGTAACAACAATTACGAAACAAATTAACAGTTTTCCTTCTTTTACTCCATAATCATCTTTTTAGGATGAAGCAAAGTGATGTTTCATCCCTCACAACTGTTATGAGTAAGAAATTGCTTATTTCACAAAAGTTATAAAGTGTTACCTTATGGCCGGTTGTTAAGTAATTGTTAATTGCCCATTGTTCATTCCTTGTTAATTACCCCTCGTTCATCCCCTGTTAATTACCTATTGCTCATCTCCTGTTAGAAATCCCTTTCCGTCGGGTTGGGTTTCACCCCTGCTGCTTCCTAGAAAATGGCACCCAAGACTGTGAGGAGGAAGTGACATCAGAGGCAGCGTGCAAATGAAGAAACACGCCGAATGCAGCACTAAAAACCCCTAAAACAGCGAGCCACAATGAAACCGAAGGACTCAAACTACTGCAAAGGGTGAGCAATTAGTCCTAGTGTCCGCGGGTGTTACATAGGTGGGAAAAGTAACGCGCAGCCGCACGTGGGAACCTTTCTAATGTCTTACTCTAACCAACAGAGATGCCTGCTAGAATGAGGACCCCTGACCACAAGTCAGACTTCGGAATGCTGCCATTCTGTGAGGACGGAATCCCCGGCTCTGCCTGCATGCAAGGCGGACAAAGCTGCACTCCTCCTCCTCCTCTGTGCCACTCCGGGAAGCAGCGGCGGCGTGCGCGCGACCCGTCGGGCCCCCACCCAAGCTGGTCACTTTCTAATAAAGGCATCTTAAAGGAGCACGATCTCCTGCCCTTTTTATATCACAACCACCACCTTTCAGGCCTCTGTACCTGGCATCTTTTTACTGCAGTTTTTGGACCACCAATTAAAAACTGAATGTACTCCCAAAATCTCTGAATGAAATCGGTGCATGTATATATAAATATAGCTATATACTTATACAGAAAGAAAAAACAATTAACTGGATGTGACTCCCTGTCCTGAAAAAAAACCCCAACCGTAAAAATATCTGTTTTCACCACAAGGGGTGTCTCTGTAACTGTAAAGTAATAGCAAAGTGCCACAATTCTGATCTAAAAAAGGACCAAAGGGAGGAAACAAGAGATTTCAGTGGTTTTCCCAGTCCTTTTTATATTTCTCTTAGTACATTTTCCCCTATTTTGCCATCAAAGCTAGCCACCTATCTCCTTCATTTCCTTCTTACCCAATTCAAGGGAACAGTTCCATTTCTTATGCTAATATATATTTTTTTCATTTTCTGTATTGGAACAGAATCTGTACTTTTGCAGGAGATTAGCCAAACACCATATTAAGTACTCCTTACACTTTAGAGCATTCAGAATTAGACCATAATTTTACTGCATTTTCATTCAGATTTTCCCTGCTGCATAAGAAAACAAATCTTTTTGTTTTTTTATGTTTTCCATTTCCCAAGATTCCAGGCACAGCTTCTTATTCTAAATACCAATGCTAGCTCATACCATGAAATTTCAGGGATATTTTTATGGGAACACAGAACTATTTAACAATTCCATACCTGAAAAATATTTTCACCATCAAGGAGGTTTTCTTTGATCATAAGAATTTGTATTCTTGTTTTCCTGTATTCTTATTGATTGTAATCTTTCAAATGCAGTATGATCATAAATATATTTTGTCTGCATTACTCCATGATTCATCAGAAACTGAATTTACAACATTAATAAAAAGAGTAGACTTTGATTCACTCTATTTATGATTTATTTATGTCACATTCTGTGCATATAGTCTTATAAATTATCTTTTATTGTTGCTCAGCCAAAAGGCAATTGATACTCTGAGGATACTCTGAGCTGGTAAGGGAGTGGAAGCATCCAAAGTATTAAAGTCAGTACTTAAATAGGTTCTCAGATCCAAAAAATTGATCTTCTTTGGCCTTTGACCCATGGGAAAAAAACCCTATTTATGTCAGGCTAACCTAGTGCAGTTTAGTGCAAAGAAGATACTAAACCAAAAATGAAAAATGACCTCCCAGATGATCTTTTAGAATTCCTTTTAGTTCAAAACCGATTTGCTTGGTTAGTTTAACTGGTTAAATTCCTTTTTCTTCTAGGGAAATGCTGGAAAAAATGGATTATTCAATCTAGAAAACAGAAAGCTGTAGAAAAAATAGCATTGAAGAGTGCTGACTAGATTTAAAACATCAGAAGAGAGAGGGTAATTCTTTTCCGAATTTCCCATTGAAAAACGATAGAAGATGTAAGTTCAAGAAGGAAAACACAAGCTAAGTGTAGGGAGAAGAAAAATCTTAGATTACTTTTTGGCATGAAGATTTAGCAGAGAAAATACATTATTTTCCAGAGTATGTAGCTTAGGAAACGTGAGGTTTTCAAGAGTTTAGCCACGTGTCAACACTGACTCAAACAGTTGAATGGACACATCTATTTTTCTGTGTTTCAGTAAAAAAGTGGTGACAGGAATGCTAAACCCTCAGGTGAAAGGCAAGTTTTATGGGGAACTGGGCTACCTCAGTGTAAATTTCATGGGTTTTATTTCCTTGTAGCTGAAATAATTTAGCTCAGCCGTGACTGGGTTCTTCAGGATGGAACTGTGGTGCCTTGTCCCGTAACAACTGGGCCAGCTTCATGCAGCACCCGCTTCTCCCTGGCAGTAAAACTTGCCTTTGGAAAACACCTGTGGAACACAGGCAGGCTCGCTGGATGATGTGGGCAGGGAATGCAAATGGTGTTTCTGTTCAAAGTGTGCTTTCAAAGTGTTTGGCACAAGTTTCTGGTCCGATTTTTTTGTAGAAGCGCCCTGGTTGGGACACAACACTCATAGTGTTTGGGTTAGAAACCAGCTGGGAAAGCCTCACCAGGAGAGACACCCAGGGAAGTTCCAGACTTGTTTATAAATAATTGGGCACACTTGTTTGAGTGTTCTGATGTAAAGGATCCCGCATTTTTCTCAGGTATGGAAAGGCAGGAAGGGCTGCTGGCCTCCCTTTTTACTCTCAAAAGCTATGGGAAGATGATGGAGCTGTTCCAGCTTTTATCACATGTCATGACCGGGTGGAGATGACACATAATTAATGGTGTTTTCAGATTAATGAGCTGTATTGTTTTACCTTTATACACAGAAATTAATAATTAATCTTATTAATAAAACGTCCTGGAAGATAATGGAGTTTAGGAAGCACATCCTCAGGTTTTTTCATCAAGAAAATTATGACTATCTGTTTGTTTTCTGCTTTGTTTTCTAATTATGTTCAGTAACACTGACAATTCCTGAAAAAAACATTGCTTATTGGTGTGAAAAAGTATAATACGTTAAATTCAATTAAGAATTTGCCTACCAATAAATATCAGCCATGGAAATGTTTGTCTTCTCTTGTAACTTTTCTGCCTTCATGAATTCCTGGTGTGTCACTGCTGTATATAACGCTGATGGTCACATAACAATTTTTTTTATATGTTTTTGCTATTCTTTAAAATAGCAGGGGTGAGGAGAAGATCATGGACAGTTGAGACCTTCTCAATAAAGACCTCAAAGACAATGGTTTGCACAGGGGCTTAAATCTCACATAAAATTGTTCACCTCCTGAAGCAAGGAATTCTAAATCATCCACACACTTTTAAAAAACATTCTGCTAAAAGTTGTACCATATGTGGGTGTCACCCATCACTGAGGGGACACAGTGATTCCTGGCATAGTGATGACTATGAAATCTTTGTTTCCTTTAACAGGAGATAATAATTACTGTAGCATATAATTTATTATAAAAATGGTAGAGGACCTCTGCAAGCAAGGGTACTGTGAAGTTGTGGGAATCCAGGGCATCCCTCTCTGGCTACCCTGGAAGGTCTGGAACCCTGGCAGGGGGTCAGGAACCCCCTTGTACAGAGCCCCAAGAGACACTGTCTCTGATCTCTGTCCATGAAAAAGAGTTTTCAGTCTTACAGGATGAATTACAAGCTCTGAGTGTTTGATATAAGTAGTAATTAGTGTGGCACGGGTGCAAAAGTAGAATTTTAGGATTCTAGATAAGGGGTTAAAAGAAGGCAAGATGGAGGAAACCGGGCATGCCTTGTCCTTTTTCTTCTTCTTCATGCCCTCCATGTTTCACTGTGGTGTTGGCATTTTTCTGCTGGTTTAGGCTGGTGTCGTAGTTTAACATAAAGGTAAATTTTTTCCAAGAAGATAAGTCAAACCAATCAGTGGTCAAGTTTGGATATTAACACCTAGAGTAACCACTGAAAGTATGGACACGCCTCTGAGAACACAGGGGGTTAAAAGCAAGAACTCCCAGGGGAACTGTCTCTTTTGGTTCCGGTGGTCAGAGAGTGCAGGCTCTCCCCTGCCCAGCCATGGGCTGGGTGGGGGAGGGGAAGCCACGCGGCCTTGTCCAGGTGGGCCGAGGGGCTGAGGGTCTGGAACCGAGCCAGCTCCTGTGGACGGAAGGGTGGAGAGAAGCGGAGATGCCTTTGCCCCCCCCCCCCAAGAGGGAAAGTGACAGAGAGCCTGGTGGCACCTGGAAATTTACCGGCAGAGGAGAAGGAGAAGGGAGGGGGATGTCCAGCGTGAGAGGCGGCGGAACACCGGACCGAGATATCAGCCGTCCAAGGAGTCTGAACGTTTAACCCTTTCCAGGAAATGAGGGCTTTTTAAAAGTATTTCTCCTCCTTAATTTGTAGTAAAAGAGAGATAGTCCGGGACTTGAGATGTTAGAAAAAGAAATATTTAAGTGAGAAAAGATAATAAAGTAGCTTTTAGCTAGACTTTTCTTGTTAGCCATAAACTGAACCAAAATCTCCTGCAATAAAAACTACATTTTAAGAAGATGCAGTGGTGACCCAAAGAGACCTGTTTCAGCTTCAAACAGCACAAGAATAGCGAGAAACAAAGAAAACTAAAGAAAAAATAGTGATACCTTCTGTCTTCGGGAAGAAGATAAGTCCTGTTTTTAGACCCCTCAGCCCCAGGAGAAAATAGGGGGGACTGTAGTCCCAGGATGAGAAACTGAACTGTTGTATTTTTAAGTCCGTGGCAAAGCATCCTTAAAGGAGCCCTATAAGCAGTCTGTCCATGCACAGTAGTAAGAGCACTGTAACATAGAATAAAGAGTATCACACTAACAGATTTTTTTTTTTTTCCCAGGCAGTTGCCATGTGTGACAGAGAAACACAGGGGGGCAGCTGTGTTTCCTGGGGGGTCTGTGGTGCAAGAGAGACTTCTCTCTCCCTTAATAGTTTAAATATAGATTACCTAAAAAGTAGTAATTTAATCAAGAATCCCAAGTGATGTTTCATAGCTGAGTATTTTTAAAATTAGAAAGAGGAAGGGTAGTTTAAAAAGTCTTCATCCTAGATTTAGTTTATGTGTTTTCTGTATTAATAATAGTTTAATAAAGTTTTTTTCCGTTGTTATTAAACTTAAGCCTGCTCTACTCTGTTCCTGATAACATCTCACAGCATTTATTTAGAAAAGGTGCATTTTCATAAAGACGCTAGCATTGCGCCAGTGTCCAACCATAACAGCTGGGGACACAGTGTTCAACATGAGTGATAAATATTAGCATGTTATTGTAAACATAGCACATACAGTTTCCAGTATACAATGTTTGTAACATCCCACTGAGGGGCAGAGCCCCACACGCTGTACTGTGAGACAGATCTGCTGCAAGTCAGAGAGAAAATATTTTAGATAAGAAGAAATAAACAACCTTGAAAACCAGCACAGATAAATTACGACTCCTTCTTTGGCAGCGGGGCTGAAAGACAGAGACTTTCTACAATCTCGGGAGCATTTAAATATCACAGATCCCAACATAACTGGCATTCCTTTGGGTGGGCAGTCTGAGGGTCCACAAGCCCGGAGGACTTGAGCTCGGACCACCAACCACCTGGTATCGACCCAGCCTGAGCACCAAAGGGCCCGATTTTCAGAAAGGACACAAACTAGACGCCGAATCCGAGACTGAGGAGAGAAGCATGGCCAGAGAAGGATTCCTGAACAGATAGCTTAAATCTCTGCAGAGACGAGTCGCCTTAAATTCGAACCTGGAAAGGAGGAGAACCCAAGGTGCCTGGGAGCTTCCCCACTTGAGATCTCTCTGGATCGAGTTTGCAGACGACACAGTTAGTGGTAAGACCGGTCAAAAGCAAGAACACTTAATCCCCTGAAGATAAAATGACCCTGAAGCTTCAAGATCCAGCATATATTATGCTGGAGGCAACTTTATAGGAAACCATGGGGGCTGCTCATAGCTATCAGCAGCCAGCTGTTACTCCCCCCGGGGCAGAGAAGGGGGAGGAATGCTGTCTAGCCAAGGCGGACAGTGGGGGCCGCTACCAAGGAAGGGGGGGGGGCCGAATTAACCCCATCAAAACAGAGGGCAGGGGGAATGGTCACCCACTACCCAATTGGGACTCCACACCCTGATGCTTTTTGAGGCATGTTCGCCTGATTTGCAAAGATCAACGAGAAACTTCATCCTGGCGGCAGAACACCTTTCACCTCCTTTCACAATGTTATGAACAGTTTCCAGGTGTTCCCCAGAGACGCGGGCAGGGCTTTCCTAGTTCCCATGGCAACACTAAAAGAAAACTACTAACTCTAGCTAAGTACCGATATTGAAATGCTAATTAGCTAATTGCTCTGTTTGTTTTCTCTAAACTACCTGGCCTCCCACCCCTCCACGCTGCCATTCTGGGACTAACATGCAAATAAAAACCCCTTAGGATCATGGCAGTATTTTTAGGAGATAAAAATGAATATAAATCAAAAACTGAACACAATAGAGGAGTCTAGACAAATGCCCTAGCTGAGGAAGAGGGAAACACATCCCCTGACTGGCTTTTAATCGTCGCCATCACCTAAGAAAGAACAGACTATATTAGGCTCTGAGAAGCCGGGAGATAGAGACAGAGAGCCCTGGTGCTGCCACCACGGAAGGAGCGGGGACAGCTGTTGTTCTGGACTTCAGCAACAGACTCTGCACGCCATGCCTCCTCATCCTTGGGCCACCGGTGTGCCACAAGGAAAGGAGAAAGGACAGCTGCTGCTCGGGACTCCAGTGACCGGCTCTGCACGCCTCCTTTCTTCCGGCTGCCTGGGAAAGCTACGACCGCGGGGGCGAGCTCTGCGTCGAGCCCCCTGCCCAGCTGATCTTTTTAATAAAGAGCTGAACATTAATAAAGGCATTAGCCCTGTTCATTTAAGTTTGGGGGCTCGTCCAGGATAGCCACGCCCGAAGAGGACCCCCGGACAGCTGGACAGCTCGACCACCTGCTTCGAGGGACCCTCGGGAGTTGCTGGCTACCTTCAGACCCTAGGATCCATGTGAGATGAGCAACGCAGAGGAGCGTCGGATTGGTAAGAAAAACCGGGAGAAAAGCGAATGAGTGAGTGAGTGAGACGGGGGCCGGCAGCTCAGACCCCCGAAGTGAGAGGGACCCGCTAGTACCGCGTTTCCAGACTCCTGCGAAGGGGCCGGCCGGGAACGGGGGAAGCGAGTGGAAGAGAGGAGCAACTGAGGCGTCTCCTTAGAAGTAAAGCAGGCCCTCCTCCGAGCGTGTGGAGGTGCCCTATGGGCAAAGTAAGTCCCTGGCAATCAGGGCAAGGGGAATATCCCCAGCAGGGCAGGTGGGATGTGGAGGTCCTAGAGGACATGTCCATGGCGCCGGCAGGATGGGATAGGACGGCAGGTGGGATGTCCCTGGCAAGTAGGGCGGGGTGTCCTAGCAGGCAGGAGTGGCATGTACCTGGCAGGTAGAGGGCATGTACCTGGCAGACAGAGAGCATGTCCCCGACAGGCAAAAGGCATGTCCCCGCCAGGCAGGACAGGACAACAGGGCAGGTGGGATGTCCAAGCAGGCAGGAGTGTCATGTCCCCACCAGGCAGAGGGCATGTCCCCGCCAGCAGGACAGGATAACAGGGCAGGTAGGGAGGGATGTCCTAGCAAGCAGAAACAGCAAGTCCCGCCAGGCAGAGGGCATGTCCCCAGCAGGCAGGACAGGATAACAGGGCAGGTAGGATGTCCATGGCAGGCATGGATGGAGGTCCCCGGCAGAGCAGGCATTAACCCGAGTAAGCAGAAAGGCAGGAAGGCAAGCAAGTTAAGCCTAGTAGGAGAGTCAGGCAAGGGGGCTTGGCCGGAGTTCGAGTGTAAGGCTCGGCAGGACGTTCGACCTTACCTCGGCAGGGAGACCAAGCTTCCCAAGCCTAGTAGGGTCAGGCAAGGGGGCTTGGCCGGAGTTCGAGTGTAAGGCTCGGCAGGACGTTCGACCTTACCTCGGCAGGGAGACCAAGCTTCCCAAGCCTTGTAGGAAGGTTAGGCAAAAGGCCAAGTAAGAGTTCGGGCAGGACTTAGCAGGGGTACAAGCCTAGAAAGTCCATCAAGAAGTTCAAAACTTAGGCCAAAGAGAAAAAGAACAGAAGGCAATAGATGACAGTGTGACTAGTGATTGTCCTGGCCAAGAGACAATGTAAAGTGCCAAGAGGGTAGGACCAAGAGTGGGAATTTAGTTAAAAGAGATTAAGTTTAGTCAAGTGATTCAAAATACGAAGTTGGGAGGGGCCAGATGCGCTTTAGCTGCCTGTCAGTATATTCCATTTTAGATAGAAGCACCATTTAAGGTATATATATATTTTTTTTGTTTTTGAGGCCTGAAAATGGGAAGAGGTTATAGTAAAGGAGCAAATCCTTCCAAAGCAAAGAGAATTCCCCCTAACAGCCCCTTGGGGCAACTGTTAGACTAATGGGATTCTCGGGAGACTATGAAGGGTCTAGACAAGAGTAAGATGATACATTACAGTATAGGAAGTATGGCCGAAGTTAGAATTACAGGGAGAGTGGCCGTGGTATGGAACCCAAGATCAGTGGATGTGTAATCAGTTAAACCAACACCAAAAAAACAAAAACAAAAACAAAACCAAAAAACAAACAAACAAACAAAAAACCAAACAAACAGAAAAAACTGAGAGGGCCTTGATATAGAACAACTATCTCATGCAGCTTGCTGGCTGAAGAATTCTATAAATAATGAGACTGTGAGAATATGCAAGTTACAAAGAAATAGAGAGGAAGACAAAGGGAATAGAGAGGGGGACACTAGAAAAATAAAGGAATGAGACCCCTTCGATTGCCTGTCCCCTTCTGCTCCTGTTACTTCCCCAACAGTTTCCCCAGTTGGTCCTTCAGCCCCTCCTATTGAGTCCCTGATTCCTTTCCCCCATTTTCCCACCTCTGTTTCATCATCCCTTCCCTTAGTTTCCTCAACCTTCTCCCCAACTCCCTCTTCCCCTTCTCCAGCTGGAGTTTCCTTGCCTCCTCCCACTTGGGAGCTGAGGCCACCTTTGCCCAGGGTTGGTTCATCACCTGGCATGCCCCCTGGCCTCCAGTGTCTGTCTCCACTACTATTTCCCTGCTTGGTGCCTTAGAAAAAGGGCCGTATTGTAGCACCCGATCCAAAGCACCAAGGGTGGAGGGGCTCTTTCCCCTTAGAGGGGTTCCTATGGGTAGAGCAGCTGGGGGAATTAGGTTTGTGGATGCACCTTTGGCAGCTTCCGAAGTCCGGGGATTTGGGAAAGAGCTAAGAAATTTAGTGGAAGACCCCGTTGGAATATCTAGCCAGTTGGACCAGTTTCTAGGGCTGAGTATTTGTACCTGGGGAGACCTGAGCTATTCTAAGCATTCTGTTCTTTCTGAGAAAGGTCCAGATGATCTGAGCGGCAGGGGTGAAGATATGGGAGAGAGAGGGTGGATTGGGGCCCCCAGGGAACCAGGGGATGCCCTTGGTGGACCCCAACTGGAGTCCCAGCCAACAAGAAGGTAGGCAAAACATGAGAGACTATAGGTCCCTCATGATAAGAGGGATCAAAGAGTATCCATAGGGGAAGCAACACGAAATTGGCCTTTGATGGTACTCAGGAGAAGGATGAGACCCCGGCAATTTGGCTTAACCAACTAAAACGAAATTTCCAGTTATATTCAAATATAGACCCAGATAGCCCAGAGGGTCAAGTCCTCTTAAAGGTCTAGTTTGCCACCAAATCCTGACCCGATATTAGACAAAAACCAGAAAAGATAGAGGACTGGCAAGCAAAGAACATCAATGAGTTGCTCAAAGAAGCCCTAAGAATGTATTTAAGTGGGAAAGTAATCGCAGCAGCAGCAGCTATCCTGATAAAAGAAGCCCAAAAATTGATCCTGCAAGGGAAAATTAAAGTACAAACATATACTAGTGATCGTAGATCACCTCACTCACTGGGTGGAGGCTTTCCCAACCAAAAAGGAAACTGTGCAGGAAGTTGCAAGAATAATCTTAGAAAACATCATACCACAATATGGGCTAGTCAATAACATTGACTTGGACCAAGGTCCACATTTTGTCACTCAAACTTTACATCAAGTAACAAAAGCCCTGGGGATAAGGTGGAGATTGCACACCCCATGGCATCCTCAAAGCTCTAGAAGAGTGGAAAGGATGAATAGAACTCTAAAAAATGTGTTAACTAAATTAATTGAAGAAACAAAGATGAATTGGCTCAGGTGTTTACCTCTCGCTCTCGCGCATCAGAACCAGACCTTGGTCTGACACAGGGGTCTCTCCCTATGAAATAATGTTTGGACTCCCTTTTTTTTAATCACCCCTTTCAGTACAGCAGATTATCTGGAAGGGGAGGCAGCAACTCAGAAATATTTAGAGGTCATAGGAAAATCCCTAGAAGGCCTCCGAAAGAAGGGGTATCTCTCCCAAACTTCCCCTCTGGACGCCAATGCCCACACCAGTCCTGGGGATTGGGTGTTGATAAAGTCCTGGTACACTACCACTCCATTAACCCCCAAATTCGAAGGACCTTTCCAGGTACTACTCACCACACACACTGTGGTACGGACCCAAGAAAAAGGCTGGACCCACGTCACCAGAGTTAAAGAACCAGTGCCACCCCCAGACGCCGGACCAGACCCAACAGTGTCACCCACCTACTCTTGTGCATGGACAGTAATTAAGAAACCAGAGGACTTAAAATTAACTTTAAAGAAGACTTGCTAGAGGTTGATATACAGTAAGGTGTTAATAACTGTTTCTGAGTTAAAGTACCATAGAAAAGGTTTAAGTCCTTGGTAATTGTTTAATAAGACTAAGTGTCCTTTAGCCAAAGGAGTTACCTAAGAAACTTGGTTTCTAAAGAACACTAGAATTACCCTCAGGCCTGAGTAAAAGCATACAAATGCCAAAAGAAGTTAGCCCTCAAAAGCCGAAGATTGTAAGTTGATGCGGGCTTAAGCCTGATCAAAGAAATAGAGGAGGGATTTGTTATGAACAGTTTCCAGGTGTTCCCCAGAGACGCGGGCAGGGCTTTCCTAGTTCCCATGGCAACACTAAAAGAAAACTACTAACTCTAGCTAAGTACCGATATTGAAATGCTAATTAGCTAATTGCTCTGTTTGTTTTCTCTAAACTACCTGGGGATAACTGGCCCCCCACCCCTCCATGCTGCCACTCTGAGACTAACATGCAAATAGAAACCCCTTAGGATCATGGGAGTATTTTTAGGAGGAAAAAAAGAATATAAATCAAAAACTGAACACAGTAGAGGAGTCTAGGCAAATGCCCTAGCTGAGGAAGAGGGAAACACATCCCCAGATTGACTTTTAACTGTCGCCATCACCTAAGAAGGAACAGACTATATTAGGCTCTGAGAAGCAGGGCGATAGAGAGACAGAGAGCCCTGGTGCTGCCACCACGGAAGGAGCGGGGACAGCTGTTGTTCTGGACTTCAGCAACAGACTCTGCACGCCATGCCTCCTCATCCTCGGGCCACCGGTGTGCCACAAGGAAAGGAGAAAGGACAGCTGCTGCTCGGGACTCCAGTGACAGACTCTGCATGCCTCCTTCCTTCCGGCTGCCTGGGAAAGCTACGACCGCGGGGGCAAGCTCTGCGTCGAGCCCCCTGCCCAGCTGATCTTTTTAATAAAGAGCTGAACATTAATAAAGGCATTAGCCCTGTTCATTTCAACAAGGAAAGAGGCAGAGAGGCGGCGGGGAGGGGGAAGGCAGAGATGGCGCCGGGAGCAAGAGGGATGCAGGTGGGCTCTGTAGCCCTGGGGGTCGTGGGGGACGGGTGGGAGCTGCCTTTCCGGGGGCCGCGGCAGCATGGGGACAGTGCGGGGCCGGCCGGGGAGACCGCGAGGGTGCGTGGAGCCGCGGCGAAAAAGCGCGCAGCAACGTCCATAATGGCGGGCGCGGGACCTGAGGCGGCGGGAGGGGCCGGAGCCACCGAAGCGGAACAGGGCGGCGCCGCCGGCACAGTCAAGGCGGGCATAGCGGCGGGAGCCGCGCTGGTGTCTGAGGGGGCGGCGGACGCCAGCCAGCCGTCTGGACACTGCGCGGCGGCCGCGGGGGCAGACCCGAGCGGCGCCGGGCGGAACCACGCCGGGTGCCGGCGCTGCCATGGAGCCCGAAGGGCGCGGCCCAGAACGGGACCGGGGCGGTGCGAGGCCCGGCCGGGGGAAGGAAGAAGCCTTCCCGCCTTCCGGAGGGCGCGGCTGTGCCAGGGCCGCTGCGGGCGGGGCGCGGCCAGGGCGAGGGCGCTCCTTCCCGCATCCCCACGGCGACTCAGACAGAGAGGGGGCGAATCCAGGCCACGCGTGCGACTGCGAGAGTCATGGCGAACGCGGAAGGGGCTGGGAGTGTGGGCGCTGGTTTCGGAGAGGCAAATCCCAGGCGCGAGCTAGGCACAGCAGACAGCGGGCGTGAGTGGGGAGGGGGTGAGCAAGTAAGAAGCGGAGCCGTGTCAAGGCAGGCAGAAGAGGGGCGTGACTGCACCAGAGACATTCCTCTCCACACCCCCATGCCAGCGCAGACAGGGGCTGAACAGAGCCAAGGCACGGATTCCCTTTGCTCACCGCCCCTCCACAGCAAGTGCGAGCAACGCACCGCCCTGTGATAAGTTAGAAGAGACTCTTCGTTCATCAAGACAAAAAGGGGAAAGCCTTGTGTAAATAACAGGAGACCAAAGGGGAAGCCTTGTGTAGGTAACAGGATTTGAGCTTAGACGCATATAACATACAACCTTATATAGAAAAGACTATTACAGGGGCGTGGACTTTCACCGAGGAAGAAGAGAGGAGCCTTCCTCAAACGACCACCAGAGAGTAAAAGAAGACCCCCTAGCAACAAAGGGCGCAAGCTCAGAGTACACCCAGAGATACAGCGGACACAGAAGGAAGAGAGTATAAAAAGACTGTGGGATGGGGGAAACGGTGTGAGCCATTGGCAGAGTGCTGACTCCCTGGCTGCACCCAGCGCTGTTTGCTTGCCATCGCTTGCTGTAACCAATAAATTTCTGATTGACTCTCGAAAGGCTGAACAAATTATTCGCCTCAATTTATAACAGCCCATTTCCTTTCATCAGCAGTAGCGAGCAAGCAACAACAGAGCTGCATTGTGGCAGCGGCAGAGCAGCGGTGCCGGAATTTTTCTGCAGCATCTGTGAGCCTGCAGTCGCATGGTTCAACTGCAGTGCACGCCCAAAAATTAACAACAAATACACAGCGGTGCCCAGAAACCACAGCAGCCAAAGCAAACAACTTTTTACAAGCACACGCATTGCATCGAATGTCCTGCGGCAGCGCTGAGTGATTGGACCTCAACATTCACCCCGCAATGAGATTCAGACAGTTGCCTTTTGAAACCAGTGCAACACAAGGCCTTCTCCAAACTTCTCCAATGTTTCTAACACCAACCCCAGACTCTTCAGTTAGGTCCACACTGAAATGAATAGGGCTAATGCCTTTATTAATGTTCAGCTCTTTATTAAAAAGATCAGCCAGGCAGGGGGCTTGACACAGAGCTCGCCCCCGCTGTTGTAGCTTTCCCAGGTGGCCGAAAGGAAGGAGGCGTGCAGAGTCCGTCGCTGAAGTCCAGAGCAGCAGCTGTCCCTTCTTCTTTCCTTGTGGCACACCGGTGGCCAGAGGATGAGGTGGCGTGGCGTGCAGAGTCTGTTGCTGAAGTCCAGAACAACAGCTGTCCCCGCTCCTTCCGTGGTGGCAGCACCAGGGCTCTCTCCGCCCTTCTGTCTCCCTGCTTCTCACAGCCTAACCTAGTCTGTTCTTTCTTAGGTGATGGCGACAGGTAAAAGTCAATCAGAGGATGTGTTTCTTTTCCTCTTCCTCAGCTAGGGCATTTGTCTAGACCCCTCTACTGAGTTTAGTTTTTGATTTATGGTCCTCTTTATCTCCTAAAAATACTCCCATGATCCTAAGGGGTTTTTATTTGCATGTTAGTCCCAGAATGGCAGCATGGGGGGGTGGGCGGCCAGTTATCTCCAGGTAGTTTAGAGAAAACAAACAGAGCAATTAACTAATTAACATTTCAATATTGGTACTTAGCTAGAGTTAGTAGGGTTTTTTTTTGTGTTGCCATTCACGTCCTGGTCAGCAGCTACACCCAGCAGGTGTGGCGACAGCATCATCCAATAACAGAATGGCCAAATCGCAATGGTTTTTTTCATATCATTAATAATGAACAGATTTCCAGAGACACTCATCTGCCACAGTTTCAAGAAGAACACCAATGAAAAGACAACAGAACTCATGACATTCCTTCTCAAGAGCAACAACAATCTACGTAACCTAAAATTCCACAGGAATCTTTTCCATTTACAAGAGACTTTTTGTTAAAACCTTTATTCCAATTAACAAGCTGTACTCTAGAACTGTGTTTGCATTTGGCAATGCATTTTTCCCAATTGTTCCTTCCAGCAGAAGGTAGGCACACCCTTTCCATATCATCTGTAAATATTCCTTCTTCATCAGCACCCAGGCTACCTGCTAGACAGACGGCGGTTTCAGCCGTGGTTTCCCCTGACTGTGCTGCACAGGGATTGTGTGCTGCACAGGGAAGGCAGCTTTCCCTTCCTCAGCCAGGAGGAGAAGAAATGCCAATGCGGATTCCCACTCATCATCCAAGAAGGAAAGAGATACTTAAGGTGTCAATACCCTTTGGGAACAAAGAAGGCACATCTTGGCAAGGTGCAGAAAGGCCAAGAACTTCAATAGCCCTCAAAGATGAAAGGACCACATCTTGGCAAGGTGTGAAAAGGCCAAAAATGTCAGCGAACTCCCGGATGACAAAGGATGCATCAAGACAACAATTTGCACAAGTGTCTGGTATCACAGACTGGGCAAAATTCAGGGAGCATTAAAAACCAAAAACTTTGATATAGTGAACGTGGACAGCATCATATTACCAGTGACTCGTAGTCCATGGACTGCAAACACGAGATGGGAAAGACTAGACTATGCGGTTGTGAGACCTAAAAACAGCACTGCGAGAAGGTGGATTAGATTCTAAATATTTTAAACAGCCAGCCGTCCGGACACTGCGTGGCGGCCGTGGGGGGTGACCCGAGTGGCGCCGGGCCGGGCAGGATGTGGCGCGCGGCCATGGTCGTGGCAGCAGCGGCAGGACACAGCAAACGCGCGCTGATGACACGAAGTCAAGACTATTTTCCCACATCAGTTTCCACATAACCTTTCCGACGTAAGTTTTTTCCTCATGCCAGATTGAAGACCTCATGAGAACACAACTGATTATGCTTTCTGCTTGTTTCCTTCCTTCACCATATGAATGGAATAGTTCAGGTTTGAAAAGGTTTCCCGGTTGCTCCTGGGAAGAAAGGATCTTCCCATCTTTATCCACTTTTGTAGAACGTTCTCTGACTAACCAACTGGATGTTTTGGGTTTTCAGTTTTGTGGGAAGGTCAAAGATCAACAAAGAAGTGTTAAGTAGGGTCAAGATTTTGCAGGCAATTGAAGGATAGAAAACACATGATATAACCAGAATAGCAGGGTTTGGTTTCTTTTTTTCCCTCTTCCTTATTAATCTATCTAGAAACAAGTTTGGAGCTGACTTTAATCTGAGTTTGTTTGGAATACATATGTCTGCCTATTGACAGAGATCAGCCTTGAAAAACTCTCGACAGGAACAGGAGGAAAAGGTTAACAGTAAAACCTGCTGAAGTTTATTCTCCATTGTCTCTGAATGATCTTTATTCCTATGGATTTTAGGCTACCAGATCTAGATTTATTACCACAAAGGAAAGAGAGAACCATCACACAAGCTGTCCTGATTGCTGTTACATGAACACGGGGAGGTTTCCTTCAAGAGAGGAAGATGTTTTCCAGTGTATGACCCAGTGGGAATCCAAAAATCCTCTTGTCCTGGCTCTCATTTATTCTCATTTTAATGTTTCTCAGTGCTGCACACCATGTTTTATTCATTTTGGCTAGATGTGATGATGAGCTTGGAGAGCATTTTTAATTTTAATTAGGTCTTAGCATGGCTCATCCACATCAGTAGGCTGCAAAATGTTTGTTTTGTTTGTTTTCTGTGAGCTTGGAGCAACCTAATTAAAGCTCGGAAAACTGCAAAATGCTCAGACTCATAGGACAAAGAGTGGAAAGAGTTTGTTTCTTTCATTTCATTTACCATGTAATTCTTTATCTAAATCTAACCAAATAAGATTTGTCAGCTGTGTGGTGTATTTTTAACTATTCATAAAAATTGCCAAATGCTGATGGTCCTTGCTGTCTCTGCATGGGGTTGGGCATGGCTTTGCAATGCCAAGTCTTGTGCAGGTGTCTCAGGAATGAAGTTTGCAGAGTGGCATTCAGGTGTCTTGTTTGGAGCTGAAGATAATTTCATGGAATTTTTGTCAGCAGATGGTTGATTTCTTGAGTTTTTCACTCATACATGCACCCTGGTAGGAATAGTGTGTTATACGTATTTTTTTAAAGAAAATTCTAGTTTCTTGCTCAAATATTGGCTGTCACAATAAACTTCTATGTGTAATCTAGATTAGTCTTAGTTAGCATCTTCCTTTTCTCCAAAATCTCTCTTATGAAGTGGGTTGTATTGATTTATTTTTTTCTTTAAATCTAATCTACTTTAAAACTTTTTTTTGGTTTGTTTTTTAACTAAAAGTATTCAGATCCACATGCTGTCCTTTCACTTGCCCTTGTGTTTGTTTTTTTTTCATGAAGTCTTAGCAGGGGGACTATTGTAATTGAAGTTTAATTGCCCTTCATCCAGTTCTTCACCCAGTGCACCATTTACACATCCAACTTATATTTCTGGCAAGAAGTAAGGACAACATTTTGTGGCTCTGTAACTCATGAAAAATGCTCTTCTTCAGCAATATTTGTTATATTGGTGTTTGCAAACAATCGCCTTTCTTGAATTCAAGATATAACTACTTTTGAGACGGAAAGAAGGTTCAAAGTACAGTGATTTCTTCCTCATCACTCTAAGAATAATTAATTTTCCAACTTCTATTTTGACTCAGGAAGTGCATTATATTCTACAGCATTACACTCTTTGTCATGTCCGTATTCTATATCTCATAGCTGGTTTTAAAAATGCCTTAATTTGGAATTAGTGTGGGAAAAGTCATTACAGAGCTTTACAAGACAGGCTCTAAACCAGGGATACCTTATTTTTATTGTATTTCCTACAACAGTTTTTTTCTTTCTCCCCTGCTCTGGTAGCCTAGCACAAAGAATCACAAATACAGCAAGTGAAAAAAGTGACTGAAACTGATAAGACCTATGGCACAACTTCCATCAGCCACAAAAACATTTGTTTCTTGTGATTTCCTCATTATTACTATTTTTTAAGTGGTAAAGAGTGGAATTCCTCCCTTTACATATGGAGGTGTTTTCTCCCATGGCTGTGCTGTCTTAACCTCACAGTAACGGCAGCGTGAATTGCATCCTCATTTCAAGAAGGAGGCAGATCCCTTGGTGCTTCCCAGTGACATTCATTTTAAATCCACTCCCTTGGTTTGAAAAGACTGCTAAGGAAGGCAGGAACTTCTCTTGAAATGGAAAATGTAAAACCCCTCCCTCCAAATTGTTATAATTTTGAAATCAAGGGGTTCTCAGGTAAAGATATGGGAGTAGGAATAACAGTTCTTTATTAGAAAAATTAAAAATAAAAATGCAGTAATGCAAAAAATACACTGCCAGAGTCAGAGCAGGCCCTGGCAGCCTGTGGGTCAGGGAGGTGGCAGCAGTCCCATTCCATGGTGGCTCAGCCCTCCTGCAGTGCCAGCTGTGCTTCTGCTGGAGCAGGATCCTGGACAAGGCTGGAGTTTTCCTCTGGAGCTCCAGGGCTGCTGGAGATGGGCCTGGGCTCCCTCTGGGAATGGAGTGGAGAAGAAAGCTGCTCCTCTGGGAATGCAGTGGGGCAGAAAGCTGCTCCTCTGGGAATGCAGTGGGCAAAGGCTGCTGTGGTGCACCAAAACTCAGATTGTATCCAGGTAGGAATGCTTGGCTCCTCCCCCTGGGCAGAGCATCTCCCCATGGGATGATGGAATTTTATCAGCCATGCAGGGACACTCACTGGCCCATGAACAGAAGGTAATTAATAATTAATGGCCTACTAACAGAAGAGATCTCCTGGAGGGAGGATTAATTGTGGAAGAGATAAAGAAAACTGCCCAATGAACAGAAGGTAACTGCCCCAGCTCTGACAGATGGGGATAGAATACACACCCCCGGCCACATCTTGTATTTACAAGCTAAGACAGCCACGAGGTGTACAGTGTCAAGCTATTATCTCAGCTGGTTTTATTTTATTTTTTTGCCCTGCACCATCAAATCAAGCAGTCAGAAATGGAAAGATGCCCATGGACACTGCCTAGACTTTCACCATAACAAAAGGAAACAGGATGCTTACTAGCTTTGGAGTACATCTCCTTCTCTGAAGGATAGATATGTTTAATTACAGACCGTTTTGCTGGCTAAATCTCTTCTCAGTAATAATCTCACAACACTTGCTTGGCCCACTTTTTCTTTTTTTTGAAATCTCCAACAGCAGAAATGCTCTTTATCCCTCACCATCATGACAAATGCTGACAAAAATCAAATGCTGAGAAAAAAATGGAAAGATTTTTGGTGTGTGAAATTTTATCAAGTTAAATATATAGTAAAATATAGATATAATTTAAGCGCCATATTTCTTCAAATATGTGGCTATTTAAAGCTTTCACTCACTCTTACTCCTGGCATTAGCCAAACCCAAAACTCATCTATCTGTGTAACTGTGATAGTCACATTCTAACTAACTTGAAAATGCATTATTTTAATGGAGGTGAAATTAAGTCACTTGTCAGCATAAGTGCTCCAGTTCCTTTCCTGAAGTGCTTGCCCAGATCTCTAGTGATGAAATTTGAGCACAGGATAAATATGTTCCTAAACCCATTCAATTGCAAGAGTTGCTTGAAAAAATAAATTATTGAAAAGAAAGAAGGACAAAAAGGAAAGAGGAAAGAAAAAAAGAAAAGGAAAAAAAGAAAAAAAAAAGAAGGGAAGAGAAGGGAAGGGAAATGGGGGAAAGGGAAATAAAGCTATCTTTTAATTTACTTTCTGTCTTTGTCAACCACTCCGTGTAGGACCACTAGATGCCACTGTACCCTAAGGAAGAAAATGAACCAGAGCTTCACGGCCTCTGCTTTAAATCCAGAGCATAAACAGTTCCAGAAAGCCAGTGTTGATTCGAACACTGCAATTTCTTTAAGTGTCTTTGTGACCAGACACAGCCAGACTGCTGATAAACATGATTCCCTGAAGCAGGGAGTTCAGTTCAAGTGTGTTCAAACACTTTGAGGTGTCCCAGCTGTTTTGCAGAACTGGTGCTTAGGGCTGATGGAGTTTTCAGCCAAGAGACTCTTCCCCAGCACAGCAGGAACATCCCCTGGCAGCATCCCTGCTCCCTGTGGGATGGAAGTTGCTGCTTCCTCACTCTTCCTTGCTCTAAAAAGAGTGGGGTTACAGGTGCTGAGGTTCCATTTTCCTGGAGCCATGTACCGTAATGGATACTGGAATGCTTAGAAGGAGAAAAATGATCTTCCAAGAGGATGAGCTGGACAACCTAGTGCTGCTTTTGTGACTCTAACAGTTGTATTGGAAATAAAAAAAGAACATTTAGAACAGCTCAGTATATTGAATCTGAATTCATAATCATGTAATTACAGTGCATAACTGCAAAATAACTGCAAAATGGATACTGTCTTTTTTTTTTTTTTTTTTTTTTTCCCACCCAACTTGTTAAAATATCTGCTTTTTGCATTTTCTTAGTGTCCTGGTCCTATAGGAGGAAATATTTTATCCAGCAGCACAGAACAACCATAATTTTATCTCAGAAGTCATCTGTCATTTTACCCTGTAAAAGAGAACGTACCCATTAAATTCACTGGTATTTTAATGAGGTTTATAGACACAGCAATACCTTCCAACCAATACCTGTGTCTTAAAACCTTTCCCTAGCTGTGTTTTAAAGAAATTCCTATTAAAAAAATAAAAATTCGGCAAACCCCCCCCAAAAAACAACACTAAAACCCAACTGCTCCCATAATTTTAATATGCTGCAATTTTCTGAGAGAAAAAATGGAAAATTAGATATCTGAACAGGGAGGTCCGCACAAGGAGTAAAATATTCCCTCCAGTGAGGCAAACCCTACTGTTCCCACAGTGAGACACAGCTTTGTCAGGAAGGATGGCAGAAGAATTCAGAAGACGAGGTGAGTTACATGATCCCCATCTTTCCTCCTGTATTTCTGTTAGTACCACAGTTGTCCCTGAGCTGGTCTGCAATTTTTTTTTTTTTTTTAACCTCAATACAGCTGTATGAATATGTAATATATTTTGAAACACACTTTTCACACTGCAAAATGAAAAAAAAAAAAAAAAAAAAGAAAATCATTGCCATTAAAACATCTTTTCATTTCAGAGACATTTCCTCAAAGGTGGGTGGATGTATTTCTCCCCCTGTCTGGCTTCTGGAACATTTTGATGCAGGCTTCTCTGATCTTTTTATCACATCCAGTTGGCACTGAGCAGAATTTCAATTATATGTGGCATTTTTTTTTTCTCCTCCAAATTTTCCTGAGTCTTTGAGCAACCTGCATGACAAGGCAATCCTTAAAGCCCTGAAATACTGAGAGTATTCCATCATAAACCATAGGTAGGCTAAGTCTGAGTTTCACCAGTGTGGGTGTGCAGGCTTTCCCCCGTATCACCAATGGTAAAAAAATATTAAATAGGGAAGGGAAGGGAAGGGAAGGGAAGGGAAGGGAAGGGAAGGGAAGGGAAGGGAAGGGAAGGGAAGGGAAGGGAAAAGGAAAACATCACAAACACCTACTTTTGTGCCTTCTTATGCAAACCAAGCAATAAGCATGCTCTGTATTCTTATTATTAATCTGTGATGAATTTTTTAGTCTACCATGGATGTCTTTCTCTGTGCCTTCATGTATTGCTCTGATTTGGTAGGGCTTTGCCTTCATTCAAATTGCTGATATTTCTTTTTCTGTCATGGAAAAAAAAAATCTTACTGAAATTCCTTTGGGGTCATTAGGAGGGAGGCTTCATGGATATCCTTAGGAACCACATGCACACACTCAACTAAAGAAAAGTTTTGAAATAAGCATGCTCTGTAATAATGAAAAGGTTATTGCATGTTGATATTCCAAAAAAAAAAAAAAAAACAACAAAACCAAAACAAACCCAAAACAAAAAAAAAAACTGTCCGTTGCTAGTTCCTCTCTCAATTTGTAGTGAAATGCTTCTGCTGTCAAGACATCGTAATGAAAGTAAAACCTGTGACATTGTTGCTATTCAGCCACAGACTCAGCACCCTGTTCCTAAGCCAAAAGTGCATCTTTTGGGCTTATTTTTTTTTTCTTTTCATTAAGTTAAAGATGCAAATGACATCCCAATGGTTGACATATTATGAGAAATAAACCCAAACACCATTTTTCCAAACTTGGTATGCCCAGAACTAAATAAATGCAGTGTAACCAGAGGTGTTGTATTTGCATTGCCCTTTCTCCTCACAATGTCTAGCACAATTGTAAAGTCTGTTGAATTTCTGAAAATATTGTAGACTATTTTAGGTGGTCCTTGGAAGGAACCTGTGTGCCCTGAAGAGAGTTAATGTGTAACATTTTAGAATTTAATTAGTTGCAATTACAGAATCAAATCACCCCAAAGTTTCAACCTCCCCATATACTAAGGAAAAAAATGCTGCACAAAGCGTGATTTTGTTTATAAAAAACATTTCCCAGGCACCTGCGAGGACTAGGGCATATAAACTGAAGAACTAAAGAAACCAAAGCATTTACTAAAGTATTTAAATTCTAGACACTGCCCCCCCCCAAAAAAAACCCAAAACAAAACAACCCCCAAAAAAACCCAAAATCCAGCAATATGTTAAATTAATCTTCAAGAATTAAAATAAATTGGCTTCATATTTCAGGGGATTTTTTTTTGTGTTTGATGGTATTTAACACATTTGCTAGTAATATTTTTCTGCAAATCCAGCTAGGCTATTTGCCCAATATACTGAGCAATTAATTAGCACTTTTCGACCAAACATGGAAAACTTGCAATGAAAATCTTGAGGCTAGATTAATTATTTTGGGTGTGGATTTGTTTGCTTTGGGTAAATGCAGTTGCAATAAATTATCTTAGAACAACACAAAATGAGTTGGTAAATATAGTGATATTCGGTATAGGTAAAAACAGTTATATTATGGCATAGGTAAATACAGTGATACTATTACAGCAGCAGGTATAGATATAGAGAATGACAGAATATAAAATAGTAATTATAGAATGTAATAATAGAACGTACACATTACCACGTAGATCGAAGATGGGATATCAGGAACTTCTGCTCTCCTAAACCAAAATAACGATGGGGACATTTAATGTGATAATAAAGAAATTAACAACACTGTTCCACACAGGAGGCTGTGACAAAACATCACAGGTCCACAAAATTGCTTCAAGATATTTACCAATGTTTTTGTTCTCTTGAGATTAATTTAGTGGAAGTCATGTTACGTATTTTGACGATGTTTGAGCCAGTGTTTCTTAAGGTCAGGAGGAATTCTTCTGTGATTAGCAGATTGTTCCCATTTTCATGAAAACAGTCACTTTTGGAGACACAATACCAGACTGGATTGCCTTGGATTTGGGCCAAGTGGGAAATCCCAATATTTCCCATTAGACATGCAGCTGAAATGCTGAACAAGTGCCTTGTCACATTGCTGGAGAAGGGAATAGAGAAGTGAGATTTACAGAGTGGGGACTAGGCACAGAAATAAAGAAACTAAAATGTTCTACAGCCTGCCTGCTGCAGCAGTTTAATTTAAGAAAGCAGCTTTTATTCAAGTAGGGTAGCAGCCAGATTTATAGGTGGTATGAACTATTCTCAGCCAAGATTAGAAAGACATTCAAAGTTCATGGGGACAATCCCCTACAGCTTTTTCTCATGCAAAAGTGCAATTGACTTGAAAAAGATTGTTTTGGCAGGGAAAATAACTTTTGTTCAGAGTTTATGTTAAGCAATAAAGAAGAAATAGCTTTAGGCAGATCATATGGCAAGAAAAAAAGCTCCCAAACAAAATGTGTTACAATGCTAAAAAATTGTTTTAAAATATTCAATACCTCAATTAATGCCCAGAAGTTGTTTAAAAACTTTATTGAAAATGTCCAGAAAGGCAAATAATGGTAGGAATTGTGGGGAAAGAAGTAGATTTCTAGTACTATCAATTCTTCAACAACTGAGTTACCCAGATGGTGATTCTCAAGTTTTGGGTTTTGTTACCATTCCATACTTGATAAAAGAAACCAACTTTATGTCTCTCTGCTCACCTTTGCCCTGAATATATTATACTTTTTTGGCTGTTTTGCATGGGAATGAGTGAAATTTAATTCTCAGAATGATTAAAAAGTGTTTTGAGGTGTTTAGAAGTTAAAATTAGATTTGAAAGGGTCCTTTAATTTCTATGGCTTTTGGTACCTAAAGGTGGAGTTTCAGAGTCAGGGGCATCTAAACTGGTCATATAATACCAGAAGAAGTGAAAGAGAAAAGGTGAAGGACTCGTGTAGGTTGGCAATAGGTAAATTAGCTCTCATTTTGTCCACACCCACCCACCCCAGTTTCTGGCAAAAGCACGAAATGGAGAGCTGGCTTTCAAAACAGTCTCAACAAACCTTAATAACTGCAAACTGTACATCTGAAAAACTTCTGTTCTGCTTTTCTGTATCCTGTTTTGACATTGTGTGCAGAATTCCATTATCAGGTAAGAGGGTATATTTGAGTCCAGCAACAATAATATATGGAATCTTGCATTCTGAGTCAAATTGGGTACTGCAACAAGACAATGTGGGCATTTATGTGTCCCTTTTTTTTTTTTTTTTACTGTTGTTGTTGTTGTTGTTGTTGTTGTTGAAAATCTCTCTTTGAAAGCATTTTAGCTTTTTCCTTCCTTTCAGTTTATTTTCTTCCTTCATAAGTATATTCTGGCTTTGATTCTGCTCTTCCAAGCTATTGTCCTGGTTCCTTGTGATAAGGCTGGTATCAACCTCACCATGTCTTCAAGAGCTTCCCAGGAGAGGAGGTGGTGTTTGTCAAAGCAAAACTAAACTCTGCAGATGATTGGGCCTCCTGATGCCTTGCTGAGTTGAAAGCAGTGCCATTTATCCTTTCACCCTTTGATAGTCACTTCCTAATTTTCTTTGCTAATGCTTTAAAACTGATGGAATTATCAGGAACTGTGCAGGAAAGGCCTGTATGGTAATTTATTTTTATGTAAATATGCATACACAGACACACAAACACACGCTGCCTCCTTTGTTTGTAGTGCCAGGCTGAGTCTGTGAGCAGAAGGCATATCTCAAGTGTTTCCCAAACTCCATGGCTGCGTTATTTCTGAACAGCATGTTTCATTTAATTGAGACACAAATGATGTTGTGCCAAAGCTATTATGACTGCTGCATATATCACAATTAAATAAAGCCCACAGAGGCAAGGACTGCAAAGACACATTTCCAGGCTTAGTCATGTATTCCTTTATCTGTAGAAAATTTACTGTTCACAGACGTACCAGCACTCAGGGCCCTCCTCAGGGAAGCTTTCTGCACATTCCTGCCCCATTTTCCTCCCAAAATACCAAATATATCTGACCCCAGCTTCCCCCCTGCCTCCCCAGCTTCAATGTGTTTTGCTAGGTGGAAAAGAATGACACGTGGCATAAAGTGCCCAGTTGGGACAGTCTGGAAAATGAGAGAGAAAAGAGAGACACAAACACAAAACCCTGTTGAAGTTGAGAGAACAAATAAATCAGTCTGAGGAAGTGCCTTTGGAGAAGCCACTGAGCGTGGTGTTGCGGCAGCCCGGTGTGTTACCATCTGGGAGAGTTCAAACAGGCTGTAAATCCCAGGCCCTCCAGGCTGTGGGAAGCTGGCTTGGAGAATTTCTTGTTTTCTTTCTTGGGAGGTAAAGTAGAGACTGGCTAGCTGATGCTGTAAGCATTCCCTGCTGGCTGATCAACATCAGACAAGAATTTTCTTAACTTCCAGCCAAAGATAAGGGCAGACAGTTTACAAGAGAGAGAAAGAGTTTGTTGAAATAAAGGACAGAGCTGATAGAAAAAGATCATGCTAGTTTAGAGAGGACAATGCCCAAGGGCAGAAGGACAAGGATTTTAATCTTTCTAGATGGTGTTACACTGAGCACTGAAAGTCCTCAGACCAGATTTCAGAGGAACTTCATCATTTCAGTGAGTTGGCCACAGTGAAAACCTTCCTGTAGGTTCTAAAAAAATCCAACTGAGCCATTCCATGAAACAGCTGGGCATGAAGATGAAATGAATGGGGAACCTTAGGCAGTCTTGAAGGGTGTTCAGGGTGATTGTTTCTGGTGCCTGAAAAGGCAGAGTAGATCCATGCTGGTAGAGCAGAGTAGATCCATGCTCAGGTGGGACCTGCCTAGGGACACCTGGCAGAAAGTACCAAGCATAGGAATGCACCCAAACTCCTACAAACCTTTAATTTAATTCCCTTCTCAAGAACACAGAATAGAGCACTGTTTGGCACTAGGTCACTGAGTACTTTGGGGTATCCTTTATAGGGTAACTAGAGGCCAGTGGAGCTGGAGAGCTCTCATACAACTGCTCCTGCTCAGAGTATTTGGAACTGGGTGATGCTCTCTGGGGCCTTTCTGTTCCAGACTCAATGAAAGCCCTGTTCTCCAGGGGTAGCCTTAACCACCAAGCTGCAGGAAGGCTTGTGCAAGGCTTACCTTCCCTGTGAAGTTTGACCATTGTCTGCATTCCATTCAGGAATTCAGGAGCCCTCAAGCTGGGAACAGAGCAAGCACGAGACCATGAGTTAGGCATGGTATGAGCACCTCTGTCAGGCTGGGACTCTGATCTGCATACCTAGGTTTGGATGTCCTTCCCCATGTATTGATAGCCTTGGAGAGTGGCTCCTGAAATGAGAAAGAGCCAGAGCACACATGGAAGTCTAACCTTGGCTGTAGGAAATGCTGATACGCAAAATGGAAGCACTCTGTTTTTGCAGGCAGCTGTCAGGTCTGGTGGTTATTGGCAAAAGGGACCTCTGAACTGCATTTGGATTTGGATGTCAATAACCACTGGAAGGTCTCCTTTTAGTTCTACATCTCATTCAATGTGTGTTTCCTGAATTCTCTTAATTTCTGTATCTTGTAACTAATTTAAGTTCTTCCAGTTCCCATCAGAAATCAGCACTTGGAGTCTGAAACTGTAATCCCATGACCCAGCCCTCATTTTCTTTCCTCTGTCAGCTCCAGCTTTTCACTGGGGTAGGAAAATTAACCTCACATGTAGATAAAGGTTTCTGGAAAGTCAGTGTCTAGTTTCTGCCATGGCTGTCAAATCTTCTAGGAATGTAGCCATCATCTGTTAAAGATGAAACACTTTTCTCCACAGGAGAGAAAATCAAGCAGTGCGGTGTGAGGCAGAGTCCTTCCCAATCCACCAGAGATGCTCACCCAGGTCTAGCTTTCATTTGAGTGCTTTTTTCTACCCACTCATTTCCCACTGTGTGAACTGCACATCAGGAGGATCTGAGGAAAAGCACAGAGATCAGAAGGGGCTCAGACAGGGAGCGATGAAGCTGGCTGTGAGTGACAGCTTTATGCAACTGGGCATTAGTCACTCTGAGACCAGAAAAACCACTACAGCACCAGTAGACGACTGGTTTTGGTTGAAAGGACAAATAAAGGGGAGGATGTGAACAGAAAGAAAATGTTTTCTGTGACTTCCGTATTTACAGCAAATTTTTCTGCGCCCTTGTGTTAAACTGACAGCACCTCACTGAAACCAATGGCTTTTTGGGGAGGACGTGGCACCCAGTGAAGTACCAGCAATGCAGAAGGAGAGTGGATGTGATGAGCCACAGTGGCCCACCTGGCTGTTTCAGGAAAAGGATTTTTTCTGAGAGGCTTAGGCTGCTCACAGGGAAGCACTGAAATAAAATCAGATTTTACACAAACATCCCAGCACCCCCTACTCTGTTTACACAGCGCTGTAGAGGACAGCACATTGCTGACCCAGTGCTATTTTTTTTTGCTTCTGTGTTTTTATCAATGGTTTTCAGATAAAACCAGCTCGTGGAAATGAAATAAAAATGCTATGAGTAGTTCTGGCACAGGCAGTTGAGCAAGGGTAGTTTGTTATGAGCAGCATAATTTAGTGCTAATACAGAAATGATGTTTTCAGCTACAACAACAGAGCAGACCTGTAATCTCATTAGGAAAAAGAGGGATTGCTGTACTGACCATTGAACTGAGGGCTTTTGCAGTCCAGGCTGACTGGTTAGATCAAATCACCTGAACAGTGTCCAGCGCCATCCATGACAGTTTAAATATTTAATCTGAGATGTGAGAGGGATTTTTGTGCTAGCCTAAAACTGAGATCACAGAATCACAGAATGGTTGGAAGGCACCACACTGGATCATCTGGTCCAACCTCATGGCCCAAGCAAGGTCATCCCAGAGCACATGGCACTGGATTGTGTCCAGATCGAATATCCCCAGGGAGGGAGATCCTCAGAACTCCTGCTTATGTTATAAACACAGCTAAATCCAACAAAGATTTCTGTTTTCCTGATCCTGACAGACCTTTAAACATATAATGCTTTATTTCTAGGTGCACCTTGCTGAATTTCTGTCATGACAGCACTGAGCAGTTCCCTTTTAAAGGGCCTCCAGGATCCACACATTAGGCATTGCTGCACCTGAGGCTGTGGGAGATGGTTTGTAGGGCTGAGTTTGGCATCCGTGAAATCCTGGTAGATTTTATTAATCACAAACAAAACCGGCTACTCTGCCTCAGGTCATTGCTCAGCAGGTCTAACCTTTACTAAGCACACTGAATTTCTTCTCTCTGTGAGGCAGATGGAGGATTCTCTTGTGCATTTAATCAAGCAGGGATTTTGGAGGCCAGACATCCCAGACATGTACACCAAACCAAAACAACAGAGCAGCAGCCATTGACAGGCAGGGAGTGGAAATCTCTTGTTAAAAAACACAGCATTGGCAGGGTATAAATCCTCTTCAGATTCTGTTCTCCCAGCTGCTGATGATCCTGGGAGCAGGAGCTGGTGCTTGGACCACAGAGAGGCAGAAACCATCCTTGTCTGCATGGACTTGAAGTTCTGGATTGTTTTGCTGCTCTGTGCTTCCCGAAAGCACAGAGCAGCAAAAGCTGTGGCATCTGCTTCAGGGCCATCAGCTCTAGATGTAAAAGGCCTGCTTCCTCACGCTGAAACAAATGAGTTTCCTGTGCTGTGAGAATGAGAAGGCTAGGGCTGAGGAAATTGAATTAGAGGGGCAGGTAGCAGAGCAGAAAGGGTGCACAGATCAAATCACAGCTACAGCTAACTCGTGGTTAGGCCCAGGCTGCTCACTGCCCGGCTGCCCAAACCTTCTTGTGAAAAGAAGCCCTCTTGTGAAAAACACCAATCACTTGGTTTTTAAAATTTTAAAAATTTAATAATAAAAAAATGGTTATAAAAATAGTAATATAATTTTAGGACAATTACAAGACAATAAAAAGCAAAGAATTATGGACGTCTGGATGCTCTTGGGCACTTCAGCCCCGACAAGCATGCTTTTTTGAACAAAGTAATAACCTTTAACATGACGCACTGTTGCATATTCATATGTACTTCATGGCAATGCATACATTTTATTTAAAACAAGAAACTCTGTCTGTTATATTTCAACTGCTTTCTTTAATCCCCATGGTGTCTTTGAGTCTGAGCAAGGCTTGAAGAAATTAGCTTCTTCTGATAAGAAAACTATAAATTCTTTTTCTTTGGAAGATTTACGTGTTCTGTGACTGTTATCTTGAAGTGAGTATCTCTTTCTTTAAAAAAAAAAAAACAAAACAAAAACAAACCTTACATACATAGTTTCTATTTTAACTACAAAACTACATTTACCACACAATTAAAATGTTAATACAGCACAACTAGTTAATATAACATAATACATATAGTAACTATCTGCACAGAGCCATATAATGTGCATTTTTCACACCTCTCCCGGGGGTCTGCAGGATTCCTAAACAAGTGTGGGTTTGATACAGAAATATGCCGAAGCTCTGGGGAAATTCCCTGGCTCAGAAATTTGACATGGGATATAGAAGTTGTGCCCCAATGTCACATTCGTCTGACGAGGCCGAGCTCCCATCCTGTCTCAGCTCCAGGGAAAGCTGATTTATCCCAGCTTATGTGTCCCACCTGAGAGCCTCTTTTCCTGAGCGAGCTTCCTTGTGCCTTTATAACACTGCCCTAAGTGCAGGTGAGATAGTGAGCGTACCCTTGGCTCATTTGCTGCCCTAATCACTGATAATCAATGGAAATGGTGGTGGGACTCCTGGGGCTTGGAGTTTGTTGATCCTAGTTAGTCCCTTCCAACTCAGAATATTCTGTGGTTGTTTGGGAGGCATTTAAGAACTCCCTCCTCATAAAATAACTGCTTTATTACATGTCCTGATATTAAAGGAATTAAAGTAACTTAATGTCTATTTTACCCTGCTATCAATGTTCATAAAGCTTGTTATGGGCAAAAAGAGAACACACCACAGACATAAAGCCAGTAGTTATTATTATGAATAATAACAATAAAATCTTTATTGTCTTAATGGTAATTCTAAAAGATTTTCAAGAGCCTAGGTTAAATCATTACAGGAAAAAAAATAAAGGAAAATAAAGGATATTATTATGTAAAAAGCTCAGTTACACAAAACAGTGGTACTGCTTCAATAGGATGAGCTTTATTTTTCCTCCTTGCCATTCTGATTATTTTGATTCACCTTGGGGGAGCAATTTTTTTCCATTTTCCAATATTCAGCCTCTGCAGTGCCTCGTACCCACGCCACGACTTCCCCTCCGTCACCACTGCTCTCCTTCCATGCCTGCACTGCTCTGCCCTGCTCCATACACTCATAAATTCCTACACTTCACTGGAGTAATAAATACCTGATTCTCCCTCAAAATAACTCCCTCTTACTGCCACCTTGCCCAGAATCTGTGGTTGCACTGTACAAAGACTGGCAAAAGTAAGACAGATTGGCCACAGCCAACTGGCCACTAGGAAAAAAATAAAAAAAAATCAATCACTGTTAGGGCTAAAACAAGTTAAAACAAAGCTCCAGGCAGGTCGTGATGAAATGGAACAAAGGAAACCTGACGTGCCTCAGTCGTGTGGCCTCCCAAGAGCAGAACAAAGTCTTGTGGCTACTGCTGTTGATGGCAACACAACATTTCCTGGACTGCAGGCCTGCAATAAATATAATTTCAGAAAGGGACAGAGCTGTCAATAGGAACGGCTAAGTTTTCAGAAGTTTCTGAAGCTTATAATAAATCTTTTAACATTAGGGTTTTTTCCCTCATTGCAAGTTGCAAGGGTTGTCTGTTGGCAAAGCTGGTAAATAATTCCATTTTTCATTATTAACTTGGAAGTATTTATAGCCTGTGATCATGTATCTCATGCGGATGTGCTCTGTTTATACAGTAAATAAATTTAAATCCCTTAATCTCTGTTCAGACAATTTGTTTGTGTCATTTTTCTTTCCCTTGTTTCATATAATTTGGGTGTTTGTTCTGAAAAGCACGTAACTACCATCATTTTTAGTTTTGCTTTTTTCAACAGCTTTATAACCTCAGGAATATTTATAATTTAGCTGCTTTCTAAGAGGAAACCACTGATATGAACAGATTTACAGCAGCCTTTTCACTGCCCCTGAGTTTAGGTAATAACCTTACTGTGTCTTTCCTTTCTGCTGCACTGACGCCTCCATGTACCAGGATTTGATGCCCATTTCAATTATTTCTTCTGTTATAATGTGCTGTTCACTTTCAGCATCATTTCCACTGCACCCTCCTGTCCTTCCTCATTGCACTCCCTGCTTCACAAGGCAGGAGCTGGCAGACTATGATGGGCAAAGCTGAGTTTTAGCTCCTCAACACTTCACTGCTCCCAGTTTTCCGTGTGCCTGACAGAGAGTTGAGATCTGTCATGCCTCAGGCTGCCCTGGAACTTTATGAAAAACAAAAAAAAAGAACAAAAAAAAAGAGTGGTTTTTTTTTTTTTTTTTAAGGCGTGAGTGAAGAAGTGCTCTACAAGGTGTTGTCGACACATTCATCAATTCTGACCTGTTTGGGATCAAACTTCATTGGAAAAGATTTTCCATAAATGCTTTCTGAAAAGGCTGTGTTTTTTAGTCAGTTTATAGATTTCTTTATATTTATAAAAGCTTATTTTTCCCTCTGGTGTAAACGGCGCCTGAATGAATTTAAAATTGTCCATCCCCATCCAATCATTAAGCTAATTAAAGCGAGGCATTGGAGTTTTAAGCAGTCTAATTGTTTGCGGTGCTGCTAATGACAGCACATTAACTGGGTCCTGAGATGACATGAGATCATTTTCTGTGTTTAATTTATGTCACTTTGCTACCTTACAAAGTGCTGATCTTGTGGTCTGCTCAGGATGGGTACCTTACATACTTATCACGACAGTATATTACAGTAATTCTGTCAAAATCCTGAATTAATACCTGATTAATTTGCATTCATTGACTTAATCTGTACTGAAAATGCACATGGACACTAAATTTTGTCACTGCTTTGAGCAGAAGATGTGGACATGTGGATTCACAGACTGCAATATGCCTCGACATAAAAGTAGTGGTGATATCTGACAGCTGAATTGCCCTCTCTCCTTATGATATTGACATTTCATTGTTGAATAGGTGAGCAAATTATTGGAAAAATACTGTAACCTCCAGGTTTCCTATAAGGTAAGCCCTGATCCTTCAGTTACCTTGATGAAGATGGGCCCTCAAACTCAGCATATCCACCGGGAAAAATAAGGGGTATAACAGAGAAAAAAAAAGTGGAAAAACCTGCATGTTTCCCTTAGCACAAAAGTTTTAGAATTTATTTTCTCTGGAGCTGAATGATGATGATGATGATGATGATGATGATGATGATAATAATAATAATAACAACAAAAAATAATAGAAAGGTGACATTAGACATTTTTTGTGAGAGCTTGAAAGTACAGTGTAGTTGTTACACACTGGGCTCAGATTTGGGGAAAGACATCACAGTGCATTAAACCTCTCCCTGTATACCATCAAGAATTCAGAGATTCAAACAAATCCATTTAAACATTCTTGAAGGAACTCATATCACAGTGCATACCAAAGCCTGGAAATCAAAATTTGCAGACATAAAAAGGTTCATACACTGGCATGACTCCTGTTCAGTTCAGCAGAACTTTGACAGAGTGCAGGCAGAGAGATAAGGACTGAAAAAAGTGATAATTCACTGACTGTACCCTGGCAGCACCAGGTACAGTAAACAACCCTGGGCTCACGTGCTGCTGTTCTTCCCTTTCTTCTCTTTAAACTTGCAGGTGAGGGGACTCTGAGTTTGTTCCTGTCTGGACATCACACACGACATTGTTGTGTGGATTTCCAGTTGTCCTTGGCAAAGAGGAAAAAAAATCCTCTTCCAGGACCTTTTCTGACCTGGAAGAAAATTACTGGAGCTCAGTGGAAAGGAACACTTTGACTTTTTCAGCTGCAAAAAGCATCAAACACCACTAATAGTTCTGAAATAAAAGTAAACATGAAGTCTTCCAGAATATAACAAAACTCAAAAGAACTCCCTCTGCCCCTATTTTGTGGCAGTGAAATCAGAGTGACATGAAAAGCACTGCACTGATGTTTTCCCTTTATAGAGTTTTAAGTGCAGGCAAAACCAGTGTTTTAGACAATTCGAGAAGTATTTGCACTTTAGACCTGCCAGCAATTTCAAACAAGGTAGGAGCAGTGCTACAGGAGTACAGTTTTACTGCTTTTCCCTCCTCCCCTAAACAAATTTCACAAATTTCACTTGGCTTGCTTGCTCCTGAAAATATGTCAGCACTTCAGCATGTAGTGTAATGCTTGGAAAACATAAAATTTTGTGAAAGCTGTAAGCTCTGCACAGCTCGAGTCCCAAAACCCCATCCACTTACTTGGGGAACGTCAAGTGTGTCAAATCACAGATGAAACCCTCTTAAAAAATTTAGCACACAGAAGCAAAACTGCTTCAAACATAATAACAGAAATTCAGAACTTATAAAACTGCAGCAGTGATGTCTCAGTTAATCAGCTGGGTAAAGCTGTTGTTTTAGGTGACAGGCAGTTGAAAACTGTGTACAAGAATATCATGTCCCCAAAAATCAGCTGCTCACCAACCACATGTACAAAAATGATTCACAAAAGTCCAGTTGAGTGTTAGACAGTGAAATGAAAACCTGTCCTAAAAGCTAATTTATGTTGCTTGGAGGGAACAGTTAATGATGTAAGGACCTCTGATTCAGCAGGATGCAAGCTGTTTAAAATTTATAATATAGGAAAACAAAATTTCCTGTATTAAAGAGTTATAATAAATACAAGATTAAAAACCTATATACATTGAAATGTCTGAGAAAATAATCTGCATAAAAAATGTTTTGTCTTTCAATTAATGTGAACTACTTGCACATAATGGGCCTTTCAGAAACCACACAATCAATGTGTTTTTGTTACTCAGAATAGAATTGGTCTCAGGATATTGTTTTAAAGGTGATGCCTGGAACTATTTGTAAATAAGTGAGAGTTTTTGACTTCATGGAGGTCTAAGATTTAACCCAAATCATTACATTGTGGGTACAACTTGTCTTTTCTTAGATTATTTTGTGCTCTGGTCCAGTTAGCAATACCCTTTGTCTCGTCCTCCACCCCATTTCTATGTCTTCTATATAATTGGTAAAGGTTTCTCACTGCTAAAAAATCCAAGTCGCACCTATTTAAAGTGGGTTAATAGTGGTGAAGTCCTTAGAGGACCTGATAAAAATATTATCTTCAAGATAAAGAAAGTTGCACCAGTAGGATTCTTTCAAATTAAAAAAAAAGAAAACAAACAAACAAACAAACAAACAAAACCCACAGCAACAACAACAAAAAAACCAACAAAACCCTGTTATGTTTATGGTTCAGAAGTTTATTAAGAAAACAAAATATTTCCAGCATTGTCCAGAGGTCATCCAGACTAAACTAATTTAATAATCACTTTTGTGAAATTAATTTTCTAATCAGACTCCTTAGCTCAAAAAAATTTCCTTTGTCCCTCCTGGGCTTCACTCTGAGTTGTGTGAATGCAGAAGAAAACAACAGTAAAAGCTGTGCAGTATGTGCTGACAGGTCATGCATTTTACATGGATAAAAATAGAGCAGGAGACTCTTCAATTCCAGTTGGAAACAACCTCTTTGGAGCAAATCTATCCTCCATCTCCAGCAGTTCTCAACCAACCTGCCTGAAGCTAAGCTGTATAAAGCCAGTACAGATGTGCAAATTCAGTTTGAATAATTAACTGCAGCAGATGATGTCTCTGTGTTACAGTGGTTGTAGTCGCTGAGTGCAAAAGTTCATGATAATAATTCAAAAGCAGTTTAGGGAAATTTGATTCCCTGCCAGAGCTGCACACCAGGAGGAGAGCAGGCTCTCTGAAGTTTCTGAGTCAGGCACAGATCTGTAGAAACTGGGTTAATAAAGCTCTCAGAACAGCACTCTGAGGCATGACCCACTGTCCTTGAAATCTTGGCTCTGAGGTGTATTACAGGTAAACATCTTTGATTTCACTAGAGAAGAGCAGTTCTGGAGGGGTCAGTGTGGGCAGGAGGGACACATCTGTCTAAGCAGAGCTGACTTCTCTGAGCTGAGTTTTGTCCTAAAGCAGCAGCACAAATGTGGTAAAGTTCAGGTGGGAATTAGGAGTGAGATTAGGCTTCCTCCATTCCACTTCCCCAAATCACTGGAGAGAACCCGGCCTTCTCAGACAAGTAGGACAAGGAACCACACACGGATGAACTCAGGGTGAAAAACCCACCGTATTTATCGAAAGTAATTTGGTATTAGTCAAATCCAAACCAGCTGCTTAGAGCTCTGTGTCCGTAATGACACATCCCTGGTGTCTGGTGAGCATTAGCAGGTGGGAGGGGTGATCAAAGCTGCATCAAGACGCACCATGTGAAGCTGTACCACTCGTGTGTAGTGCTACCAGGTTGTTTGCACGTGCATTGCGCCGTCATTACTTAACAATTCCCCTTTTGCAACAGGTCTCCTAGGGACGTTTGGAGTTCATTACTTCTTGTGCCCCACATCTGAGAAGTTCTGGGGTGGGAATGTGAAGACAGAAATGGTGAAGGGTTGAGAACAGCAACGCATTTCCAGCAAGGAAAAACACAGATCTTATCTATTATTACCACCATTATATGACTATGGTGATTAAAATGCCTAAACCATGTGTCTATCAGTTCTTTAGATATTTATCTTGCCATTATATTGTTAGTACTGTGTACATAAACACAGTGTATTTTATTGTAAGAACCACTGTCATTGTATTATCATGAAAATTAAGAATGATTTTCCAATGACAGAGAAATCCAATAATTTGTGTAGGAAGCTATATCACAGGCAGGGGAAGACCAAAATTATTAATTATAAATGGAATAATTTTTTTGCTTTTCAAGTCTTTTAAAAATCTTTCTGAATACATAGACAACTACAAAAATTGAGCTAACTGTAATTTATTTTCTTTTTTTCAGTTTCTACTATATAGTGCTCCTAAAGACATCACTTATGCACAGGTTATAAACTTGTGCAAGGAGTTATTTGAACCTAGATAAAGTAATTCCTGGTATTCAGACATTTGGAGACAAGAAGACAACTGTTTTCCCAAGTTCACTTGCATACACAAAAGTAGTATTGGGTGTGAATGTGTGCTACTATTCTTTTATTACTAAAATTTCCATGGCTAAAATGCCTTTAAAATAATGTTGTGCTCACAAATGCAATTAAAAGTTTGTGTCAATGCATTCCAATCTGTGAGTTTTGTTAATTTTTGACTTTCATTGTGTCTTTGATGATTTTCTGTTGAGCTGTTAAGTTGGTGAAATTAGTCACCAAAATGAGCTGTTGCCATAGAAACTGTCAATCTCTTAACTGTTCATCTCTCAGGTATAAAATTTGAAGATGTGAGCATTAATCAATACTTTAAGTGTGGTTAACTCTTTGGTAATTCAATTAACTTTTAAAAATTATGTATGGAGTCGCATTGATTTTGGTGAGGTTGCCAACACATAATAGTGTGGAAATTGACTCCAGTGCTGAACTTTCTGTCCCAGAGTGAGGAAACACCAGGGGGATATTGCTACCTGTACTGAATTCTCTCCCCAGTGACATTTAAAGTATATCATGCTAAACTGTGAAAAAAAAAAAATCAACTAAAAAACTGTTATAATATTTTATTTATGAGCTGAGAAAGGGTTTCATGCACTAACCCCTGACTTGAACAGTTTTTACTTTGGCTTCTGTAATTTGACCTCGTACACGAGATCACTTTATTGACTTAGAGATTCTGCTGTGATAGAAAATGGCAAAGGCAGTGCTTGGGAAATGAGAATAAATGGAAAAAGTAGCCTCTGAGCTGTTAAAAAGAAAGGGGGTGAGAGAAGAGGACAGGAAGAAGAGTTGAGGAGAAGGGAGGAAATAATGTTAGTGAAATATTAGAGCCATAAACAGAGCATAGCTAGAACTGTTAAAATAAACAGAAGTATTCATTCATGTTGGCAATGAATCCCAGCCAAACCAAACAGGCTCCCAGACCTTCAATCTTGATCTCTGTGGCACCACCTTGTTCTCCTCTCCAGCCTACAACTGCAATGCATCAAACCTCCCTGGAAATTCACAGCTGCACTACGTCTTCCCAGCCTTCATCCTTCCCTGGACAAACACTTCTTTCAAAAATCCAAAACACATCCAAGTTATCAACCAGGACCCTGAGAGCCTTCTTTGTTTGCAGATGTTTGGTGGTGTGTAGGGTGTTAGTTCCCATCCACTGAAGATGCTCTGTGAAATACAGAGCACGCAGTTCCATCCCATTGTAGTCTGCTGTGAGCTATGGCAAGGACCACATGAGCACAGCTGGTTCTTTTATTTCTATTTTTCCTCTGAAACATCTGTGTTAGACTTCAGCGGTTTTATTACTTTCCTTCTCACAGGTGCTCTTGGAAGGAGAGGAAAAAAATAATGTCCCTTTGTCTGGGAGTGGTGACTCTGGGATGATTAACAAGGGAAAACCCAGGTTTAGTGTACAGTCACTCACTGGACATCAATATCCACATAAACTCACAACCTGAGTACTCTGACACTACAATTTGAATTTCACTGCAGTTGGTGCTACAGTGAGCATCAGAAGCTCCTGCGAGACTGAGAATCCAGTTGGTGGCTGAATGGATTCTTTATTCTTCTGCTGAATTTTCTTTTAGGCTTGCTAAGATTGCTCCAAAATCAGCAGATTTAATGCTGTGGTTTAAATAATTTCAATGACATTCTGTTGCCTCCAACTGTTGCATCATAAATTTCCCACATTGTCTAAGCCAGTCACATTGTTATGTTCTAATTTCTCCAAATTCTTCGCTCTGTGCTGTTGCTAACAAATTGATGTGCACTGGTGAAAATATCAGTACTCAATGGTTTATTCCAAGTTTAGCTTTTTTGGTAATGATGAGAGAAACCAATGCAGTGAACTGGGAATGAGGTCAAGCAGCACACACTGCAGTATGTCTGTTAGCTATGAAATAAATTTTATTTTTGATAATAACTCCTGAACTCATGCAGGCTCTACCCAAACAATGTGCTGCCCACTGTAAAAAAAAAAAAAAAAAATCTTTCTTAAAGAATTAAAAGCCTATGTTTTACCTATATTTTAATTATATTTCTGTATTATATTTAACCAATCAGATCACTTCTCCTCCTTACATGGCATATATTGAAAGCATGACTTCTCTGCCTCTGCTTATTTTACTTCATTCTAATTAGAATTTAATCTGTGGTAGTTGTGCAGATTCAGTCTAATAGTTTACTGCCAGGTTTGAAAAAAATTGCTTGGGTAGTTGTTTGGGTTGCTTTTATTTTTTTTCCCCTACTGTGATCTTTAAGTCAAGAAGCATGGGCAGTGTATGATCCACTTCCACAGTAAAGGGTATTCTCTTTTATATGTACATATATTTTTACTGGCATGGCCTAGGGTGGAAAGGATCCCAGGACAGCCAAGGAAGTGATGCAGATTTTCTGGTCCTACGTCAGGGTAGGCTGGAAATTTGGTCTGGGTCCAACACCAAAACAGCAAAGCAAATAACTCTCATTTTTCAGGTGTTTCCCTTGGAAATTATTACTGTTTCTGGACACTGCTTAGCCCCAGACAAAGCACTGTAAAATCTTCATTCTTTTAGGGGCAGTTTGAACGAGTTCAGCACAAGTTATTCAAAGGAGGACAATCAAAATTTCAGGCACAGGTTCACTCCTAATTCAGATCCTGAAACTCAAGAGCCCAGGTTTAAGGAACATAGGTGATTGCAGTCATACAATATCAGGTGTTGCTTTCCTCTTAAGGACTAAATTTTATTACTTATTTTGGTTATATTTAAAAATTTAACCTGTTCAATAAGATTTTTTTTTTTTTTTCTGTGACAACACACCCTTTTAGCAAGAAAGCAGAGTGGTCTTTTAAACAAATTTGGCAGGCAAGGAAAATTTACAAACATAAACCCACATACTCCTGAACCAGCTGCACGGTCTTCAGGCTCTTTACTGAACTCCCAAGGTTTTTTTTGCCCCTCCAAATGTAAGTTCCACATTTACAGCTTCACTGAATTTTGGCTGTGAATGCAGAACTCAAAGCATTGCACAGACTGCATTCTGCAAATCCAGCCCTAAAACTGTGAAATTTCCAGGCCCCCTTTCCTCATGGTGTCTCTAGCATGAGAGAACATCACTAGCTGGAAACATTTGACAAAACCAAAAGACAGCTACCGTGCAAATTGAATTATTTCACGACATATTTTGTGAAATTCTGTGAGTTCTGTGAGATATTTTGTGGGGCATAGTAAAAGTAGCACTTGTAGAAAGCTCTGTAGCTCCATAGCAATTTTGGAACTGGAAAGGAAACCACCTCAGTTTCTTTATATCTCCCTCTAGAGAGAGTGAGATATAAAGATTAATGATGTTTAATTAGTAATAATTAAATCAGTGTGCCTCTTTACTCAAACTAAACTGCTTTGCTTCCACTGGGGCAACTGCAGATGCAATGGAGAGTCCCAGAAGAGAACTTTGAAGTCTACTCTGGAGCTTAAAAAAAAAAAAAAAAAAAGTATGGGGGAAAAAGTTGCAAGTATAGCAAAAACCCATGGAAAGATAACCCCACTTCACATCCAGACTTGTGGTAACTATTGTCCTGTTCCCAGAACTCTGCTTCTCTCTGGATTGCTGTGCTGGCAGACACAGGTCCAGGCAGAGGAAAATCACTTTTCTGCATTCCCACTGCACCAAACCCAACAAATTAAACCCTGAGGGAGATTAAAAATGCTCTTCTGAGGGCATATTGAGGGCTTTTTAGCTGCCTTCTTGTTTAGAAGAATAATTCATGCATTTCAAAGGGGAAATGGCTCTCAAAGGCCCAGTTCTTATTTTTCTTGTTTACTACTGAGGTAAGTGCCTTATCACTCTGGGCTTTGATGTTTACCTGTAGTACTTCATGACTTCTAATTGTGCATGTCAGTCTTCATGGGACAGGTCTCCTGTGTGCCATTTCCTGTGAAATATCAGTGTGAAAACAAAGCAAACATAATTGTTCCAGCAAATTGTCCTCTCTTGATCAAAGGGAAGCTTTTAAAGACTAGTTTTTAGTTACTTACACAGCTTTTTTTTTTTTCATTATTAATTTTCAGTTATCAAATTCATTTTAGTTTTTGTAATTTACAAAGAAATAATTAAAAGATTGAAAATGTTCCTGGAAAAACAGCTGCCAGATGGGCTGAAAATTGTTATGGAGGATAATTTTTTCAAACATCTGCTTCAATCTTGACCTTTGGAAGAGGAGAAAACACACTGCTGATAAGGACTGAAGTTGTTATGCTACATCAGTTAATCAAATTAAGTAACTGGACACATTTGCAGACTATAGAGAAGAGTGAAATCCTGTCATGAATACATGATTGTCAGGAATATTTTTTTTTCAAAATAACTTAATTAAAATGTTGGTTTCTTAGTAAGAAGGCTGGTAAGATAATTATTTGGAAAGTCCTATAAACCCTGTTCGAGACATAGAAAATACAGGTATCAATCCTCTACATCTTTCCTAGATCAAAGTACATTTCAGCTTTTTATGGCTGAACATTTCAGGCTTCTTAACAGAGAGAGGAAAAAAGAATTACTTTTGGGTCTTACTCTATGGATTTCATGTCTTTTCACGAGAATTGAAAAAGTAGAGATTTAAGAGACTCTGTAGGCCCTACATTTCACCAGATTCAGCCTGTGTGTTAAATAAAAACTGATTAAATCCCTGTGTGAACAGCCCCAATAAAGACACACATGGTGTTAGATCTGTGCAGTCCAATATCTCTTGTGTCTTTGTCAGATTTTTCCTGACTTTCTCACAATCTACTCTACAGAAGTGACCTATTTTTCCTTTCCTTTCTCACTATGTAACTTTTTTTTTTTTTTTTTTTTTTTTTATTCTCATGATCCAGCTGTGCACCATCAGTAAAGGAGCTAATGGTGGTCAGGGGTTATGCACATCACCTGTGTGCTGTGGATGTGCATTCCATAAAGGTACCTTTTGTGGTGAGACGGAGGTTTGGGGATGGCCAAAGCTGATCTTAGATGATGCAGGTTTTGTGTTTGCTGTCCTAAAATCTCTCCCCTGTCCTAATATTTCAGATAAATTCAGAAGGTAACACCCATGTGAAAAGCCAAGAAAGGTGTATCAGGTGTGGTGGTGTCTTTGTCTCTAAATGTTTCACTGAAATATGTGCAAGCGTGCCATCTCACACACGTAATGGGAAAGTTTCTGGTTCAGACCTATCCATTCCTTTGCTCTGCTCCAGAAAATGTCAAATCTTTCTGAGTAGGCCAGAGGGGTGGGAGATTTGTCTTCATGGTTATCATTCTGTCATACTGAAAGGCATTTCTTCTTTGGAAGAAAGTCACAGCAGGCTGAAAAGGTGCCTGAAGGTTCAAAGAACCTCTCTCAGGCTTTATCTGATGAGTTACCACAAGGCTTAATTCAAAGCTTGTTGCTGCTAATGGCAGCTCTTCTGTGGACTTTAATGTATGCTGGGCTGACTTCATGGATTTTTCTGACATCACAGGCAGAAATTTAAATCACTCGTGTCAATGGTCATTTGTAACGATTAAAGTCGGAAAATGGAGCAATGCAAAGCGTAAATCACTTAACACTTTTTTTATTTTTTTTTTTTTCTTTTATGGAGTCATAGAATCATGGAATGATTTAGGTTGGAAGGGATCCCAAAGCCCACCCAGTGCCACCCCAGCCATGGCAGGGACACCTCCCACTGTCCCAGGTGCTCCCAGCCCCAGGGTCCAGCCTGGCCTTGGGCACTGCCAGGGATCCAGGGGCAGCCCCAGCTGTGCCAGGGCCTGCCCACCCTGCCAGGGAACAATTCCTGACTGCCAATGTCCCATCCAGCCCTGCCCTGTGGCAGTGGGAGCCATTCCCTGTGTCCTATCCCTCCATCCATTGTAAATTATCTCTCTCCATCTTTCCTGCAGCCCCTTCAGGTTAGCCCTGTTTTTATTTCCTTGGAAGTCTTGTTTCACCAAAGGTAAATGAGAAACTCAATGTCTGTGTTACCACTCAGTGTCTACTTTAACCACTTGTCTTTTTGAGTATTTTCAATTTACCTTAATCTTTGTGGTTGGTATAATATAAAAGAATGTCTGTGGTCAAAAGTGACCATATGTACAGCAAAGAAACACCTGGATTATGATCTTTCCCATCTGGATTAAACGTTTTATTAAGAAAATATTTATTCTGCAGACTTGCTTTGGGAAAAATGCTTCCTACCAAATCACAAATCTGTGATCTCCTGAACATATGTACCAGAACACTTGTTTGGAAATCCCTGCAAATTCCATATGAACTTATATTACATCTTTTGAACAGTTTGAAGACAGTTTTCACCCTAAGGCAATTTTTTTTTTTTGGTACATAGTTGAAAAAAATGGTCCTATGTTTAAGGAAGCATAAACAGGACTAAAGGCTTATAGCTAAAAACAATAATTCCTAAAATATATCTTAAGTTTCCCCCCCCCCCCCAAGCCTATAATTACAGTATTGGGCATACTGTTTAATGGATAGCACTAAAAAGAAAAAAAGTGTAATTTAGACCGAGGTAGGATGTTCCAGGACATTTCTTCCTTGTTCTGTGCTAATAATATTGCAGTACTCATCTTTGCTGGCCTCTGGTTTCTTTAAAATTAGAGTTCTTTTGGAATAAAGCAGGAGTTTGCCTGTTAGTGACTTCTTCTGGCTGTGCTTCCAACATATCCTTTGGATTTTGATTTGGTTCTGTCTCTGCCCAGATCAAGCAGCTCTCTGGTGTGTAATCTGTCGATTTCTTAGCAACTGTCTGAACATACTCCTAATTTTATTAATGTCAGTGTAAGGGGCTTCAGACTTCCCCAGACATGGGGGGACTTCACTGGTCTCATTTTTAAGCATTGAGTTAGATTTTCCCACTCCAAGTCACAAATAAAACAGGAGAATTGTGGGCACCTGTTTGTTTATGGTCCTGCAACTAAAATAAATTTCTTCTCACTGAGACCCATTTAAGTCTTAGAGGCAAATTTTTGTTCTCCCAAAAGAATCCAGACGGAAGTGTTGGAGAAAAGTGCTAACTTGCTGCTAGCAATGTTTGAAACTTTCTACTGCTTTTGTAAATGAATCTACTAGTGGAAATCTGACAAATTTTGAAATGTCAGATTAGTAGCTGGTGGTGCAATGCAGTAACAGAAGTTCATTAGAAGAGCAATGCATTGGTCATAAAAGCTCAATTTTTCCCTGAAATTAAACAAGTCATGATTGAGAGGCAATTTTTAAGTTTCATTTTTGAAGTATTAAAGACTGTTCAAGTGTGACCTTTTTTCTTCCCCCACAGCACTAACATCCTCAATTGTTTTAATGTTACACCTTTATCTTTAGCAAATGAAAGATTGCTTTTACATGAAACGCTGCCTAAATGTGGCTTAACTCACAGAAGTAGGAGGGTTGAAATAAGAAATGAAATGATGTCAAACACTTTCACATTTTTTATCTTAATAAATGACCAAATGGTTTTATGGTTTATGTGTGGACAAAAATCCAAAGCATGTCTTTCGGAATTTTTGAGAGGTTCAAGTGCTTTGAAAGTCAGACAGCTTTGTTTAGTGGCTGGATTAAAGACTTCTCCTTGGAAATCAACTGCTGCATAGGGAAGCAATTGCCACAAATAGGTGGAGTCAACCAGCACAGAAGGACAGAAGTGTTTGAGCCAGGAGCTTCTGGATAATACAATTCCACGACACTTCCTTTTTATTCCTCTACACCATCAAATATCCCCTGGCCAGTTAATAAAGACCTCTGTGCTGTGGGAGCTGCTGTTTTCCTGGATCAGGATGGTGAAAAATGGGTCACTACCCTGATGCTGGTATCTGCTGATCCTGATATTTCTTGTTCCTGCTTTAAATATGTTACATTTTCATTATTTTAAATATGCTGAAAATTGAAGAGAGCACACAGGGATGTGGTTATAAAGTGTTTCATTAAAAATTATTTTTAGAGCAGCATGAAACAAATTCTTAATAACAAATTGAACAGACACCTAGTAGATATGCTAACATATATTCTAATACTGATTTAATGATTTAATCAGAAATATAGGTGACCTTAAGTGTGCAGGGAAGGTTTTTTATTAGTTCCACAGAACTCTTTACTCTTGTGATGAACATTCCAGGTTTTCCAACTACAGCTGGCCTGTGAGAGATTTCTTAACCAAGCAATACAGAAATTAGAGAGTCCATCACTGTACATTTAAAAGCACAAACTAAAGTAAAATCTGTTGGAGTTGAATTGTCTTGCTGTTCTTCTGTCAAATTATCTCTCTAGTGGTACAATCTGTTTCTTAAACTACTGACTTTTATGTAAAATGTAGGTTAATTTTGAGAGGTAAGCAGTGCCCATTTGTTAGCAAATGCAGTTCTTGGTCTGAACAGCTATTTTGGGTTCAGTTGTGATGTTGTGTATCACTTTCATTGAACACATAATGTTAATTTCCTTTAATTTTCCTTCTTCTGTGTTAAATCTTTTGATATCATTAATTTTATCCATGATGGCCTGTAGTTTCCAGCAAGAGCTGCACTTATATTCTGATAAATATCATTGTGAAACTATTTTGTGTTAGGTTACATATGTAATTTATATTATCTTAGGAACTTCTGGAGCTGGATCAGCAGGAAACCTCTGAAAGGTAAGAACTCTTCAGCAAATATTATTTAAATCTGAACTCTCACTGCAGCTGCATTTTCAAAGCTCTTGATTTTTAAATGCAGTTTCGCTAATCTGTAGAAATTATATTTGTCAGTCAGATCTTAATTCCTGATGAGTTGCAGTTCACAACTGATGTAAGAAATTAAACTGTTTCAGGAACATGAGTCACAATATTTCTTCAAATATGTCAGGATACCAAGACATTTTACACTACGTTTTTTGGGTATTTTTGAGGGTGGGTGGTGAAACAAACATTGAACTTTACTTGCTGTCTGATCTCCAGTAGCTGCAGTTTTGGACCAAAACATGGCGAAAATGGCTGGATGTGACTCAGGTAAAATTAAGCAAAATAAACTCAGCAGTCCTGTGACTCAGAGGGATTTTTCCCAGATTTTCAGGGCAGTGCAAGTAGGGTACATTGCTGAATGGGTACTTTTCTGTGTGAGTGGTTTGGTTGTTTTGGGATTTTTTTTTTTAACACTTTTAGGTAGCCTTAAAAACACTTGCAGACTGCACGAACATTCTAAGTAGAGTTCCTGAAAGTGTTTAAGCAACTGTGCACGTAATTTTATTTGTGAGGCTGTTGCCCTGTACTTTTAAGAGTTTTAAAGTTCTTTTAAAAGTTTTCTATGCCTTCTAATGTTTGCATATTTTTACTGGAGTTTTTCACACATGTTCATGTAAATAATGATTATTTTGCATTCTTTTTTTGTAGGAAAAAAGAATTAATAAACTATTAATTTGACCAGTGTAGTTGGAGAGGTAGCAAATCCATCCTCCAATCCCCTGTCACTTTTAGAATTCTATGTATTGTGAGGTCAGAAATAAACTTCCTTTTTTTCCCTCCTTTACATCTAACGTGAATGTGTGAGTTATTTCATGTCATAGTACAACATGAGGCTTCTTCTTCAGGCCACGTGATTGTCCCATTGTGGCATCACTGGGTGGCGAAGGGTGACACGAACTGCTGCTGTATTCTGACATCACTGGGAGATGGATTATGACCCTGGCTGTACAGGTTTGGGTGTCAGAGCTGAAGCAAGAAGCAAGAAGGCGACATGGCCAGCGGGAGGAGGGAGCAGAGCTGCCCCATCTGCTGCAAGGTGCCAGGGGACATCGCACACGCCCTGCCCTGCCGCCACCAGTTCTGCCTGGGCTGCATCCTGCGCTGGCTGCAGGCGATCCGCACCTGCCCCCTCTGCAGAAGACTGATCTCCACCATCAGCTTCTCGGAGCAGGAGGGGGACTGCCTGCAGTGCATCATCAGACACCCCAGAGAGGCCGCCGGCCACGCTGGAAACGCTGATGGCAGCAGGGATGGACACGGCACCCGCGGCTTTGTGATGTACCTTGCCTCTGCCTCGCAGCGGGCACTGTCCCCAGCTGAGCAGAGCAGTGCAGGGCCAGAGGCCGTGGGCGGCATCCTGCCCGAGCTCTGGGCAGAGCTTTTCCGAAGGAGAAGGAACCTCCTGAACCCCGTGCGGGCCTGGCTGCAGCAGTGGCTGCAGAAGATCTACAGGGAGCAGTGGTGGCAGGTGAAGACCGTGGAGAGCAGCGTCCTGCTGGCCCTGTGCATCTTCGGCCCGGACAGGGAGGTGCTGCTGCAGCGGCTGCAGCCTTGCCTGCGGCCCTACACTGCACTGCTGCTGCACGGCGTCCTCAGCATCATTGAGACGCAGTGCAGCCAGGAGGTGCGCAGGCTGTGGGGCTGCCATGCTGCCCCAGAGGAGGCCAAGAGCCCCGGGGCCAGCTCTGCCTGCCCTGGGGATGCTTCCACCTCAGGTGGGCCACCAGACGCCGGCGTGGAGCACGAGGCCGACACATTGGAGGAAGCCCTCGAAGGGAGCCCCAGCTCGTGTGGGAGCATCCCTGCAGAGCCAGAGCAGCTCTAGAAGGAGCACGGGGAATGGCTGCAGTGCCCCTGATCCCAGTCTGGGCAGGGACGCCTCAGCCATGGCATCATGATGACCCCAAAAGCGCGGGGCCCTCAGGTGCCTTCCATGACACTAGCAGGCTTTTCTTTAGTCAACAAAAAGAAAATAAATAGTTGTTTCCTTGACACAGCCTCTGGGTGTTGCTTCTTCCTGGGGCCTTTTCCCTTTCCCCTCCCACCACATTGCTGTACGAGGGCCCCACAGCCCCAGGGCCATGTTGGCCACCCCCAGGAATTGCTCCTATAGCAAGAGTTTCTGAAAGACCATCTGGGCGATGGGGAGAGGGGAGTCATGAGTGAAAGACCACATACTCCTCAAGCAAGAAGAGGAAAGCCTGGATAATGCCAAACACCGTTTCTGCCAAATGCTTCAGGGACAAAAGTACACCTGCTTTTTATGCAGAGAAGGATACAGGAAGTCTGGATGATATTCAGGGACAGGAGAGGCACTTGCATCCTCATTTTTGAGCAGCTCTGCTGCTTGCCTGCTGATGGGAGTTGTTTCATGTGTCTAGATTACCCCTGTTAGCCACAGGTTAGGGGGGTCCAATACATAAGATGCTCTGCGGTGCATTTGAATCCCATAAAAAAATTACGGGTTATAAATCTCATCTACAGCACTTTCCCAACTATATTTTTTATCCAGAGTGGTAGAAGCAATTGTTGATGATTTCTGCACATTGCACCAAGAGCTGCACCAGGTCACAGAGGCTGTTAGAGAGATTAGGGACATGCCTTGGTCTCTGGGGACAGGACAGATGTCTGGCTGCTGCTCATCTGCCTCCCAGGAGTCCTGCTGATGCTTTATTGTCCTTTGATGTAGTGACTGAGAGGAAAGGGAGCCCTGCCAAAACGTACTAATGATATCAGCAGTGTTAACACCTAAACAGGCTGTTGTAAGTATTACAAAGATTTCTCTTGTATTTTCTGCTGTCTCTGTGGGAATTCATATCTGGTTTATTCTCCAGTTGCTGGTAGATTAAAAAAAAAATAAGTGAGTGATAAGAAAGAAGAAATAACATATTTGAAAATGTATTACTTTTCCATTTTCATGGGACTCCAGTTCTCTGTGTTTTTCTTTGCTGGTCTCCTTTACAAAATATCAACCTCATGACTACTTCCCTTTAAAAATACAGTTTTTTACTTATATTCTAAATTGGGAGAAGTGATTAAACTTAAGGAAATATTTAAAAGAAGACTAGCTTCTTTGAAGTTTAGCAACTAGCTTCAAGAAGGATTAAATTACTGTCAATGAAAAGCTCTTTCTGTGATATGTTCACACAGTTATAATGCATTTTAAAGCAGGTTTACTGTCCCTACCACAGCAAGACAACTATTTCAATATCTCTTTACCTGATTAAATGGAGTACTTTTGAATATGCAACTGCTACAAGGGGTTGCCCTTTGCTGCTTTCTGAAACATTCTTCTGTATTCTGCATTATTTTTATATATTTTAAAAATAAAGAGCTTAATTTAGGTGTTGATAAATTCAATCAGTGACTGCTGGGCTCTATTTTGAGAAGGATCTTATAATCAAAGTTGGCTTTCTTAATCAACTTAATCAACTTTTCAAAAACTAACAAAGAAGCAAGCTCCCAAACCTTAAAAATGGTAATTAATAAATGACAGTGTATCCTCTCTTGTTTCCTCCTCCCAAAGGACTTTAATTTTTAATTTATGTTTTACCTAAGAACAGCAGTTTCTATCTAGCTTAGCCAAAATAAAATGGAAAGTGCTGAATGTAAAAAAAAAAAAAAATGTTTTTCAAGAGGTGAAGATAGAAACTTCTCTGTAACCACACAAAAATAATAGGAAGAAAGAAATTCATTAACATGGAAAATTCAAGGCATATTCAGGATAATCTGCTCTTGTCTGATAAAAACCTCTTCTCCAAGTGGAGGAGCAGAGGAAGGGACAGTTTTTCTCTGTAACTTGAGAGCTGAAGTTGTTATTCAGCCACCAAAGCAATAAAGGTCTTAAAATAAATGAGTGGAAAATATTTTTTCCCTCAGTTTTTCGGGGAAGAGTTCTCTGCACTTGAATCCCTACCTTTATAACTTGGACCACATCAATTTTACTGTAAGGAGGAAGTAGGGAATTGAGGGCTGCTGGGAGAGTAGCAGGATAGGCAAGTTTGGTATAAAACTTAGCAGAACTTGCACCTGTTGCCAGAATTATCATCAATATTGCAGACATATCCACAGGACTCTGCAAAAGACTCAGAGCCTTTCACACTCACTTACTCATTATTGTTCTCGTGATGTTTTAAGAAATAAAAAGTATCTTTCAGTCTCTCTCTCAGGACTCCAGTGATTTTAGTGAAGATCGTTGGAAGGCTGGATTGATATGAAGCTGTAAGTTCTGTGAGCCTTAATTTTTAAGTGTTCTCCATGCAGAACACCTGAAATTAAACTTTAAGTAGTATTTATGAAGGAATGGTAAATTCAAGTCTCAGCACTGGCACAATTAAGTCGGATGAACAGGTTTTTTTTATAGGTCCCTTTGAAATGTGTAAATGAACTTGTCTGCTCTTGGAGTCCTGCCTCAGTCAAATATATGGCTCTTATTAAGGACAAATTCTAATACATATACATTTATTACCCATGTGTCCACAGGAAGAGATTGAAAGATGAAACCATATACCATCTCCATAAAATCCTGATGGAATAACACTGAACAGTTAAAGAGAACATTTTCATTAAACCCTTGGAATGTGAAGCACTTGTGAAGATCACCTAAGTAAGACCTTATTAAAGGCATTAATACAATGATCATGGCATTACAACACACTGAGAAAACTCCAGAATTTATCCAGTTTCCTCTGTGTCCTGACAAATGGGTGGAATTTCTTCACAAGGAAGGAGAAAGATTTGTTATGGAGCCATGCCACTGAAAAGATATTTAGTAAGACCTTCCAACTGAGAACTAAATCTCTGTGATCACTTTTTTAAAAAAAAAAAAAAAAAAAAAAAACCCAAAAAAAGCCCAAAACAAAAGGTTTTTTATAAGAATCCTCTTCAATAGGTCTAAGCAAGACTGTACAGGCATACAAGCAACCTACTTGTGCAAGCAAGATAACAGATTTCCTGGGCAGGCCAGAAGCCTTAAAGAATTTCTTGGCTAATTGGAAAAAAAAAAAAACAAAAACTGTATGAAATTGATCAGTTTTCCCAATTAATTTTTTAGCTGCCATTAATTACAGGCAGCAAGGAACATGCTGGAAGTGATGGTAATGCAGGCTTGCAAAGGTATTTCCAGAAATTAGATTTGTGTGAACTGGGAGGGTTCAGTGAATCTACTTCTTCTCAGGCATTAAATCCATAAAATAGATGTACTTCTCAGGAGAAAAACAAAAAAAGAAAATATGCTACAAGCTTAACATTTCTTTTATTATTTTTCCTTCTTGCTCCTTTTCGTAAGAACAACCTAGACTGATTAAAACTAAAGGTTAAGAGCAAATTTCCTCATATGTCTCTAAAATGCCGAACGGAAATATCAGGGATAAATTTAGTTTCTGGTAACTCTGCATCCTGTGAGTTCTCAGACTTTTCCAGGCTTCCTGTACCTGGTCCCAACAACGTTAAAAGAACCTTGCATGACCCAGGGAGATGCCAGCAGCCCACCTGCTGCTGCACCTTTGGCGCAGCAGCACTCCTGAATTTTGAAGCACCACCTTCAAAATCCACTTTCTTGATGCCAGAGATCAGCTGTGATGCTGTTTGACACGTGATGAATGTGGCAGTGTGGATATGGTGGGAATAACACAGGTCATTGATCTGAATGGCTAAAAACGTTCCTACAACATCTCAGAGAAAACGAATACATTTTTTAATCCATTCAAAATTATCAGAAGGGCAAGTGTATAGCACGTAGAATATGAAAAAGTATTTATTTGACTCCGTGTGATTCCTTTATCTACTTGCAGGCTCCTGCCTAATTTGAGAAAGGAAGAATAAAGAAGGAACAATCTGAAAAGCAGTGATTCATTCAGTGCTCATCTTGTCCCTCTTTCTCCTGCCTTTTACCTGGCATTACAGCACAGATACTGCACCACCCATGTAATTAAATTTTTAGGACATGACAGCATGAATAGCCTCTTTTTATTTTTTTTTTTTTCCCCTCCACAAATGCATATTCACAAATATGAATGAAAATCCAAGGTGAAATTATCTTGTCTTGAGCTGCAGGACCAAACACCCTGAAAGGTCAATGACTCTGGGATGTTTTACTGCAGTAATTTTTTTCCCAATATTGACTGCTGACGATAGACGCTTCTGGTCATCTAGAGGCAAGTGAATAACTCACAGTCATTTCTTCATGCAACAGGTTTTATCTCTCACTCACTGAACTGTTTTCATTGTCCTGGCTTGTAAAATAAGCATGTATTCTATTTGCCATCTGTTGGGCAGTTTTCTTATATTTTCCAAGAATAGTGTCTCCCTCCAGGGAGATATCTGCTGTTAATGGGCTATTGAATGGCTCACTGCATGACTGATAAAGTTACATCATCCCATTGTGAGATGCTCCACCCAGAGGGAGGAGCCAAGCATCCCTACCTGCATAAAATCAGCATTTCTAGAGACAGCAACTCAGCCTCTTCACTGGATTCCCAGAGGAAGACCAGGCCCATCTACTCTATCACCAGCCTATCAGAGAGAACTACACCCTTCTATGGGATCATCGCTTCAGCAGCATTTCATCTGCCACTCCAGGAGCAGGAGGAGCAGCCACCATTTAACTGGACTATCACCAACACCCTGACTCCTCAGGGTGTCAGGTTTCTGACTCTATCAGTAGTTTTGTTTGTATTAATTACATTTTTTTTAAATTTAGTTTTTTCCCTAGTAAAGAACTCTTATTCCCATTCCCATATCTTTGCCTGAGAGCCTTTTTATTTTGAAATTGTGTTAATTTGGAGGGAGGGGGTTTACCTTTTCCATTGCACGGGAGGCCCTGCCCTTGCCTTCCTTCACAGACTCCTGTCTTTTCAAATGAAACATTCATGTGGATGAATTATCAAACCAAACAGAAAATAATTGGTGGGATCCTGCAAGTTAAAATAACTGCATCTCTGCTTGGCAGGAAGAAGAGAAAGGGAGGGACTTGTGCAGGCTTAGCAATTTATAGAGACATGGACTTGGGAAAAGTCTCCATCTCTGATGCCTTGAGGCTGGACACTGGTAGATTACAAATGGAATGTTAATATATCAGGCCAGAACTGTGAGGCAGATCAGGCTCAGGGTTCTGTTACTAATGATTTAGCAATTACTTACCTCAGCTGAGGTCAGACCCTGCAATAAAAGGTCAGATGATGCTCAGTGATGTTTTGGAAGGATACGAATGAGGTCACACTGCTCCAAACCATGGAAACACCTTCCTGTGAAGAAATGTCAGTAACTGAGTTGTGGCTGCAGAACACATGGAGAATTGGGATTCTTCAGCCTGGAGAGGAGAAGCTTTGGGCTGAGCTCAGGGTGGCCTTGCAGGGCCTGAAGGGGCTGCAGCAAAGATGGAGAGAGACAATTGCCAAGGGCTGCAGGGACAGCACACAGGGAATGGCTCCCACTGCCACAGGGCAGGGCTGGATGGGACATTGGCAGTCAGGAATTGTTCCCTGGCAGGGTGGGCAGGCCCTGGCACAGCTGGGGCTGCCCCTGGATCCCTGGCAGTGCCCAAGGCCAGGCTGGACACTGGGGCTGGGAGCACCTGGGACAGTGGGAGGTGTCTCTGCCATGGTAGGGGTGGCACTGGATGGAATTTAAGGTCCCTTCCAACCTAAACAATTGCAAGATTCCATGATTTTTTCCATCTTTTAGATGTGTTAAACCCCATTCCTATTAGAAGTCCCATACCCATGTATTTGTTCTTGGTAGAGATATGCCAAAAAAACTCCTGGAGCACCTACCCATGAACTGTGCATATCTTTCTTGCTGGATTTGACAGAATAGGGAAATGTCACACATGTTTAATTAATATATTAATTAAACACATAGTATTTATTAAGCACATGTACTTCAAGGGATATTTTCTGAAGCTGGGAATTGGGTGAAATGTCCCCAAAATATAAAGTTAAATGCCTTAGAAAAGAGACATCAGGACAGGTTTTTCATAGAGTAATAAAAAATGGGAATGGAGACAAAGATGACCTCCTGAAGTCACCTAGTTGATGTTTTGCTCCAATTAAAGCTCAGCCATTTCTGACAGATGTTTGTCTAGCTCTTATTTTTCTCATCCCAGCATTTTTTTAATTCTCTGGCTGAACTTATTCTTTTATGATTCAGGAGCTATCAAGCCTCCATAAAAGATGAAAAGTTCCCTTTGAAAAAGAGACTGTAGGGTGTAAGACAAATTATGTACAGCAGACAAGGGAGAATTTCAGAAGGGAAAGTGTCTGACCTAGAAACTGCTGTCATTACATTGCCAGGTCTTCTTTATAATGAATTCAGGATTAAATAGTTACACATTGCAGCATACACTGAGATTTAAAAAATCCTTGCTAATATAAAAATAAATGTAAAAAAAAAATCAGTTATACCTCAAATGGTGTTAATAACATGTATCATGTTCTTTGCAAATCCCACAGGAATAAATAGTTAGTGCTTATTAAATAAAATCCTTGGCTGAAAGACATCATACAAGTGAATGCTATGAATACAAGGGAAAAAATCACTTATGGGAGTACTCCAAATAATATTCTTATGACTGCTTTAATAAGCAGGGCTTTTTTTTTTTTTTTTTTTTTTTTTCTCCTTTCTTTGCATGTGTCCAGCTTTGGCTTCTTTACAGAAGCTGTCTCTCTCCCAGATTTAGTAAAACGTCTTCTTGGTGCTGGCTGCAGCCTGGGAAACATTAGACCTGCAGCAGACACCGTAAAGCAACACAAAAGCGACGCAGATTTGCTGGAATTCTGTGTTTTGGCATCATGTCCCTTGCTCAGCATGCACTAAGGCTGTTTCAAAGAGTCTAAGAACCTTGCAAGAGTCGAAGGGATGCTGCAGAGGGCACTCTTTACCAAGAAAATTATAATAGGCACCGGGTTGAGGGTTAAGGAATGAACCATGCTTATAAAACTACCAGGTTTTACCCTCCCCAGGTTCATTGATCTGGGAATGTCTTTATCCTGAGTCTCCTCAGGATAATGTGTACTCACTCAATTTTTATTTTTTTCAGTAAGGAAACAGTATTTACAAAGAAAATAATATCTGATGCAAAGTTGTGTCTGAGACAGACACAGTTTTTATATTTTGAGGTTTTTTTTTCTCCGTCTGTAATAAATTGCTGGAAAATGAAAGAAAGTAAAAATATAATTTAATTGAGACTGACATTATACTGTAGCTTTCAAAAAAATCAAGACAAAACAGAAAAAAAAAATCCAAACAGAACAAAAACCTGATAAAACCTGCCCAAAACCCCCCACCCTGGCACTAATAAAAAAGACAAAACCAGGTAAGTTGGTCAAGTTCACTGCTTTAATGTTCTCAGAGAAGATGAACATATCACTCCCTGTAGCACACAGTGCATTTTGTGTGTTAATTTAAACCCAGCCATCCTGCTGGTGACAATCTGCATGTTGTGAACTCCCTGATGGATTTTGCACAATAAAACAATCCAAAATTTTTCTCGGGGATCAGAAGGGAGGAAGACATCAAGTGAGAGGATTGAGGAAGTGTTGTAAGACACAGAACTCTCCATACCAGCCTCTCATGGTATTCCAGTCACGGCCTGGCTGCATATTTTATCACAGTAGGTAACTTGAAAAATTATTTATGAGACTTGCAGAACACTTAGTGTACCAAAGAAAGGACAAATCCCTTCTGCTCAGTGTACATTTATGTTGAATTTTCACTGGTCTGTAGTGAGGTGAAGATGATGCTCCTCTTCTTTCCAGGGAAAGTGTGATCCCAACAGGATTTTGATGGTTCAGCTCCTGCACCTGCACAGGGCAGGGAAATCATTTTCTCTCCCAGCTATGCCACAGTGATGTAACCTGCCCCATTCCATCAGCAGGAGCTGCTTCCAGCAGCCTTGTGCTTGGTTATTGCCTGACTGAATTAAAAATGCCAGAAAGATGTAATCAGATCAATTTTACGAGTGTTGTTTTGAAAGGAACCATTATCTCAAATTTAGGCTGCACTGGTCAGATCTTTATCTGTTGCTAATAAACTCAATGAATGAGATTTGATTGTGGCCTGGAGACAAGCAGACCCTCTGTCCTGAAATGTTTCCATTACATTAATCAGGAAAATCTTCCCATTGGCCCAGCCACAAGACACCACCTCCACAATGGATTTCCAAGTCATATAATCTGTTGTGTTCTGTTGACAAGAGTAATTCTGCATTTGAGCCAACATGAAATCATTATCACTGTGTTACTGAGCACAATGTAAGTTCCCCACGCCTCACAAAAATTTACTATATCTTTTTCATCCCCACTCCACCAAACACAGGGATCTACCACCCAGGTTCTTCAATCTCTTGTTTGCTCAGTGTTTTATGAAATTCATAAAGCACTATATGCTCTTCTTCGTATGCAGGTTTCTTTTGATTTTTAAGGGCATTAAAAAATTGGGTCAAACTGTCTGGCAAATGTGTTTATCTTTATAAGTGAAATAATAAATTTATAGAATGGTTGGGGTTGGAAGGGACCTTATACCTCTTCCAGTGCCACCCCCTGCCATGGGCAGGGACATTTTCCACTATCCCAGGTTGCTCCAAGCCCTGTCCAACCTGGTCTTGGTCACTTCCAGGAATGCAGGGGCAGCCACAGCTTCTCTGGGAAACTTATTCCTGCCTGGAACAGTCAGCCTGTCCAAATCAGATGATACTACCCTGATAAAGAAAAAGTTTGTTTTTCAAACATTGCAAAAAGTAATACAAAGTTTTGATGTACTGACTTGTTAACAGTCAAATGCCTGCATTTGAGGTTTTCAGCAGATACTTGTAAGATAATTTTGACACTAACAATGGTATAAACATGGTGATGATACAACAGCAAGTTAGCTGATTCCTAGGCAGTGGAATAAAAGACTGTAAACATGTAAAATTGATAAATAAGTCTGTGCACCTATGAATTTTTCCACATGTACTTTGGAGGAAGGGCTGCTTTGCAGCTTCTTTCAGGATGAAACATTTGATGTGGTTTATTTGTCTTGTTGAGTGAAGGACGTTGTGAGGAATGGCAGAGATGCTTGTGAGATTTCCCTATGCAACAATGCAACATTAGTTTTAGTAGGAGTGCTAATGTCTCTTTTTTATTTCTGCTTCAAACCCTAACTTTCTGCAACAATAGACTGACTCTCTGATCACTGTGAGTGCTCAGCAATGAGGACAGGAAGGTTCATCCTCTGTAACCACAGTCTAAGCTGACAGTCGAACAGTATTAGCAGAACCTCCTTCTGATACAGGCAACTGAAATAAATTTGTCAGGGATTTGTAAATGAAACTGTGAATATATTGTTTCTGCATGGGGAAATCAACATGGATTTAGACTGCAGAGGTAAGGGAATAGAAAGAATACCCCAGAATATCCCAGTCACTGTGCTAAGGTGGGATGTAGGATTTGGTTGGCAGCTGTTTACAGCTAAGGCAGCAGGTCTGCAACTGGTGGCCAGTTAATCCTAGCTCCACCCAGCCTCAAAGGAACTTGGCAGGGGGAATCTTTGCAGAAATTGAACAGGTTTATTTCTTGGAGATCAGCTGGCCTGGTATCACCTTTGTTTTGTTCTGGAAATCTGTGTAAATCAGTGGTTATGACGATTCTAATCTTCATGGACTTCCACTGAAGCAGCAACATCAGTAATCAAACATTGATAAAGTCGTATTTCCTTTTGTTTTGTGAAGGTGATAGAAGAACAGACCAGCACTGAAAACCCCAGAGGTGCTGGCTTTGTGAGGGCAGAAATCCAGGCCACTTTAGAATCTCATTCCAGAAGGATGGTTGGACCTGCTCTCAGCACTGACTGCAGGCTACTGACTGCCTGGAGGAGAACTTCTGTGGGTAAATTTTATGCACAGTGGTAACAGATCAAGTTTGACAGTGATATATCTGACACTTTCTGACATCTAAATTACAGACTTCAAGCCCTTTGCCAGCCTTTCTCCCTTTGCTCTCAAAAAGCACATTTTCCTAGTAGCTGTCCCAGGTCTGACACACTCTCCTGGTCGCTGCTGTGCCCGGGGCAGATCCCCTTGTTCTCTCATCCAACACTGTGATGAACAACACTGAAGGCTCAAGGGTTGATGCCTTTTGGGGCAACCTAAAAACAGAGGCCAGACAATATTAAAGGAAGAAAAAGCAGGTATAATTTTATTGAAGGGCCTTCAGGTACATTTAGGGCAGACGAAGCCCACCTAAGGGCTACACCCAAAAGTGGATGATGGGTCACAGGCTTTCACACTTTTATAAGTTTGGTCCAGTTGCATATTGGGGGTTAATCTTCCAATTACAACTTCAGGTTATGAAGTAATTTACCCCATGATTTCTCCCCTCAAATAAATTGCTTTTGTTTACATTTCTGGGCCCTGAGGCAGTGAGGTGTCCTTGATTGCCAGGCTTGGAGAGGAATAATTGTGTCTGACCAAGATGGGAAAGCAGCAGCTGACACTGAATATGGAGCTTAGAGTTATACACTAAAGAACTGCAGGATTACAAATATATGAAAAATATAAAAGCTGAAATCCTAAGGCATCAGAGTGAGCAGAGCATGTTCTTTTTGTTGTGTCAGGCTCCCCATGCAGTGTGTGCTGCTACAGGATTTAAGCAGGCTCCTTGCTATCACCAAGCCCTTTCTTTATGGAAGCCCAAGACTAAAGGCAAGTCTATAAACCAAGTTTAAAATACAAAAATTAAGTGTTTCACTGAACTGCACATGGCGTGGCAGTGTCTTTAAAAAGACACAAAAGAACATTTTATTAGTTAATATAGCTTGGCAGGCAGCCCAGGATAAGATTAGATTCTCTGAAAGAACAGTAATAACCTTTAAACCAGATACTAAGATCTTTTTCCTATGTTTTCATTAAAGTAAACCTACTTTGTTAGCAGGCACAAGAGAGGTGATACAAAAGCTATCCATAAATAATTCCTTACAACCATTTGTCTTAGGTCCCTTAGGTCTTCTACTGCAGTCAGGTTTGCTACAACAAAACCACAAAACATCATCTTTTGTTGCCTGTGTAAGAGCAGCTTCATCACATTCATAAGTTCCTCAACTGATTGTGCCTCTGGAGCTAAGATAATTAATTTTGCTAATTTCAGTGAGTAATGAAGCATGATCTTACAGAGAAATCAGTGATTCTTGGTGATTTGCATCAAGAGATGTTTTTCATGAACATTTTTTTAGAAGTTGAATCTATGAGAGAACTTTTCCTTTCAGAATCTCTCAAGTCATATGATCATCTTCAGCATCTCTGATTCTACAGCTCAAAAAACATCTAAATTAATTTCATTTTGGCTTAGTCTTTTCCAGACAGCTCTTTGAGTGGTGAACTGTGCTGCCTTAGCCATTCAGAATGGCAAATGGATTGGCAAATGCAGCTCTTGGCATACTGTGACACTGTCACCCACCCATGCCTGGACCAGATATATCCAGGCTGCAGCTTGTGAAATAGAGCTGCAACTTCTCTGTGCACATCTTTGAAGTGGTTCCAATCGCTCAATTTCCAGTCTTATTGCTCCCCACCTTAAATTCCTGTTCCTTGGCATATTTTAACCTCATTTAAGGCTAAAAATAATAAAGGGAAGGATGCTATTTAACACTAATGCTTTTCCCCCACCCCTAAATAATCAGTGGTAAGGCGATAAGAGCTTATAAAAGAGAAATGTTTATGGATTATGTGACTGTATTGATGTACTACCCTCATATGCAATTAGGTAAGTGCTTTACTTCACATGCCTAAATACTGCCAGAAGATACAGCATCAGATGTGATCACTGCAGCAGCAGAAGCAGAAATTGTCTTGAAAGCCTCATGCTGAAAGCAATTTTTAACTGGAGATTAGTTAATCCTTTACCTGTATACCAAGAATCATAGGATAATGAAATTGTTTGGGCTGGAAGGGACCTTAAATTCCATCCAGTGCCACCCCTGCCACGGCAGGGACACCTCCCACTGTCCCAGGTGCTCCCAGCCCCAGTGTCCAGCCTGGCCTTGGGCGCTGCCAGGGATCCAGGGGCAGCCCCAGCTGTGCCAGGGCCTGCCCACCCTGCCAGGGAACAATTCCTGACTGCCAATGTCCCATCCAGCCCTGCCCTGTGGCAGTGGGAGCCATTCCCTGTGTGCTGTCCCTGCAGCCCTTGGCAATTGTCTCTCTCCATCTTTGCTGCAGCCCCTTCAGGCCCTGCAAGGCCCCCCTGAGCTCAGCCCAAAGCTTCTCCTGCCCGGCTGAGCAATGGCAGCCGTGCCAGCCTTTCCTGCCAGCAGAGCTGCTGCATCCCTCTGCTCATCCTGGAGCCTCCTCTGGCCTGCCTGCAGCAGCTCCAGCTCCTCCCTGTGCTGGGACCCCTGAGAGCTGGAGGCATGTTGGTGTCCCTCTGAGACATGCATATTTTTGACCTAAAAAAAAAAAAAAAAAAAAAAAAAAAAATTCAAGAACACCATTGTAAACATGAAATTTTAATTTCTGCTCAGGATAATGGCACAATTTTTCTTTCCTGTTGTGGAAGGACATCTGTGCAGCACAATCTGTCCCACTGTTCAGGTACAGTACAGAGATTTTCAGCTACAGGGGGATCACAGGTCACTTTAAGCCATCAGTACTTTTCAACACCTTACCTGTTCTTGTTTCTAGCTGTTCTTATGCTCTACATTTCAGGACATCCAAGGGTGTCTCACAGCACAGATAAAATTATGTGTGCTCCTGCCATCCCCATCTACATTACAGGGGGATTCACATTTCTCACAGATTTGTGTTGTTGCTTAAACTCCTCCCAAAAGCCTCATGGGGACTGAAGTCTTCACCACCTCCTGAGCCTCCCTGTCTCTTCCACGTGGTCCTGCTGCCAAGTTTCTACAGTTTAAGAGACTAAATATCCTGAATTTTAGGACTTCAGGTAGGCACTTGGTGGAGTTTTTTGTTGGTTGGGATTTCTCAAGCTACAGTGAAAGGTTTCCTGCTTGTGCTTTTAACTTTGAAGTGGGCTGTATACCAGGAAATACAGAATTTTATTAATGGGGGCATAAACTTAATGAAAAATCCAATGCTGGATACATAGATACAATGGTAAATACACACACACACTAGAGCTGAGATAAAGAAAAAGACCCACCCCCCAAAAAAGGAGTCAGCTGAAGATTTCCTTGTGAAGTTGTGTGGTAAAGTGATACTAACTTTTAGAAATAGAAAAAATAGGTGAAATGATTGGGTTTCTAAAAAGTTTTTAAACTCCTCTCACTCATTAATCTCTTTCCAGAGAGATCCTTAAGGCAAATAGTGTTGTTTCAAATTAAAATTTCTCAGAATTTTGAGTGACAAAACCCCAGGGATTTATACTGGAAACAGGTAGGTCTTTGCTGCAGTGCTTTGTCATCAGCATCAGCTCTTCCACTTACAATATATGGAATATCCCCACACAGGATTTTCAAATACCAGCTCCCTTAACTTTGTGCCATCTGCAGAGTTTTGAGTTAACATTATTCCCACAGAATGGCTATAAGTGAATCATCAAAAAAGCTAAAAGCCATAGAAACCGATCCCAAATTCCCGTAAGTTTTTTGTAATTTTCAGTGTGGTAAACTTGCTCATGTTATTCACTATGTCTGTGGAAAAACAGTTTCCTAGCTAATTTTTTTTTTTCCTCCAGGTGTGTCTCAGATACCTGTTATACAAATATAACTTTTTCTGTAGACAGCATGTGCTGCTAAGCAAAAACATTAACCTGTTTCAGCCAGTGAAAAGGAACAAGTCTTAATTTACACAGAAATACCCCAAGGAAGTTAGGAGCTGGTCAAGCTTGCAGTTACAACCTTCCTTATTTTGACATCCAGGCACCGTTTCCTGATGTGGGCTTTGAAGCCCTGTTTTAGAACATTACAACCACAGAAAACCTGCTTTAAATTAACTTCTAGGCTGGAGTCTACTGAGTGAAAATAGAAAGTGAACAAAAGAAATATTGTTGGGTGTTTTGGTTTTGAATTTGTTTAAGTTTGTTTTTTTTTTGTTTTTTTTTTTTTTCCCTTTTTTCCAGGTGCTTCCAAAATAATGTGTTTCCCTACAGGCTAAAAATAAAAAGCATCTTATTAAATCACATCATAAATGACCCATGTAGCACAGTTTATTTTACATTACCTAGGTAAGGAGGCACTGAGCCAAATAAATCAAAGTGAACAAGGCAATAATTGTTCCTCCTTTTTTATCACCTGAAATATGGAAGCAATGAACAAATGTGATTAAATGAGAACACTGCATTAGTAATAGGCTTTTCATTTATTGTTTTTTACAGAAATCATGTTCACTGTGGATATGGAAGCCCTTTCCTCTGTATTATCAAGCTGACATTTTGTTTATTTGAAAAGGATAATGTACTTGTAAAATAAGAACAAGCACACAATGTAGGTGGCTTTCTTTAGAGAGATTTTATGAGCTGGATTTGTTTTGGATTTTATTCCATGAAAAATGATACGTTCAGGAAGAGGTCAAGACATCTCTTTAGTGCTTGCATTAAAAATTCTATGATTTTCTGGAGACTAAAGGCCAATGTAGAGTCTTTCTTTCATGTGCCAGCTAGTTTTATTGAAATAAATGGAATTACTAAATGGAGGTTATGTGGTGAATCAGTTTCTTAACTGACCTGTGTACTTTGCCCATTACTTTTCAGAAGGATTAAGATTTCACAGAGTAGTAAATTAGATTTAATCATTACAGCTTAAGTAAATGAAATAGCAATAAGGCCAAGTGTAGAAAAATGGACTTAATTATGACTAAAAATACAAACCAAAGATGAATATATCTTTATGACCAAGATCAGCCGACACTTGGCAGGTCTGAAACACAATTAGGTTTTTAAGGGTGCATCTGAAAGGCTGTTTAAGGCAATATTCCAGCCTGGTCCTTGCTGGCTCAGACCAAGGGCTCTCTCAGTGCTGTCTCTGAGGTCAGCCAGCAGCAGACACAAGAACACAAGAAATAGGAAACAACAGAATTTCGGAGAGGTACTAAATGCAGCATTACATACAGGTGCTTTTTTAGGACACCTCCCCTTTCTTTCTGCTTCACAGCCCAGAGTTCACATTGCCTGTGGACCCTCCTGTTGGTTCCACACTGACGTGCCTGTGCTCTTTGAATTTGTCTGATCCTTTCCTAACTCCTTCACGCATCTTGCAGCAATGTGTTCCGCAGTGGGATTATGCAATCTGCAAAATGGTTATTTCCTTCTGTTTGTTTTGGGTGCCCCTGACCCATGATGGGAAATGCTGTTTGATTCTTGCTTAGCAGGAGATTGCTGGCAGTACCAGAGCTGAGATTTTTGGTTAGGCGCTGAATTCAGATTCTGAGCTTTTGGGTTATCCAGATTTTGGGAGAGAAGGTCAGAGGCTGTTCCACAGCAACACTGCTGTTCTCAGATGCACCCCAAAGCCATGGACTAAATAACTCAGTGAGCATTTTTTTGTGGGCATTTTAGATACATTTTGAGGACATTTTATAAAAGTGGTCCATAGACTAAGGGAACAAGGTCTCTGTGCCACATCAAAGGATGGAAAGAGGGGTGGTGGTTAATGAGGATGCATTGGAGAGTGTGTGGCCTGGGCACGGAAGAGGAGGGGAGAATGGATTGCTTTTGGCTCGGGCAAGGTGAATTTTGTTCACAGCAGCTGGTGTGGGGCTGTGGTTTGCATCTGTGGTGGAGTGTTGACAACACAGGGATGTTTTTGTTCTTGCTGATTTTGCACAAAGACATTCCTCCTCCTCCTCCCTCCACCCCACCAGGGCGCAGGCTGGGAGTGCACAAGGATTTGGGAGAGGGCACAGCCAGGACAGGTGACCCCAAGTGACTCAAGGGACATCCAAGATGTGCAGCATGATGCTCTGCATGTAGAGCTGCGGGGACAAGGAGGAGGTGGGGGACATTTGGAGTGCTGGTGTTTGTTACCCAAAGTCACCACAACATGTAACAGAGCCCTGCTGTCCCAGGATGGCTGAACACCTGCCTGCCTGTGGGAAATGAGGAATGGATTCTTTGTTTTGCTCTGTTGTGTGCATGGCTTTTCCTTTACATGTTAAACTGTCCTTATCTCATCCTATGGGTTTTATCACTTTTGTCCTCCCAATTCTTTCCGTGATCCCATCAGGGCAGGGTGGACAAGACTGGGGGTGACTTTCTGGCTGGTATTAGACCATGTTTCACATAAATCATGACAGCTGATCATGAGAACGGGTGATGCACTCCCTCACAGTGATGCCATATTATGCCTCAGGAGTGAATTCTGCTTGATGTCTTTACATGACATATCTTTGTAAGTCGAAAGGGTCAGGCCACCTCAAACTCTGGAAATAGGCTGTGGGAGAGCCTAGTAACAATCCAGTGTAAAGCCTGGTTACTCAGACAGCCAAAATCCAATCTTATTTTCCCACAGGAGCCCTTTAGGATTGATCTGGATGCACAAGCCCACTTGTCCTTGCTCAGGGGAGCAGTGATCAGCCTTTGCAGAGAGGGCTGTAATCCCCATTTTCCATTACTGGCAGGCATGAAACAAACTGACACTTCATAAAGCATTTTGTAATCCTGTTGGGATGAAAAAAACCCAGCAGCATAATCCTCACTTGGCCTTGTGACTCTCTTGTGTACAAAAAATAAAGGAAAGGAAGAACAGTCCATATCTTTTCTCCTCTTTTGTTTAATGTCTTACATAATTTAGACATACCAAGCAACTCAAATTCACCTTTCCCTAAAGCACAAACCTTCTAAGAGTATTGTTTTCTCACCCCACATTACCTCCATGGATTATAAATAAATTCCTAGAGCCAGCTCACAGAACTGGCTCACAAGTCAAATACTTGGGAGAAGAACAGAGGGAAGAGTTGGGCCAGCTCCCACCAGCTGTCCAGTGATGTGATCAACACATTTGTGCATCTGTGCTAGCTCTGACCTGCCAGCCAGTCTGGGAAATACATTGCTTATTTGGATCTCCCACACAACGGTGTCTTGCAGGATTAGACCTCTCAGTTTAAAGAGGAACAGAACCAACTCATCAGCACCAATAATTAACACTTTTGTCAGGGTTTTTAGGGCCAAATGACACTGAATGCACTGTACTCTTAGGTTACAACAGCCATCAAGCAAAAAAATTGTAAAAAAGATAATGTGTTGAAGGAGTCACGAACCTCTATGCCACACTGTGTCCATATTCACCCCAAATTATCTCCCTCTCACTGACATCAGCAAATCTTTTGAGCACAGGCCAACAGGGGAATAATGGAAGTCACTGAGAGTGGTTCCAAGAGATCAGTTTTCAGCTAAACAGGTCTGTGCAAAATGAGACATCCCTGGGCTGTCCTGACAGCCTTTTGGTGCAGCCAGCAGGGAGAACAAGCAGGACTTGCCATGAGTTATTTGTGAGGACATTCAGGGCTGGATCCAGAAGCCTGATGCAGGAAGCCTGAGCAGGGTCAGAGGGGTGTCCAGCCCTTCTTGGCAGACAGGCACCACCTGTGCGCTGGTGATGGCTCCAATCTGCACTGGAGCCGTGTGTGGGTTTTGTTTATTGCCACTGAAGATGGCAGAGGAGTGAATGCTGCCTTTGTGTGCTGTTTGTTGTCTTAAACGGGTGGATTTCAAGGCCGTCCTTCTGGCTTGCTCTGCTTTATTGTGGTGGGCTGGGGCTGGGGGCTGTGAGTGAAAATGGTTTCATGTCACAGTTGGTTGTGATTGAGAGGGTGAGAGCGCATCCAAAAGCAACATTAAACAGATTGTGCTAAATGCGATGTGCCATCTTAATCAAATACGTCGTTTGAAGGGTAACCAAACACGGCCACAGCTTTACTGTCACTACATGGTCATTTCCTGGGAGCCAGTAAATTACACACTGCTTGTTAAAACTGGGAGTGACCTTTTCAAGGCTGAGTAGAGCACTAAGTGTATTAAATGAGCCATGTTTCCTTATCTGGCATGACAGATGTTTGATTTTGTTGACATTTTCAGGAATGCACAAACAATTACTACTTCAATTGTTTATTCATCAGAGAATGCAAAGTTACCTGATGGTGCTTATATACTGGAGGGTATTGCTCAATAAATCTTGCTGGGGTTGTTGGTGCCACCTAAGTTTATCAGCATTTAAAAAGACATAAGCGGTGATTTTTTTTTTTTTTTCTCCCTTCGTGGAAAGGTCATTCCTTTCTGATGGGTGATGTTTTAGGCACAAGCAGTATCTCATGGAAGAGTGAGACATTTAACAAATTACTTCCAGGCACTACAGAGAAATAAAGCATTGGCACAAAACTGCATGAAAAGGCATCTGATTTGGGCACTCCTGAATTTTACAAGGCTCACCAAACCAAGGTGTATCCTGCTCCCTTGGGTGCTCTCTGAATGGATGGGGAGTAGCTGATGGATGTCTGACTGGGAATTCTTTCCCTTTACTTGGTGACAGTCCAGAATTTCTAATTTTTTGGCAAATGTTTGAGCAAGCATTTCAATTTTCTTCCACTATAATACCAATTATAGCAACAGAGCACTGTGAAAACACTGCCTTGTTGAGAAAATGAGGTAAGGGAATGATTATAGTCCTTTGGACATTTGTGTGAGACCACTTGAACTGAGCAAATAAATGAAGAATTAGACAATATTTATTCAGACATTGCAGCACTATATAAATAATAATTCTGTGCAAAGACTGAAGTTTTAGGAATTAGGTTTTATGGCTGAGAAGTACAGAATAAAAGGAAATGTAAAGGCAAAGTTTTAGAAATCGTTTTAATTTCTTCATTCTGTGTATATTCACTCCCAGGCAACAAATATTATTGTCCAGTGGAACACAGAGGAAATCCAAGCATTTATATAATTATTATTTTTTATCTGTACACCATCATACATATACATAAAAAATGGATGTAAACCACTAACTAGTAAAAGATGCATCCCATAAAGCTAAATGACATGGTGGGACAAAAGGCTGACATTTTTTCACACAGTTTTGGGTTTTTTACCATATCTACATAAGTTTTACAGTTCATTTGATATTCAAAAGGATTTCTTAATTGGATAGACTTTGACTATATCCAACTGCTATTTTATAGCTTCCCTCTCAAAACAAACCCCACAGAATCTTTTGCTAGAACTTCTCAATTTTTTTAAAAATATATATCTGTGTTCTAAGTAATGCAAATATATTTACAAGGTCTGTAAAGACTCAGTAAGAAAAACCTGAACTTCTGTTGTAAATGTCTGCTTTGTGTCACATCAGCAGTACCATCTTTCCTGCCATAAAACCACATTTGTTTTACAACCCTTACAGTACCATAGAGCTTTGGCTCTTTTTGGGGTTTTGAATGCTTTCTAAACGTACAATCTTTTTATGATAAAAAAGAAACTGACTGTGAGAGAAAACATGCAGAAAATTAAGAAGGAGAGGGAGGGAGCAGTGAATTTTTGATAACCTGCAAGACTAACAGAGATATCATCAGGCCAGATGGTGCATTACCTTCTGAATTACTTTTGCATTTTACTAAAAAACTGGAAAATTTTAAAGTATTAGCAGATGAATGGGATTGTCAAATAATTTAAATTTAATGAATTTAAATTAGTTTAATTGGATTAATAGGTATCAGCACTGATAGAACCAGTGTTGAAGATTCATAGGGGCATTAACAGCTAGAAATTGAGGAACTGTAGTTTTACAGAGTGGCTAGTGACATAATGCAGATTTTTGAGAAGGACAGTGTTTGGGATGAAGAATAAATAACAACATATCTTTTTTTAGTGTATGGGCTGGTTTCTTTTCTAAATTAGTTTAAAGACTTCTACATTTTGGGAGTATGACTTCCCAAAATCTGCCACTGATCTGGTTTTCACAAAATGGGTTGGAAGACATTTCCTAAAAAATTGTTCTGTCTGAATAATTTGAGATTGGATACTCAGAACTGCATGCCTGGGGTCATAAATGCTGCAGAAAATATGAGCCAGAATAAGGAGATCCATGGCCAATGCTTTTTTAAAAAGCCCTTCTGCAATTATAGAAGGCTTAATTCAGGAGCAGGTAACTTAGCATTTAAAGTGTAGATGGGAATCCTGATTTATGTTTCTTCAGGAAAATTAAACAATTTTTTTTTTTTTTTTTTTTTTTTTTTTTTTTTTTTGGCATGCAGCTACCAAAACCTTTTCTTCCTCTCCTGTGTGTGTTTGGAGTTTAAAACCTTGAACCTGTTCTCTGACCCCACCTGGCACAACTCAACCAGTAAGGAGAAATACCTGGGAGAATTTAGGTCCCAGTTTTATTCCGTTGTTTTATGCACCTGGAAGGTGGCCAAACACCCTTTGGTGGGCAGTTTTCCTTAACTGTGATTTGTGGCAGATGTGAGACATTTTAACCTTCACTTAGTACCTCTCATCCAGCAGCACCCTCCACTATCTCATCTTCAGTGACATAGTTTGAACACTTGATTCTTTTTCCTCTTTTGTCAATAGACTTACCTTGAATTGTCTTCTGTTTCTGTTTGGTCACTAATTTTTCAAAGGTCATTGATTCCTAAGGGAGAACAAAGGTTTCATTTAGCAGTATCACACGAAAATTGCTAGGGGCTTTTAATAAACGACCATTTTCAGTCCCTGATTACATATTGTGTTCTTCCTCTCCTGCAATTTCAGAGAACATCTTTTAAAGCATGTCTCTGGAAATAATGACATTTTCAAAAGCAGAACCTGTGGTTATTTCCTCTCCTGCATGACCTGATTTAAAGGGTGCTCACATGGCTGCTGGAGTGGTATCTAAATTTAGCTGGAGAAAGAAAAGGTGTGTGGTCACCTTCTATCCAGGTGAGCTGTTGTGCAGAACAGGAGAGGCCCAGGCTCAGTTTCAGGTGATCTGTGGTGGCTTCCCATAATCCATACAGCTTGAGCTGCTCTGGTGAGGGTGTACTCTCAGTGCCACCCACTGAGCCATTCCACTTTTCAGGGATTGTTTATGGCACAGGAGGGGTGGTTGTGGAGAGAATTGTGGGAAATAGATTTGTAGAAAATTCTCAAAACTTGACAGAAGGTTCAAATAGCGTGCACCTGTATGTAAACTTTGAGATAAGAAATGCTGACTTAGAAATGCCATGGAATAGGACAGACGTTGTTGAGAGAGAAATGGAAATAGAAACAAGTTTCAAAGGATGGCCTTGCAGAAAAGACTAGATACTTTGGAGAAACAGAACTATGAAAGATGCATTGTAGTGGGACCCACGAGGAGTAATTTTAGATTATTTGCTTTAAAGCATTTGCAGTTTAGTGTAGCAAAAGCTGATAGGCCAAGAAAGGCTTATAGTGTATTGTAATTAAGAAATAGTTGACTTATAATTGTAATAGCGTGAATTATAACATCTGTATTGTCTCACCCTTCACATGAGACTGAAAATAAAAGTTTTTAAAATACGTCTCAGTTACCCCATCTCTAAGACCAGAAAGAACATAATCCAACAAGAATGAGCCTGAGTTAGTGTTCTAGTAAATAAAAAATAATAATTACATACAATTGTTTTTAAACATGCATTTTGAGCAAGTGCTGGAAGTCCAGTCTTCTTTCATGTGAAATTAAGCTGACTATCAATTTTATGGGCTCTCTGTAAGGAAAAGTTATGGCATCAAATACCCCATAAAAACATGGGGGTCTGAGCCCTGTCATTGTGTTTGGTCCTGTCCTGGTGCTGATGCTCTGCTTGGCTCTCTGGGCTTTGCCTTTCCCAGTCTTGGGGTTGCCTATAGAGGAGGAAAAATAACTTGAATAAACTTAAACTTAGACTCATCTAAAGTCTTACTCGCTTATATTTTGCTGACCTACTTAGGATTAGAGTAGCTGGCAAATTGTTTTACATAGTTTGATTTCAGAGGTAAATTCCAATTGAGCCACTGCTGTGTTGCTTTAACTTCAAAGCAGCGTCAAACAGAGAATTAAATAAAATGTAGGTAACTTTGAAGTCTCACCTTCAGCTACTTCAGTTGTACTGCAGGTAGGCTGTCAGGTGCCCACACGCTGCTTTTGGATTATGTAGTGGGCAGAGGAACTTTAGCTGTGACTAAGAATTTAAATTATGCAGGTATTCCCAGAATACCTCCCCCATTTGCGCTGCCACTCCAGAATATCAAGATAAAGGACTTTATTTAGGGGTTGCCAGCTTTCCCCCTGACCTCTCCAAAAAAACTCCATCCTTTCCACACCCAGCTTCATAAAGGCAGCACTAAAATACTCCCAAATGAGCTACAGAGAGGCACTTACAGCTCCTGGCAGAGGGTTGAAACAACGGTGAGTTAACAACAGAGCTCCTGCTCTTTGGATGAAAACAATTCTCTGCAGAATTGGATTCAGAGGACAGCACCACAGAGGACAGGAGAAACAAACAGGAAAGAGAAGTGAGAGCATGGTTTTGGAGCACAGGGAGGTGCACGTTTCCAGAGAAGTTTCCAATTAGCTGTTCCTCAGATCTGCTCCGGGCTGCTGGAAAACAAGGTCTTGGAAAGATGGGTCCTCTTTAGGGAGGCACATCTTCTCCAGTTTTCACTTTCAATTACCTGGATGGCTCACGGAGGCAAGCAAAAAGGATTTCTCACTCAGAGTGATGACCTGTGTATTTATGTTTTTTCCCCTAACAGCCCATTCTGCCAATGTTTCAGGCAATAGCTTTGGTTCACAGCAAAGCCCCATTTAGCCAAATATCTAATTTGGCTAGCAGCTTTTTCCTCCCTTGAAGGAGAGATCTTGTCTTTACAAGAACTACATTTAGTCCAGCATTATGGAGCTGTTTTTTTTTTTTTGTTGTTTGTTTTTTTTTTTTTTTTTTTTTTTTTTTGCTAAACAGTCTGAAGAACTCTTGAGTGTCATGAATTTTAATAGTGCAACCAAAATTTTATATAAAAGAAACAAAACCTCAGACTCTTCCCTCCCATCTCCCTCCTTCCATCACTTGTCAGAATTTTTATATACATTTATACACATTTTCACATACATGACTTTTTGCACTTTTTTTTTTTTTTTTCACCAGCAAGGTACATTTCCAAATTTTGTTGCTGGCTGTGGCTTAGTCAGGTTCTCAGCAACACTATTTATACAGCGACATTTTTCAAAGAGCTGCATGCTCTACATAGCTAATGGAAAAAGGTGGCGCGACCACAGGAAAGAACTTAATGTTATTCATGGAATACCAAAGGAGAAAATGGAACAGTGGAACACATTAATTCCGGCAAATACTATTATTTTAAACTCATTTAAATTCAAGTCAAACTTATTGAGCATATCATCCCAGAGAGCAACTAACATTTATCTTCCCTGTGCAAGCAGAGCAAACAGGAGCCGGGCAGGAGCTCGCTGTTGGCAGCAGGGGATGCCTCTGGAAAACCCATGGAGAGGGCAGGGGGCAAAGCCCACATTTATGTTTTAATTGAAACAATGATTAATTGCACCACAGAGGGTCTCACAGTCACTGTCTTTCTGTCTCAACCTGCCATAAGGCACTCTGTGCTACTGCAAAGTGGTTTTTCAGTAACATATGTCCTAAACTTGCATCATTCCTCCTTATTTATCAACTTAATTTTTTGGTAATAATTGAAGATGTAATTATGACACTTTTACCAATAAATTACTGTGTTATTGTGGTCCTCTGATACACATTCCAACTTCCAATTAAGCAACCCAGAGATTGTTTTGCCCTATTTCTATCCTAATGTGTATTTTCACACATTAAAATATCGATTACAAAAAGGTTCTCATAGCTGTTTGATGTAGTCCACTGAGGTGGGAACAGGCAGGAATATTTTTATAGCTCTGGATATTGTGTCCCAGCTCTGATATCCCCTATAGGGTGTATTGTTTGACCTTTATATAACTTTTATTTTTTTGATCATGAAATTTAGAACAACCACTTTCTTTTTCATGGAGGCAGAAATTTTTTTTCTTTCCTTCACTTTTTTCTACTTAAAAATTCTATTTAATTAAAAAAAAAAAAAAAACAAAAAACAAAAAACCCCAAACCATTGATGTTACTGCACTGAAAAATCAAAGTATGAATTCAACCAAAGTATGAATTGCGATGGATAGATGATCTTTAAAGGACAAAAATAGTTTCAGTGTGCTAGCCCATACAATACTAAGTTCTATTGTCATATTTTCATCCTCCAGCCCTAATTGTTTATAAACCTCTAAACTGTTCCATGTGCAGACATAAATAAAAATTTCAGGCTAGAAAAACACAAGAAAAGAGCGGCTGAGAACTTATATTAGAAAACATTTTGAATTTCCCCCCTAGTATTTAATTAGCAGTAAAAAAATCTTAAAGCAATTTTCGTAAGTAACTCACACTCTTAATTACTGTACAGGGCAACATCTCTGTAAAGGGGTCACAATTTAAAGGAAGAAAAAACTTAGTCCAGGTTTCTGTTCCACTTAGATCAATTATGCAAGGGTTGCCCACAATAATTGAGATGTGGGGCTCATCCAGGCCAGTATCTTATCTTCAACATGGATTAATACCAGATGCTTCAAAGCACAACTGAACAGGAATTGAAATTTCTGTTATTTGGGGGAAAAAAAAATGAAATTCCCATTGGTTTCTGAAGAGTGGATATGAAAAGCATGCACTGTCTAATTGCTGAACAGAAATCCTAGAATAATTTGATTTGAAAAATAATGTATTCATTTTCACCAAATCAAAATACCTCATTCAATGTAACTGAACCCAAGCCCTTCCAGACTTGTCCCTCTGGAATAAGGAATGTTCCAGAGTAAGAAAAAAAGACCCACAAACTGAAAACATCCAAAATATTAAAGCATAAGGACATTTAATTCACATCTGTTCAGATTTAATTCAGGAACTGCTTGAAGACTATACCTAACACAATTAAAATGGTAAGTTTGTGGAAACAACACAGAGAGGTTTTGAGTTTGTGCCAAGATAGAAAACATGAAGGTGAAGATTATAACAGGGAAGTTAGAAAAAAATCAGGGCTAATTAATGATTTTCCTTAAAATTGGCATCTGGCAAGCAAAAAATTACAATCATTCACACAGATGTGTTATTTCCCAGAGGCCCTTTAACCACTGCCTTGTTTCCTTCATACAATTTTAATGACAGAGGAGCACCGCTTACATATTGCTTTTTGCCTATTCTCAACTGATTTATCTTCTACCAAGTCAAGGTGCCCTAAAGGGAACCCAAAAGGCTATTTTAAAATAAATATTTCATTGGGTACAGAGACTATCACATATCTGAGTGTGATTGAACACACTGTTTTTGCACAACTCAATTCTGCAGCTCGTGGGTTTTAATGCATCTGATTCATCCCTCTAAATACCATTAAATATCAGTTCATTCATATATATTTATAGTGACACTTCTTTCTCCAGAATCACTCAGGGTGATTTCTGTGCTAGTATCTGTGGTGGGAATGTGTTTAGAGAAGTCATTGCAAAATGAGAAAATGAGGTGAGAAAAAAAAAAAAAAAAAATCTGAGTTTCTCTGGCTCATCTCTTCAGCAGTCAGTAAAGAAACAGTGGTCTAGGAGAACTTAAAACAATAAAACATAGAATGGATAAACTACAAAAGATTAAAGACCAAGGTAAATTTGGGGAGTAAATGAAAAACATGGACAGTTAAATGAATAAACAAATCAATTAATAAGTATGGTTGAGGAAGTGTTGGCTGAATGCAGTGATCTTCTCATAAAAGAAAAAAAAAGCAACCTGGAGTTGGGCCTCCGTGAAATTAAAACACAGTCAAACACCTGGCATGAATGACAGGAGCCACATCTCTCTCAATGACAACCTGCATCTTCCAGCCCAGCAACCAGACTTTGCTTTATTGAGCAGTGATAAAATCACAGAAAATCTAGAAGTCAAAAATGCCTTTGTGTAGAATGCAGACTGCCCCAATTTGCATTAACAGAGAGAACAGCACAGACCTATTAACGCATTTCTGCTGCAGAAGTGAAAACTTCTGAAATCCTAAGGGAACCAATTACTTAAATCAGGCAGGGGACTCACGGACTTGGTAATTGTTGGGGCTCAAGAACTGCTAAAAACTGCCTGAGCACCTCATGTAGGGGAACAACCCTGTTCTAAAGGGACTAATTACAGCTTTGGCAGCATGCAGGACTAAGAGTTTGCCATGAGTGAAGAACAAAAGTCCTCATTTTCTAAATCATAGTGTGCAGGTGTTTTATCAAAAATACAAACCAAAATTTACCTATACTCAAGGAACCTTGAATTAACTGACTGTATTAACGAAGGCTACATAACTGTGCCACATTTTCTTTGTAAATGAAAGTAACAGCACACCACAAACACAGGTTTATCGAACAGTTTAAAACTAGCGTGATGTGTTTAGACAGCCCTCACACGAAACAGGGCTAATGCTGTTTCATTTTTGCATTACTTGTACAGGCACACAAAAACTGGGATTATATGGGGAGTGACAGCACAGAGGAGATTCAGCTCCTCCATCCCCTCAGAACTCAGCCATGGAAATCATGTAAAACAGCAGCAGAGGAGAGATTACAGGTACTATGCTCCACACCAGTGATTCATTTACCCAAACTGGTGGCAGGTTTGGAAACAGTCAGTATTTAGAGGCATTTTATAACTAGGAGCCCCCAGGACCTTTCTGTTACTGTATGACTATGATCCATCAGGGTAACAACACTGTGAAAAGAGATAATTACAGTTTTAGAACACTTCACAAGAGGAGAAAGTATCTAACATTTAATCCAAAAATAATTGCTTTAAGTTTAAGCACCCATGCTCAGAAATATCCTTTGAAAACTACAAGAGAAGTGGTGGCATTCAGAAAGGAGACCTTGTTTTAAGCACAGTGAAGGAACTGGTTTGCCCCTCCCACAGGGTGAACCTTCAGAGGTGATGCGTGCTCTTTCCAAACGCATCAGGTGCTTGAAATGGATTTGTAGAGAATTTCTGAAGTTTGACAGAAGGTTCATATAGTATGTACTGTATATAAAGTTTAAGATAAGAAATGTTGACTTAGAAATGTTATAGAGTAAGATACTGCTGAGAGAGAAATGGAGCTAGAAGTAAGTTTTAAAAGATGGCTTTATAAATAAAACTAGATATTTTAGAGAAATAGAATTATGAAATCTGACAATCAGGGACTCTAGAGTAAGGGGGAACAGTCATCAACACTTCAGACTCACCCCTGAAGACAGAAATGTGGTACCCAGGAGCTGTTCTGCTATGAGCAGCATGTTACCACTCTTCTGCTGAGGGAGTTTGATGAGAAACTGGCATCCACACAGATTAGAATGGCAAGAAAAGAATTCAAAGTTTGATGGAACTGTTCAGTTCAAGCCACATTAAATTCACTGTGCTGCAGCAGGAAGGTGTTTGAGTGGGGGGAAGAAGCAAATCAGAAAAGTTCACAACTAAAAAGTACCAACAGAAAGCCATCAGTTCCTTCCAAACACCTGGAAATCTGCAACAGGATCAATTTTTGTAACTACAGAATATTGCAAATACTTTTTTTCTGGTCAGTTGTGCCCATGTCAACCCCCTGAGCCTGAAGCCTCATGAAACCTTTAGGGCAATGGCCAAGCTCCTGCTCAAAGCTGATGCTACAGAGAACTTGGGAACAGCAGCTCTTTAGAACTGCTGAGCCTGGAAGAAAAGCCACAGGAAATCCTCACTGAAGTTAAAAATTCTTCAGCGTGGATTATGGTGACAGGACACCCACTGCTATGAACTGTCCCAGGTCATTATTCTGAGCAGTAAAAAAAGTTCAGCCCAATCCCTGTTCTGAAATGTGATTTTCCCCACCCTCTGAGCTTATACATTATGACAATTAAGTGTTTAATTTAATGGCAATGCACTGCAATTAGAAGGGGTTCTCAGTACACCAGCTGCCAAAAGCACTTCAGGAGTTTCACAAAACACACAGCCCAAGGCCTTGGGGTTTAAGATTTTATTTAGAGACATCCAGCACAGGTTGCAGCTATCATATCCCCATTGAACGATGCTGTGCAGAAGACTTCAACTCTGCAAGAAAAAGAAATTAAAGGAATTTAAAAACCCTGTCATAAACATATCTTTTCATTAGAACTTTTGATTTATTTGAGGACTTTGCTTCATCCACTGTCTGGTTTTGCATCAGAGGCCTCGACTTGCATGAAACCACACAGTTCTAAATGCTCAGCTTGAATACAAACCTGCTGATTTTGGTTTTCCCCTCAGTCAAGGGTGGAATAAACATCAAACTGGCAAAGGAATTACATAATTTGTTCCAATTATGAGATTCCAATGAAGAATGTTATTTCCTTTCAGTTACTATCTGGGTCACTGAAGCTCCTGAAAAATGTTTAGTTTCTCAGATTATAGACAACACCAGGTACTTCCAAAGTGGGATCACCTTAAGACAAAATGAAGTGGGCTTTCAAGTGGAACTGGCATGGTAGCACAATCTGAGGCTTTCTTTGGAAGGATCACGAGCAAGCACCAATTAATTTCTTTTAATGACTTTTACCTTAACTGGACAGTAACCTGTGAATGATGTAGATGGTGACATTGCTTTGATACAGGCTCAAGAAAACGTAATTTTTCCCCTGAGCTTTTTCTGGCACATCAGAAAGCGTTTACAGCATCACAGTTTCTCATCCTGTTCTGTCACATCACACGTGCCAGTGACTCCCACTGCAGCTGCAGCTTTCTACCTCCTCGGGGGAGGAAGCAGACATGGTTTTGGTCACAGCCAGGAGCTGCATGCAGAGAGGAGTGGCCTCTGGGGAGGCAAAGGTCACAAACCACCGAGTGCTGCAGCCCTGTGACACAAACTTCCACTGTTTCAGCTATTACTATGCAACTGCAGACCACTACATTTCAGCACCTGGGCTGCAAAAGGCTGAGAACTCCAAAACTCTGGCCAGGTCAGGCGCCTTGAATTCCACTGCGCTACGAAATCCAACAAAAGCAGTTACCCAGATAGTGCAGCTGCAGCCTGTCCTCTTCATTTCTTCAGGAGCTGGTGTCTGACTATAAAGAAAGGGGCACCAAATCCACTCCCAAAGAACACACACATCATTGCGAGCAGCCGCCACTTGTTGTCCACAGAGAAGGGGAGGTTCTAGAAGGAAGAAAAAAAAAGGGAATTTTGCCTTTGCAGTCAAAGCACTAATTCGTTTCTAACCCATTTAGAAGTGCTAAGAATCTCAGAACAAAACGAACAGGCAGTTTCAGAGCATTTTCACTGTTTCTCAAGGAAAGAGACACAGTACTTAGTGTAATAAATAACCTTCCAGTATCTGAAGGGTACCTACATGGAAGCTGGAGATAGATTCTTCATGGAGAATTACAGTGACAAGAGAGAACAGAATTCTAACTGAAAGAGGAGAGATTTTTAGCTGGGTACTAGAAAGAAATTCTTCCCCGTGAGGGTGATGAGGCCGTGGCACAGGGCGCCCAGAGAAGCTGTGGCTGTCCCTGGATCCCTGGCAGTGTCCCAGGCCAGGCTGGACAGTGCTTGGAGCACCCTGTGATGGTGGAAGGTGTCCCTGCCCATGGCAGGGAGTGGAATAAAATGATCTTTAATGTGTCTTCCCACCCAAACACTCCGTGATTACAGCCTGCATGTGACCTCTGGAGGTCACTTCGTCCCCTCTTCTCCCCTCCGTCCAGCCTAAGGTGGGGCCAATCTGCTGCAGGTCTCATGCAGTCAAATAGAAAATATTTGGTATATTTTCCTGAGGATATACATCTACAGCCCCCGAGTGCTCAGGTATTTCATTACCCTCACCGAAAAGAATTCCCTCTTGCCAGTTACGTATGTAAAATTAAGCTTTTAGACCGAAGGCTTGAGAAAACCGGCCGGGTACATCAGAAAGCGTTTACAGTATCATTGTTACTCCCTCATACCGCAATGCTCATCATCTGTACCACCGCAGGGAAGGGCGCTGGGGACCGCCACCACACGATCTGCGCTGCTGCGGCTGTACCGGCATCACCGCGCCACCCCAAAGCCCACACAGCACAGCCAGGCACAGGGCGGCCATCAACCCCCACCCCGCCATCCCCCCCTCCCCGCGACCTTCAGCGGGCCAGGACGCTGCTGCCCACCTTCCCGGGTCCCTCCTCATAGTGGCTGCGGCGGATGGCGGACGTAGCGAAGCGGCGGACACCGGCGGACAGCATGGCAGGGACAGGAGACAGCGGCCACTCGTCCGCCCTGCGCGACCTTCCCCAGGGTGGCGCGGCTGACGGGACGCCGGAACCGGAACCGGGAAGGAGGCGCCGCGGGCATGACGGGAGTTGTAGTTCCTCGCGGTCACGTGGGGCCAAACGGCGGCCTGCGGTTGGTCGAGCCCCGCGCGCGCTCCGCGGAGGGGACAGAGTCCCGCCGGGCCCCGCCGACATTTTGTGGCGGCTGAGGGGCGGCGGGAAATGGCGGGCGTGGGGCTCTGAGGGGCTCTGAGGGGGTCTGAGGGTGAACTACGTCTCTCGAGCTGCACTGCACCACTTTTATTGTACAGCTCATGGATCCGGATAAATGGACGAAAAATGCAGTAACACAGTGGTTTATGTTGGGAAGGACCCTAAAGTTCATCCGGTTCAACGTTCCCCGCCCCCTACGGGCTGGGACACCTTCCACTATCCCAGGCTGCTCCCAGCCCCAGTGTTCAACGTGGCCTCGGGCACTGCCAGGGATCCAGGGGCAGCCACAGCTGCTCTGGGCACCCTGTGCCAGGGCCTGACCACCCTGCCAGGGAAGAATTCCTAATTCCCTATATCCCACCCATCCCTGTCTTCTTGCAGTCTGCATCCATTCCCCCATGTCCTGTTTTTTTTTCTTTTTTTTTCTTTCTTTTTCTTTTTTTTTTTTTTTAAATAGGGTTCCTCTCTATCTTGATGGATGGTGGTGATCTGTGCATTATTTATACGGTATCACTACCTTCAGTGGCTATATTGTGGCCTATTTAAACTTTAAAGAAATTTTGGCAATGTGAAGGGAAAGAAAGACAGCCAGCACCCTTCACATTTGCCAAAGGAATAACAAAGTTACTTCCAGTATTGGTGGTCTCCATCTGTTTTCTTACATGGATTATTTTAAAGACAAACTTCTCAGGAAAAGAAGTTTGATGCTGCCATCTCAGTGTTGCAAGGAAGTAATTTTTTTTTCATAGCCTTTCTGCATGTTTATGTACTGTAAAAGGATAGAAAACCAGGATTTTTATGCTCACCAAAGTAATGTGTTAATAAAAGAAAGGTTAAAATGAGTTTGAGAATTATGGTACATTAGTTGGTGGTCCTTGACCACTAACAGCTCATATATAACCCTAGGACACATTTTGTCATTACTTGTGGATCTACTTGTGGTTTGTTTAGCTAGTTGTTTTTAATTTTTTTCCCACCTGTATTTAGATTTTTATATTTATTTGTCAGAGTTTGCAATACTTTTTTCCCCCTCCATTTTCTAATTCTGAGGTCTATTGAGAGATGCTTTCCTATTCTTGCTAAATTCCATTGCTGCTCAGGCAGCCAGGCCTCTTCTCCCTCCTACTCCCCCTTTCTCAGGCATTTTCTAATTGGAATTTATGGCACGACAGTGGTCTGCAATCTGCTTTATCATCTTTGTAACAAATGTTCTTGTTTTAATGTAGCTCTTCTCCTCCTGCAGTGGATTTTATAGTGTTACTGCAGAGGAGATGCTGAACTGAGGCATAAAGATTCCTGTTACACAGTTGCATTACTTTAATCCATGATGCTCTGCAGATGTTTTCTTTGTAGGCAGAAGCGGGGGTCTCTCGGTAAATATGATCAGAGAGTGGTAGATATCTGGAGTTGTTTTACAGCTGCAGAAATAGAGCTGAACACTCAAATCTGTTCTCCTTTAACGCATAAACTGATAAAAAGTAAGGCCCAGAAAACCATGGGGGAGAAGTTTAGAGTAACAGACTCCCATGGCATTGACTGGAATTTTGGCAAAGGAATGAAGGATATCTTCTAAAGTGTTAGAAATACGATGTACCTTAATTATGATGAGGATAATCAGGTAGCAGGGCAGATTTTTACAGCAGATGCCAAGTGCTCCACTGTATGCCTTTATAAAAAGGCAGTCTAACTCACACACAAACTGTGGGAATTACGGAATTAATTACTGGGGGGAAATTCCCTGGCTTGTGCCATGCATGGGATCAGAATGGGTGATTATACTGGTACCTCCCAGCTTTTAAATCTATGAATCTTTGAATTTAGGCTGCTTGTTCACACACATACATATTTTTATGTCTACCATTTTTTCTTCCTTTAAAACACCTATTACTTTTTGCCAGGTTATATTTTTCATCTTCAATAATATTTTTCTGCTGTGAATATGACTTGGTGATGAGTTCTTTCAGGTGCTGCTTTCTGACTCACTTTTCCCCACAAAGAATGTTTCTCTTCTTGATCTAGATGCCAAAAAATACAAATAAGAAAAAAACACAGGTAGCTAAAGAAAGTAATGCACAGGATCTGTCTTTCATGATCTTGATGGAAGAAATAAGCATAGAAAGCTTAGTGTATGTTTTACAAAGTACACATGGCCATACTTTGGGGGTTGAAACTGCCAATCACTGAGATACAGTGAGAGAACCAAGGTAAAAGTCATATTGGCTTTTAAAATCCTCTTTTGTGAGTAAGTAAACAGCTGGTTTTGAATTATGAAATTATGTATGGTCAAGTTCAGATGTGTGTACTTCACAAAAGCTTTTTAATAGCATAAACTCCCTAAACTGTTTTGCCAGTGTGATGGACAGAGGGCTCAGGAGACAAAACAACTGTCACTGGTGACACAAAAACATTGCTTTTCTTCGGAAATTATCCTCTGTTTCTGCTCACACAATAAATTATTTTGTCTAGCATTCAACTTAGGAACTAACCTCCCTTCAGTCGTAAGGTCAGGTATTAGCCAAAAGATAAAGCAGTTGTTAAATTCTAAGTAATAAAAGGGAAAGGGTGAGTTGAAGCTGGAGAGACGTTATATAATGGATACTAATTATATGTTTTTTAGCAAAACTTTGGGTTAAATTAACAATTTTGTTGTCTTGATTTCAGAGAGCCCACATAAGTCTCAGACAAGTGAAGCAGAGTAGTAAAAAGAATTGTCCTGTGGAAGCAGTTACAGATTTGTTGCAGACATTGTTAGCAACAGGATGCCTATTGGAGGAGTCTGTTGGGAGAGAAAGCATCTTTAATTTTTCCATTATAGTTGTTAAAACAGTCAAGCTTCCAAATGTGTAAGCCTACCTTAAGGTGTGAAACCGAGTTATTTTCAAATGTAAATATGCACTGAAAGTAATTTTTTCAGGGCACAGTTCAAAGGGCACTTTCTTCCCCCAGCTGTTTTTGGACAGGATCATCTCACAGATGTAGCTCAGGGTGTAGTGGCACAAAGGCTCAACTGGCCCAGAGAAAGGTGTGAAACAGTTGTAGTATTAAAAAGATGGAAATGGATGCATAGAATTAGTCCTTCTCTTGGCAGCAACATCAGTTTATATTGGCAGAAAGGGCTTGTCCAACTACAGCTTTACTGCAGAATGCATATATATTATTTGGTATTAGGGCATGAGAAAATTATCACACGAGAAAAATAAAACTCTTTCCTGAGCCGCAGATACTGCTAATGCCTAGTGCATTTATTAATTTTATTTCCCAGGATAATTCATGTTGATATTATAGATAAGGTGGTAGGTATTAAAATATTACTTAGGAAGGTTTCAGTGTATTGTGGTATGTTATGAACAAGAGAATAAAATAATTGGAAGTTTTGTTTCGTACTATAATATCTTTATGTACAATCATTTTCCTGACAATCTACTGTTGTCATTTTGTTAGCCACCACTCCACAAATTGTTTTTAAGACTGTATAGTTAACATTTTTAATCTTTTACAGTTAACATGATAACATAAGAGTTAACATACACAGCTCAAATTACAGCTCTCAACCTCAATTAAAATACTATTAATTTTGCATCTGTTTTAAACCAAAAAGTGGGCCTGTGCATCTGAATTTTGCCTGTTAACTCTGGTTGTATCATTTGATTTGCCATTAGGATTGTGGGGGGAAGTAACACAGTACCTGTGTAATTCATACTATTAAGTCTTCATGAATATAAAAGTGCTGTAGGAACTTCTTTGCTGTGCCTCTGCTTATTGGTGTCATTTTTTTTTTAGTGAAAAACACAGGTAGTATGAAAAGTTGAGCAGAAATTTATAGATTGAGTGTTACTCATGGAAGCAGCTAAGCTGGATGTGCATAGTGACAAAATCACAGTTTTGGCAATGTACCTAGATAAATTTATTTTCACATTATGTGCAATAGTTCAAAAATTGCCCCTTCATGTTAAGTGATTCCTTATGGAAGCAGAGTTTCATTTGTATGTACTATCAGTATTTCAGCGGCTGAAATAATTGCCTAACAATAATATTTTACCCTGACAGAATTACGTTTTTCATTAGTCTTTAGCAGCATTAATTAAATCTCCCAAAAGACTGTTTAAAATACGTAAGGGGAGGCTGGTTACACAGAACCAATTCCAGAGGCTTCACAAGGATACAGCTCTTGCACAGTGAGTAAGAGCCACTTTGCATTATTTATTTTGTCTTCTTGTCTATCTCTAAAATGGAGTATGTAAAGCTCTGTATTTTTGTCATAGACACCAAGACAGTTGGTTTGCAATTACAGCAAGCAGCGTTATAATTACTTGCATTTTGAACTATCTCATTGTAACAGCCATTGCTTGGTTGCTAAAGCTTGTGCTTGAAGGAGATCTTTTGTGTGTAGGAATATCTTAGGAGTCCTGAAAATCACCATTTGTCCTTGCAGGTGCAATATTCTATTTACATTGTTGTAAAAGCAAAAAATGCCCTTAATTTTTTCTGCCCTATTTGTGCTTATTTTTTCTATAGTTTCAAAAGGGTTTTTTTTTTTAAAGTCTTCCTATTGGTTTTTCCATCCAGAGGACTGTATGTAGTTCAAAATATGCATAGGAGTAAAAAAGAGCTCTCAAAATACAGTTATTCTAATAGATATGATATATATGATTCACATACTTGCCACACATTATGTCTTTTTCCTTCTTTACAATTCTTTAGTCATGCACAAGCCTTTTTAATATATTCATGTTCCTGTATTATTTGTAAAACTTATTATTTTTAAAATCTTCCACTGCTGCCTTGTTTCTAGCTGTTCACAGCTATATATATTGTCACCCTGACTGAGGTAAATTAAAGACTTGCATGTGTCTTAAAACAAAAATTAATAATGGAGTTAAGAAAAAAAAAGATCAATTTTTTTACCCCTTAATCTTGGAAAGAAATGTTGAGGGGTAGAACTCTATTTAATATAATCAGTGTTGTCAACAAGGTATTATTTGTTTCCAAAGCCGTGCTAGATATTGTGAATGTTTCCTAGAGAAATGTATTCTTTACAGTAGGCTAAAATTTGTGACATATTGGGCTAACCCATAAATTAAACTCAGGCTGCTGAGTTTTGAAGCAGGTGTTTAACCTACCCAGGGTTTTTTTTTACAACTTAAAAGAACAAATTACACTCAAACTACCAAGTCAAGCAGTTGATGTACAATGAATTGGACAGGGCTTTTTTGTGTAGACAATACATCCAACTGTATATGTTGTAAAGTGGTGTGCTAAGATACCAAGTTACTGTAATTTCCATGAAAAAGGGTGACCAAGCATAAGAACCAAAAATTGACGAGCTTTTGCCTAGTGTGGTATGTTTTTTTTTCAGTCATTGCAGGCATGCTCTGGGAGATTCCCAGTGCTGAGGGTTTCTGCGAGACAATGCCAAAAGAAATACAGCAGTTAGAGAGAAGTAAAGGAGGGAGGAATACTTTTTTCTTAGGTACTTTTTATGCAAAAAAGCACTTTTAACTATTGAAGATCAATTTGTGTTCCTCTATAATTTAATGTAACAATGTAATTACGCCTCTGTTTACTATTGTTTTGAGTACTTTTACAGTAAACTTTCTGGACTGATGTTTCCAGCGACTTCTAGTTGGCCATAAGCATAAGCTCTCTGTACTATTACTTTCTGTCTCTAATTATGGCAGATGGTTTAGCTGCTAAGCAAGTATTGCTGTAATTTTTCTTGTTAATATGTTGTTAGACTAGAAATTCACTTGTGACAGCAGCTTTTAACTGTGTCTTTTACAACAAGGATGCCTGGCAGTGTGGTTACTGCTGACTTACCATGATGAGGGAACAGTAACTGATGTTTTTACAATCTGTTCTCAGGTACCATACACAGACATGCCAGTGTTGACAAGAGGTGAAATTGTGTAATTTCAATTTTGACATCAGTGAGGATATAAAAATGATTTATCGTCTTAGTTCTCGGAGCTCAAAGCTGGAACTTCTGAAGTTGCTGAAAGTAGCTGAAGGTGCACTAGTTCATGGGACCTGATGAGATGCATCCACAGGTACTGAGGGCACTGGTTAATATTTCACCCTCATGCAAATACATGTCAAGAAACTACGAACATTTCTTGTGATATTTTGATTCATTAGTAACATTCCAGTTCCGTCTAGCTAAGCTATGTTATTTACACATGAGCCTGTCAGTTCCTCCAGTGACCTGTTCACTGATTTCTTCTCCAAACTTAGTTTTTCAGAATGTTTTTGTAATATGCTGGTGAAATATAGTGTGTCATCTATCAGTGATCATTATAATGAAATATTAACTGTTTGAAATGTTGAATGTGAAGTCTGCTGGTGCCTCTAGTTTATATTCATTGTGCATCAACATTATCCCCTTGTTTATGAGGTCAACAAATTGCTAACATCTGCCAAAGCACAGACACTTTTTGTGTCAGACCTGGCTGCTTGGTCAGCAGTCAGAGATGCTGAAAGTGCAGTAAATATTTAGTCTTCGACTTTGTTATGTATTTTCTTTGTAATTCAGGCTGTACTGACTCATTCACTTCAAATGGGAACTTAAAATGAAGTGACAGTGATGAGGACTCACATCATCTTCATTACAAGCACTAACAGGGTCACTCTGCTAGAAAGTCTGGGGTCAAGTTTTACTGGTCAAATGAATAGGGGGAAATATTTTACTGATAAACTTCTCATAATGGGATAACCAGAAGGTTTATTTTTAGAGTGGCATTTTCAAAATGCTTGCAGCTACTGCCTTACCATAGGTTGCTAAGTCAAAACAAAGTTTATGCCGAGCTGCAGACTGCAAATGCTGAGTAACCACTATTTTTCCAAATGGGAATCTCAATTTTTTGCTGCATCATTTGGCAGTGGATCCGCTTCTGTGACATATCCAAACATTTTAGAGGAACATAAGCTGGATGTTGATAGTGTGTAGGTTCCTATGCTGGAATGTTCTGTGTGTGTGCTCTCCTTCTCCACCTGAAACTGGATGTCTTTTTACAAACCAATAATGTTTGTTTGGTAAGGCACCATGGGAAAATTTCCTGCTGTATCAGGTTTATGTGGCAAGGTTTTGGTAGTGGAGGGCTGCAGGATAAGGTCCTGAAATAGCCAGCCTGTGTTAGGAAAATTTACATTTGCCCTCCTTACCTTGGAAATCATGAACTTGATGATCCCTGCATTCCTTTTGGCTCCTCTCAAGTCACATAACTCCAAAATCCTTATTCAGGGCTTTACTTGAACATTTTAAGAAATATTTTTTTATCAGCTTAATGTTTGTTCCTGAGATTAAAAAAAATCCTCTTAAATGTCTGGAGAAACACACTCATATTAGGTGGACTTACTGTCATTTTTAATCTTCTGTGGCTCCAAACTTTATCAGATGTTTGATGTATTTATCAAATACCTTGAACAATTTCTTTGGCTCAAAAGGTTATCTTGTTTTCATGCCTCATCTTTGTCTTGTTCTATGTCTTGAAGAGATGTGTGCAAAACCTTCCCTGAAGAATTTGATAACTTCAGCAGCTTGTCACTGGGACCCAGCTCTCTCCTTTAAAATAGTTCATTTTATAAATGGCAATTCAATACATTTTATAAAAGGAAATCATTATCAACTAGACATGGGGATAGCAGTGGATTTTTTTTCCTACTGCACATACTCAATTTCTTCACGGAATTTCATTTCACAGTTGGAAACTTGACTCCTGACTAGAGCTGTATGATACTGCCAATTTTTGCTTTGACTATTCAAGTGTAAAAATAGCTAACTTTGCAAGAATACAGCATGTTTAATCCAGCTTAAGAGTGTCACATTATTGTAGAGCAAGTGGTTCTTGTCTTTGAAAATAACCAGGCTGAAGTAATGGAAGTGTGAAACAGAAAAATGTCATTTGCCTAAACATCCTCAGGTTGAATCAATTGCTTGTCTTAATTAGAAATTAAGATTTGGAATGGTTAATTCTTATTTAAAATTACACAAAACTGAGCAGATTGATGCCCCATGGTACTTATTTGTTTCCTACTGTTCTGGTAGCACATAGCGCAGTTAAATCCAGGTAAATGTGTTCCCTTATGGCTCCTCAGGGCAGGGAGCAGGGCCTGGACAGCTGGGGCATGAATTTCTTCAGGGGATGATGCTTTTGTTTTGGATGGAAAAGCACATGACTGAGTACCTGTCGCTGAGTCTTGCTTGAAACTGCTTGTAGAACTTCTTTTCAAACAGTTTTTCAGATAAATAGGCAGCATGGTTGGGAATGTTCTTGAAACTTCAGCTCTGTGAGTGAGAATTCAGGGACAGGCTGTAGGAATATGGGGCAAATACACAAAGTTTCTCCGAGAAACTCACTTCTCCCACAGCTTTTACTTACATACATAATGTCACATGTCAACTTCTCATACAAAATTTTTATCACCAATCGCACTTTCTCCTAGATTATGTCTAAAGTGTGAGAATTGCACATGAAGGATGAGAATACTGAAGCTTCTTGTCTCTTGAGACTGAGGTGCGTGCCACAACTTCATCCCAGTTCTTGCCTCTGCTCTATATTCCTGGGATTTCATCCCAGAAGTTTATTTCTTTCTTGGAAAATACTTGCAAGTCATATCACAAGAGACAAGAGTTGTTCTGATACTCTTTTTCCTCAAATCTGAAGTATCTTTCTAGGCTTTCTTGGCAGATCCCTTGAGGCCTTTTAATCTGTGGATGTTTTACAGGATTGCCTTAAACTGCATTTCCATTTCTTGAGTATTTGATGCATGGACAGTGATTTGGAGAGAAAGTTGGAAGGAAGCAGAGGGCTGGGGCTGAAAGCAAATACATCAAGAAAGGACATTTGGGAAAAGGTAGATGACCAGTGAAAAAGGATATAGGGGATTTGATGACATATCCATGAGATAACAGCATCAGCTTTGTGTTCTGTGCTACCATTCTGTCATGGATTCACCAAGGCTCTTTGGGGTACAAGTGCATGATACTGGATTGTGCTCCAGTATGTGTTGAAGTGCATCCCAAACTGGGATTGGCTTTACAAGTGAGCCCATGTTTTCATCTGATGCATCTGATTTGGTGTCTTGATAAAAGGAAGGCAGTAACACATCATTCTGTCATCACAGTTTCCAAAGGGCATGTGAATGTTATAAGGAAATATCTGTTAAATCTCTTGGAATTAGAAGTGACAATATAATAAACACTTTCAGTTTGTATTTACTGTGCCTTGTGTGATGTTTATTCTTTTGCCTCCTACTGAGACTATTATATTTGTTGAGAGGATACATTTGTTTTCACATCTGTCATCCTCCTCTTGCAGTAAAACATTCAAGCCGCAAGTTGTGCAGAGGCATATTGGTGTTGGTGATGTGATACATCATATATCATACATGTCTGCATCATACATGTGATGATGACAATTTGTACTTAAGATAGCTTCAGTTCTAAATTTTTTTTTTTTTTTTGACAATATTTTTGTGCAAGTCCTTGTTCTCTTGAAATCTCTGTTAACTGTTCTTAGCAACCCTAACATTCTCTGCTAGTCTGCATCCCTAATTTACTTTATGGAATTTGGGAAGGCATTTTATGAAAATTTAGCTTTTTTTTTTTTTTTTTCAGAAGTTGTAGCCAAGATTACACAACTGTTCTTTGAGAGCTAGGCCTGGCTTCAAATGAGCTGATCACCAAAGAAGATTACATATCCTTGTACTTTAAAGGAGATTTTAAATCACTTGCTCAGGAGTCCCACAGTCCCACAGCCTTAGGAGACTTTCCTTGAGAATCATGTTCATTCCACATAAAGCTAAAATATGGGTCATTTTCCAACTTATGCTTGAATTTATGGCAAGCAAGAAAGATGAGTTGTGGAGACAAAGTCCAAATCTGAATGTAATCTGTGATTTAGATCTGAAGGGGTCGGGAGTAGATCCTGTCTATACTAATTTATTCATGTTGATCGACAAGAAGAATGATCCTACTGTTTTTCTTGATCTTGTGCCTGTAGCCATGTTGTGTTTGGAAGAAAGTCCTATCAAAATCAGTGTCACAGAGATGATCCAGCATTTGTCCACAGGAATTCTACAGAAAATGCAGGTGCTGCTGTTTAGTGCCTTTCCTAATATGTATTAGTCCTTCCTCTAAGTAAAAACTGCCCTCAACAGTGTATTTTAGTGATTATATTTTCTGTAGAAATTGTAAATAAATAAATTTTAAAATCCCATGGCAGTTTCTCTAAGCAGTGTGTCAGGGTTGCTGGCTCTTTGCGTACAGACATTTTATAACCTCCTTAATTTGACTGAGGAGACTAAAATGACAAGGTTATCAGAAGAAAGTGAATTTTTCTTGTTTCTAGTAATTGCATCTCCTTCTAGTGAAGGAGGAAAAGTCAATCTTTTATCCAAGTGCATATAAAGAGAGATCTTACAGGTTGTATTTGGTATGATGGGCTTATGAGGAGATTTTTGATGGTCATGATAGTCTGATAGCAAAACAATGTCCTGGTTATTCAGTGTAAGTACCTTAACTTTAGGACTTCCAAAGGGAAAGGGAATTAATGAGATAATATTGACATGAGACTTGTGCTTACCACAAGTTCTGCTGTGCATGACCTGAGCTGTCACTACAGAGGTACACAAAATTAATGAAGACATAAGTAACAAATAAAAACCTTTTTCTTGACATGGAATATTTTGGTTTTGCAATATTTTTGTCTCAGAACATTGTGCTACAGGAAAATGTGGTGAGTACTGAGAAGTGTAGAGACCTTATGCAATGTTGTATAAAGAGTTAGAGCTCACAGAACTAATCTAAATCTTACAAGTACCACAGACCTTCAAAATAACAATTTTGCATTGATTTAATTGGGACCAGGATTGTTCTGAAATTTGACTATCAGTCAGTTCAAAACTCTGCGATTCTCCTTGGTGGTTTCAAGGCAACATATGAGTCTACTTTAATTTGAGCCCTGGAAATTATAGCTTTTATTTACTGACTGATATATTGGAATAAACCTGATCAAGTGAGGAATAACCTGTATTTTTTTTTTTCCTAAGCTTGCAGTCACTGGAAGGTGGTCACTGCTTGGCTGTAACTGCAGTTTTAAGTTTTTTATTGTTCTTTTACTGAGTTTGCTCCAAGCCTTGGGTTTTTTTGTGTAGGTCAGGAATCTGTGTCCCTGCTGCAGAATGCATTTTTCCCTTACTCCATGGCAAAAGGAGTGGGTTGGTTTCCTGCTTCCGATCCTGGTGTGGAGCCTGTCTCGCTTGGCTTCAGCCTCAGTATGGTGCTAGTAGTTGTCCACATCTGCCTGGAGCAGTTAGGGGCATGGGGATGTTGTGACAAAATCCAAGATAGATCAGGAAGCATGAGAAAGCAGAAGGAACATCTTACATTCATATGTGAGGGAATGATAAATTAGGTGCTGTTGGGTGTGTATATAAACATGTACAGATGCTGTATATATACACACTGTGTTTGGGTACACCTATAAAAACATAAGCAGCTAGGAAAGCAACTTGGATATTTCCTGTCAGAATCTTTCTTTGTGTGAGGGTATTCCTTTGCTGAAACTGAACCTAGGGAAATTCCCTAGGAAAATGTTTTAAATATCTCACCCAGACTTTCCCACTGATGCTTTATATTGTTTGTAATGAAATCGTGCATCAATGTTTTAGAGCAGAGAATCTCAGAATCAGTGACTTCATGGCCTCTGCCCTCTTCTTACCTTTATAGGGAAGAAATGAAAGATGAATGTTACATGACAGGATCTCCTTTAGTTTGCCTGAGTTCCATTTTCCTTCAAGATTACTTATTTTTAAGGCCTGTGAAAATGTGTCTGCTTCACAGCCATGACAACCAGAAGAGAACAGATTTCCACCAGGACCTTCAGTGCCTCCAGGGCAAGTACAAAGATCCTGTGGGCCATCCCATGGTAGCTTAGGTCAGAGCATTTTGGGATCTGTTCTTCCCTGAGGAGTAGCAATACATGTATTACAACAGCAGGACCCTCAGTTTAGTTTTTATTTGTTTGGAGTTTTGTTGTACTGGTTGTTTTTGTTTATATGTTAGTTTTTGTGGCTTGTGTTTTTTAATCAAATACCAAAACTATAAGGATTGTGCAAATAGTTTAAAGAGGAACCTCTTATACAATGGTATATTGTCTCTTAAAAATAGATGTGTTTGTGCCTTTCTACAAAAGATGGGCAGTGTGATTATGTCTGCAAAATGCTTGTATCTTATTTTCTGATCCCTGTGAGGCGTTCATTTCATTATGGGTTTGAATTGCTACTCATTCTAGACAAGAGAAGTTTCAGAAGTTTCAGAAGTTACATGTGTTATCTTTAGTCAGCTCTGTTTTCAGTAGGTTTTGCTCCTTTACATAGGAGCATGTGAAGGAATTGGTCTGTGGTGTGTGCAGCACCAGCCAAAAACCTCAGCTCCTGTCACCATCAGCTGGAGCAGGGAACACAAATGAGCTTTCTGAGAGGCAAAGGGAGAAGTGAGGAAGGAGTGAGGTGAATGTTAAAAAATTTGAATTGTAGGTGTCAGCTACCCGTGTTGGACTGGAGCTAGTTAGGAGATGTGGCACAAAAGGGATGCTGGGAAGTAGGTGATCATAATGAGGAAATGGGTGAGGTGATCTCCCCAGCTGCTGCTGTGGAGAAAATCCATGCTGGAGGACCTCTGAAGGTCACCAATCCATCAAGACCCAACTAGCTTATAAATGGTGCTGACATTTCTACTGTGTGTGCAGTTGTTGAAAATGTCAATTACTACAATGAGCACTGCAATTTACTTGTGCAAACTGATAAAACACAATAGGGAATATCCAGTTAATATAATGGTTTCATTCAGCCATCTAATGTAAAGAAGTCTTTCCACTCAAGATAGTAGTTGGATTAGGCACTTTCTCATACAGTGACAAAACAATAATATTAAGTGCTGTAAGAAAGGCTTTCTTAGGTGAAATAAAATTTGAATAGTAATAGTTGTAGGTTTCCTTTAAATATTTTAGTACCTAATAAATATTCCAGGAACAATGTAGATGGATTTTAACAGAGTGTCTTGCTGGTACTACTCATGCTAATTTGCAAGATTTACAGCAATTACCATTCCTGAAAGCTAAAAAATAGTGAGTTATTTCATGAACACATAGAACAAGGCCTTTGAAAACATTTATCAGGACTCTCAAAATGAAATATTTGGCTCAGATATAATTTGGGATGGATAAAAAATTAAAGTGTACTGTAATTCCTGACATTCATAAAAATAAATTATTGTATGTTGTTTCCTTCTCTTTATTTCTGAATACAGATCAGATGAGAGAAACTAGATATTGTCATTCTCTTCTTCCTCAGGGTGTTGAGAGTTTGCTCTGTGCACATCCAAGTAGCCAATTGACCCTGGAACCCAAGAAACCTCTTTCATAAGTTTATGTTTGGAAAACCAGGAAGATTAATCTCTGAAGACTGGTACTTTTTGTATTAAGAAATTTAATTCATTTTTTTATTGCTTTTTCCCATACATTCTTTAGGCTATTTAATCTGCAGATATTCCAGCAGTATCATATATGTAGGGACTTTTAAAGGGGAGGCAGAGGGATAGCACATGAGAAGGAGTTCATGGTGTCTCAGTTCAGAGTTAAAAATTAGATAGTAGTGAAATCAGTGAGAGAAAAATCTGTTGATTACTGAGAAAGGTCCTACTTACCACCAACATTTGTCCAGAAGTTCCTTTAGAGGATTTAAGTAAAATAATCTGTGTGTGCACTTCCCTCCCTCTGATGCTCATTCTCCTGTTGAGAATGACACCCATACAAGTCTTTTCACATCATATGGGACTGGTTAAATATTGCTTTTTTTCCCATCTCACTTAGGGATCTTATACTGACCACAGTAAGACTAATTCATAATATTTTTCTTTAATCATAAATTGATGTTTTTTTTAATTTGGTATTAAGCCTCTGACATTATGTACTGCCATACAAATTGTTCTCCCAAAGTGGTTAGAAATGTTTTGAGGATCAACAGGGAAAAAATTCTTAATAGTGTTTCATGAGCTGGAAGCTTATAGTTAAATAAATTCGTATCTTTAGAAGATACAGAAGAGCTCTCTAAACTTCTCTCAGTATAAATCTATATAAGTTGAATTCTCTGCTAGTATCATAGTCTTTGCTGAAATTAGGTTTCTGGTTTCCCCACATTCAAAATGTTCTTTAATAATTCCAAGTTCAGGTAGAGAATTAAAAATACAAAATGTAGTAGCCTAGTCCCCCACAATTAAAAAGGAAGGAACAGATGAAAAGTGACAGTGTGGATTAAGCCATACACACATACATGATACAGTGTGTGATATGTAGCTGTACTTGTGCAACTATAAGGATAATAAAATTTATATCAGACCCTGACTGTGGCCATGGGAATAGTTTAGTTGTACACTTTAGACATTTTATTCTTCAGGTGTTCAAGAAAAGTGTTTTGAGCTGCAAATCAACAATTTCACAGCATGTCAGAAAATAAATTGTATATTTTTGTTAAATTTATGTCTTTTTAATAGGAATATACAGATAAATATATAGAAATTGCAACTCGTAAATACATAAAATGTTCAACAATCCTGGCTCGGTAGAGAAGGGATAGAAGCCCTGGAGGAGCCCTGGAGATGCTGTGGGGCACAGATGGGACCCCAAACCCCTGTGCTGGGCTGAGCCCAAAGCCCAAAGCCTGAGCTGGGCTGAGCCCAGAGCCCAGAGCCTGAGCTGGGCTGAGCCCAGAACCCAAAGCCTGAGCTGGGCTGAGCCCAAAGCCTGAGCTGGGCTGAGCCCAGAGCCCAAAGCCTGAGCTGGGCTGAGCCCAGAGCCCAGAGCCTGAGCTGGGCTGAGCCCAGAGCCCAAAGCCTGAGCTGGGCTGAGCCCAAAGCCTGAGCTGGGCTGAGCCCAGAGCCCAAAGCCTGAGCTGGGCTGAGCCCAGAGCCCAAAGCCTGAGCTGGGCTGAGCCCAGAGCCCAGAGCCTGAGCTGGGCTGAGCCCAGAGCCCAAAGCCTGAGCTGGGCTGAGCCCAGAGCCCAGAGCCTGAGCTGGGCTGAGCCCAGAGCCCAGAGCCTGAGCTGGGCTGAGCCGAAAGCCCAAAGCCTGAGCTGGGCTGAGCCCGGAGCCCAGAGCCTGAGCTGGGCTGAGCCCAGCGGGGGCAGCAGGGCAGGGGGGATTCTGCCCCTCTGCCCCTCAGCTCAGAGCCCACCTGCAGAGCTGCCCCAGCCCTGGGCCAGCACAGGGAGGAGCTGGAGCTGCTGCAGCCAGGCCAGAGGAGGCTCCAGGATGAGCAGAGGGATGCAGCAGCTCTGCTGGCAGGAAAGGCTGGCACGGCTGCCATTGCTCAGCCGGGCAGGAGAAGCTTTGGGCTGAGCTCAGGGGGGCCTTGCAGGGCCTGAAGGGGCTGCAGCAAAGATGGAGAGAGACAATTGCCAAGGGCTGCAGGGACAGCACACAGGGAATGGCTCCCACTGCCACAGGGCAGGGCTGGATGGGACATTGGCAGTCAGGAATTGTTCCCTGGCAGGGTGGGCAGGCCCTGGCACAGCTGGGGCTGCCCCTGGATCCCTGGCAGTGCCCAAGGCCAGGCTGGACACTGGGGCTGGGAGCACCTGGGACAGTGGGAGGTGTCCCTGCCATGGCAGGGGTGGCACTGGATGGAATTTAAGGTCCCTTCCAGCCCAAACCATCCTGGGATTTTATGAAAATATCTGAATACATTCCTATGTATTTCTGAACTTGATGATATTCTTCAGAATTCTGCTTTCACAGCTAGGTGATATTACATGTTCACTTATACGTAATTGATAATAACATGGAAGCAGTTGGGTACTCCTTCATTGAAGATAGAGGTTGGTTTTTCTAAGAAAAATTGAAGCTTGGAGTCTATTTCCATTTGCATTCATCAGCTGTTCTACTTGCAAAAAATCTGAAATGTAAGCTGTTTTGAATATTGCTTCATGAGCATGTACTGCCACAATCACAGAGAATTCCTAAATTTATGCATAATGTACTACACTGGGATTTTGAAGTGGCTTTTCTGCAGTTTATTTGGACTGTTGCTTTCCTTCTCATTTTGATATCTATATGTATATATATATACACATAGTTGCTGTGTGTACACCTTTTCTTGCAGTTGTTTTCAAATGGTACAGAACAAGCATCCCCAAAGCTCATTTCAGTTGCAAGATGAAAGACAGAATCTTGCTACTCAGTTTTTAAGTGGTAGAGAGACAGCTGAGTGGTGCTATGGCTGCAAGCCATGGTCATGACTGCTTCTGGTCTAAACTTGAGTGTCTTCAGCTTGACTGACCCATGCAATTGCCAGATTTCATGGTCATACCAACAACTTATTCAAAAGGACCAGTTGCCTGCTGTTCTCTTGCTTCAGCCATTGGCAGGAAACTCTTTTTTGAAGCTGCTATAAGTAGACTTGAGATTTGAGGATAATTTTTGCCATGGTGTGCTGGAAGAACAGACAGTTCCAGGGTAGGAAGCAGAGTTTTTGCTCTTCTGGGGTGAAGAGAAGAGCTCACTGCCTGGAGGCTCAGTATGTGTGGATGCTCTTTCATGTCAAAATCAAAACGTGTCTCAGTCAGCATGAGATGTGTTTTGCCATCTGGATGGACAGCAGTTACTTTCTTTTTCTCACTCCCGACATGCAGAGAAGGCAGCACTGCACATAAAGTTGAGTTGATTTTTTGTGTTTAAATTTAGTCACATTATGTGTGAAGTTATGCAGAATAATAGAATCCAAATATTTTCTTTATTGACTATTGAAATATTTTTAGTTTTGAAGTAAATCTGATAAGTTTTTCATTGGTTGTAAGCATTTCTGAAAATGGGTGCAAAATAATGGATGTCAGGGTAAGGAAATAAAGCATGTTTTTAAAATCAGTTTGAAATTATGGGACACAGTATTTGTTTACATACCCTCAGCACATAAGAGAAGGGGACATACTGGATACACATCCCACAAAAGGCCATGATGATTGTCATGATGATAATGATGATGATGATGATGATGATGATGATGGGACTGGAGGACTGGAGCATCTCTTTTATGAGGGAAGGCTGACAATCTGGTTTTGCTTAGCCTGCAGAAGAGAAGGTCGAGGGAGGAACTCATGAAAGTAGAAATACCTGAAGGGGGGTGCAAAGAGAAGGAAGCCACACTCATTTTAGTGGTGCCCCGTGACAGGAAAGAAATTATATCAACTTAACAAATTGTAAAAGTATTCCTTAGCATTAATATAAAATTATGAATGTGTGTTACTTAGATACCTTAGTGATTTTTTGTTGCATGCCTACATTTCTCTAGTTTCATTTGAGAGCAGAATACCATGGGGTTACTATTGTAATATTTTTGACCTCAAATTAACAGGTGCTGTCAGTGTTAGTTGTTTTTTGGGGGGATTAATCAAGGGTGAAAAAACAGATGAGTTTCTGTAAGACTAGGAAATGGATCGGATTGACTAAATGGGGCAAGTACAGGAACAGATTTGTTGGGAGAAAAATATTCCTGTTTCTGATTATTTCCCAACCAGGTACAAAATAGGTAAATGTTGGAGAAATTTCTTGGTCATTTTAACCTCTTTTAATTTTGTTTTGTATCTCAGATTTTTAATCAGGAAGGAGGGGGAGGTAAAGAACTGTCAGAGTGTGAGAGGCAATAAAAAATAAAACTCTTATAATGGAGACGGAATTAATATTGAAGGCAATGGAGAAGATACTATCACTCAACTGTCCTTAAATGACCAAATCCTTATTTGTAATTTTTTGTTTATTTTGCATTTACATATCGCAGTTCTCAATAAAATTAAGTGTGACTGAATTGCTATTTCCAGCCTAAGCTTTAGCCAGAGGAAATTCAATTAACAGCAAGGATAGAGGAAAAAGATAACAAATAATTATTGCTATTCTTTTTACCTTTCTTTAAATGTAGATTTATGTTCTGTGAAAATAGATGTCAAAGAAAGATGTAGGACACTTGGAGATCTTGTAAATAATGTCTCCAGCTGGTTTGGCTGATTTGTGTTAAACAAATTAGGCTTTTCAGTTTTGTAATTTTAATGTCTCCTTTTTTGCTAATTTATTGAAATGATGCTCTTTTTTTGCTTTACACATTTTTAAAGCTGTTATGTATAGTTTAAATATTTTTAACATCAGGGCTATGTTTATGTCTTTATGTTTTGTAGACCAACTTTGCTGTCTTAACATGACATTGATAATATACATTGGATTGGCTTTGAATGAATTAAAAAATAAACAAAAGACTAGAAAATGAGATCTGGCACAGCATGACAAGGAAGCTTTTCTTGAAGAAGGCAAGAAAAATGAGAAAATAGAAAAAAGCTAGAATACTTCAGCTGGAGGGAAGACATCAAAACTGTTAGTACATAAATGTAATTGCCTCATGACACAAATAATCTGTTTTTAAAGATGTGACAAAAATTACTGACATGAAGAAGCATTCACATGTTCTGCCATATCATTATGGATGTTTTCTTTTGCAAGAGTGTGTGCTATTGACATTCTTACATTTGACATTAAGTATAAAATTTTCCATTGTTAAAAACTCATTAAAACCATGCTTGTGCATAAACTGGATTAAAGGCATAGATGATCTGCAAAGTCATTAAGAATTTCACTAATTTATTTGCAAAAATAAAGATTGGCAGTGAGATCTGTATACTCTGCAATCTGAATGGGCTCTTGGAGGCTTTACAAATGTAGCAAAGGTTTTGTTTGGGTTGCTAGGTTTTTTTGTTTGGTTGTTTTTTTGTGGTTTTTTTTTTTTTTTTTTTTTTTTTGTATTGTATTGTTTTGTTTTGTTTTTTCAAGTGAAGAAAGAAATGCTATCAGGTTGTCTGCAAAATGCTCCCAGAAATCCGAGGATTTAACTGGTAATTCATCCAATATATACAGGGCAAATTTCTGGTTAGTTTAGGAGTCTGAAACTTCAGAAGATTTTACTGACACCAAGGGAATTTTGGCAGATTCAGAGATAAAAATTGATTGCAAGTGTAGAGATAACTATTAATTACTGTCCTTTTTTTTTTTTTTGTCAAGTTATTCTATCAGCAAAAGTTGGAGACAAACTGAGTAGATTGAACTGCAAGTCTTGGACCCTTTTGTGATGAGGAGTGATGGGATTTTTGCCAGGAAGATCTTATCCCAAACATTAATTTTCTGAGAGGTCTGTAGGACCTCATTTTAGAAGTGATTCCTTGGATTTCCAATATTATTTGCAGATTAATTTCCTTAATTTCAATTGGTAACTTCCTGTCAGCAAGCATGATTTATTGCCATAATGTTAATTGCCAAAGAAATTA